>NW_024582091.1:23636855-23783677 GCF_017639235.1 Corvus kubaryi | reverse complement strand
AAAAAAAAAAAAACAGACTAAACTAAAACCCCAATATGAGATGCATGTGGGGAATCCAGGGTGTCCTTCTAACAAACCATGTTGCAACAGGCTTTTTGGTACCCAGCCACATTCCAGTGTTTCCCTTATGAAAGGGAGACATGCAGCAGCACATCCTTCTGCACACTAACCCAGAAGCTACAGCGAGCTGTTCATCAGGGTCCTAAACAAGGGATGGGTGAAATTGTTTTGTCTAATTTCCAACCCACTTGAATGTCATGGGTTTTAAAGTTCACCAGTCTTGAATGGTTATTTGGTTTGCATTCCTCTGAGGTGAGGCTGCAAGGGTGGGGTGAAGCGCAGAGAGGTCCTGGATGAAAAATGGGGCAGAGAAGACAAACAAAAACAGAGAGACAATGAAAACAGGAGCAGAGAAGAGGAAGGAAAACAGTTTAAAAAACGAAGCATAGCCTATAGGTATCCTCTGTATGGCATCTTATTGTATGGGGCTGATATGTGCTTCAAAGTCAAATGCAGTTTTATTTTTGTTTATAAGACTTGAGGCCTTAGGGGCAATTAGGGGGTGAGAGAGGGAAAGAAAAGAGATAAAAGAGACTTAGAATAGAAACAGGGAATAATGGGTTTCCCCACCTCAACAGATTAGGTTTTTTTAATGTATGTAAACAAACTAGAGATGGGGTAAGGGAAAACTAAAACATAAAACCAAGGAGAGCAGTGATTAATGGATTTGGGAGTTTGGTTCTTTGGATAGGGTTTAATTAGGAAGAGATTAGTTACACATAAAGGCAAGGAAGGGAGAGGAATCAGAGGAGAAACTCCAAAGGCAAGGGAAAGAATGGGAGGAAAGAAGGAGGTAAAAATAGTGAGGGCACTGGCTGAAAGTGGATTGCCTGTGATGCCCTTTCCTGGTCTTAAAATCAAGAGTCAAACATGGTTAGAAGGGGAAAAGGGATTTTACCTTGGTATTTATTTTAAGGATCCTTAGGTGCACACATCCAGGTCATATGCATCAAAATGCACCCCGCAATGCACACCCCCAAAAAATCTGGTATAACATTATAGGTCTTACTAATTAGCATATATGTCAAAGATTCCTCAATGAGAGGCTCAAGTGAGCCCCCCTCCCCAAGGAACCTTCCCCTGGATGGTTCTGTCTCAGTTTACAGAATGTGTTCTGGAGAGGACCTTGGGGTCTGGGGCACACTGATCCCTAGCTACGAAGCTTCTAAAATGTTTAGTCCTTAGCTTGACAAACAAGTCCAAGAATGTAGGCAAAAAGCACTAAGAATACAGAAGCTGTAAAAAAGGTATAACGGGTATAAAAGAAAAGGCCAAAAATCTTCGTGGCATCACCTGGACCAGCAATGAATTGACTGCCAGTCAATTACAGTGTCCTCATTTCTCCTGCAAATTCTACTGTGTTGTAATAACTGCTACCAGTTCGGGGGCATCATAAGGACTCTTCCATGGATGATTTTTTCCTCTAGATCTTCTTCCTCATCTTCTGCAGAAGGAATGAAAGTCTGTGCTTAACCAGATGAACAAACAAGGTCAGTCTGTACTTGCAGAAATGGTTTAAAATTCTAGGACAGGAAAGCTCTAACTCGGTCTCCTGAAAAAGTCCCAAGAACTAGCTCCCAGTGGCTCTTGTTTTCCCACCACCCTGACTGTGATTCTCTGGAAAAAAAAAACCCTTGGAGAGCAGCAAAATGCCTTTCTCCTGCTCCCGGGGGACTCCAGAGGACAGAGCCAGGGACACAGCAGAGCTGTCTTATTGTTGTCTTCCCCTTTGACTTTCCTTCTCTGGAAGACCCACGCAGCCTGCGAGAGACCCTGCCAGGTCACCCTTGGCCCCTCCTGCAGCCCGGGATTCGAGGGAGGATCCTCATTTTCCTGCCTCCTTTCCCTGAGCTGCCCCAGGGCCAGCATAGCTCTGCACCACCCTTGTTGCCAGCCTGTGTTTAAAGAGTACATTGAGCTGCTAGGTATTAGGGAGGGGTCTGTAGGTGTTGTGTGTCCTCTGGGACACGGGCATCGTGCTAAATCACTTTTCAATAGAAGGACTATCATTAGCAGCTGCATGGGTGGTGTGAGGCAATGAAACAGTGAAAGAGCATACACCTTTTCGGTAGGACCCGAGCAGAGCTCTTGCATCACTTGGCTGTGCTGAGAAGGGCGTATCATGGAGCACCTCTCTGCAGCCTCACCTGCAGCGTGCACTTTTCCTTGGCATGTGGCTGCCCTGACTGACACAGAGCCATCAGCACCTTTCCACACTCTGCAGGAGTGTCCGGCTGTGCAGAGGTGTTGGAGCTCCCAGGTAGTCTGTAACTTTCTGGTGGGATGCTAATGAGAACTGACAGCAGTGTGGGTGCAGTAACAGAACAAATGTTAATGGGATAATATCCTGCTTTCATTATCTCCACCTGCCTTCTATATTCACTTACCTTCAGAGATAATCCCTAGCATTTAATTTAATGAGCTTTTGTGCATGCATGGTAGCTTTCCATTGTATTTTTAAAGCAGAAAAGCACGCTTATCAGGCAGGATTTTTCAGTCTCTTGCAGCTGCAATTAAAATGTTTGCAGAAAAAAAATAATAACTATGTGGTAAATTTATGATGATATAGTTGTGGTCTGCATTGTTTTCTGGATTAAAAAAACCCACCACTCTCACCTCACGTCATAAAACCTGACAGACAAGAACATCTATGCATGACGTCTTCCGTAAATTCTCCAGAGCAGAGGTTTGAAAGCACTTCATTGTTTTTTATTTAGCTTTTTGAATGAAAGTTTTTAGATTATCTTCACTTACTAGAAACATTTTAGGAGGCACAAAAAAATGTCACTAGGTAAACTCTCTCTTATCTTTGTCCTGCTTATCAACGGATATTTGCATAATATATCTGTTGGGCTCTTGGCACTTTCCATTTCTGACATTTCCATGCCTTCAAAAAAGACCTTTTTTTTTTTAATCATTAACTTTCAACTAGACATCAGAGAGCCTGGCAAATGTCTGTCACTAAAAATGAAACTGATTATTGTACAGATTGAGGGTTTGATAGGTAAGTTCATTAATTATCAGTAAGGCAGATGGACTCGAGTCTCTCTCTGTTATTGTTATGGCAGTGTGAAACCCAGCATTGCTGTGGCAAGTGAAGTATTAACACCCAACGTGAGACAGTGCCTGCCACAAAACCCTTGCAGCTGAATATATCATTTAAAGGACAAGGAGAAGGCAAGAATTCTAGTCACAGGTAGAAAGCTGAGCATTCCAAGGATGCAGTCAGTGTAATTCTGCATCAACACAAAAACCAGGACAAGTCCTCTAAATTCCCAGTCAGTGCATTTGGCTTAAGGTCATGTCTCTTTTTTTCCCCACCAACTAATACTGCTTTAATGATTTGGGGGTATGGCAGCAAGAACACTACCAAACACTTTGATGTCCTAAAAGCAGACCTGGGCAACCATAAATGCTATATGACGATGTTTTCTGAAATCCATGATACCTCCTGGAGTTATTTTTTGACCAAAGGCATTGCCTCAGACAACCCAGAGAGAGGAAAGTGCTCGCTGCTCCTCAAAGGAGCAGATGTCACTTACTGCTGCCCTCTTTGCCTGCTTCCTATTTCTCACAGCAATTGCTGAGGATTGCTCCTGACCTATCAGGATGTGCCTGTGGCAGTGTTCCAGGCAAGTAAACAACACTGGACAGTTTGGGAATATCAGACCAGGAAGGGTTTAGAAGCACCATCATGGGCTGTCTCCTTCATTGTGTTAGCGACTGAACCACCCAGTGCTTGTTTCCTCCAAATAGCAGTCTTATAATTGTTTCCTCTTGTCTAGTTCATTTTTAGAACTGTTTAATTTTGCCTATTGTTGACCCTCCTAGTTTAGTCTGTTAAGCTTTACATACACATGGAAAAAATAACAGCACCTAACTTCCTGCCTTCCACTAGCCTCAAGAGTAACTCTCAGGGTAGCAAACATAAGGAACCAGGAAAGATATATTTTAAGCTGTGACATGACCACTGTGGCAATTTAGAAGGCTAAGATGGGCAGGATTTAAGGTATGAAAGGGCAGATCACATGTGTTGTTGACTTTTGTCACACATTCTGTGGGGCAGTGCATCTGGGCTCAGTAGCTGCAGTTGGCGGTGCTGCCCAAAGACTGGCTTGCCGCAGCATTATACTACATCAAGAGATTTATCAATTTGCTCTGTTTTATTTCACACTTCCTTTTTCCACCAGACAAAAAAATCCGGGCTCTTGGCGAAATTCTTGGAAGATGCTGCCTATTTCAAAATGTTATAATACTTAATATTTTATCCAAGCTCTCTGAAAATTTCCTTTAATATGTGTTCTTATCTCTAGCGTAGTCATTTCTAAAGATTTTCTTTTGATTTCCCAATAATCTTCATGCTAGTCTGTTCTAAAGTCTTAACAGTGAAGTGGCTTAATGTTGCTTTTGCATAGCTGGCCTGTGCTGGAAAGAAGAGTTCATAGCTTTTCCTGCAGCTAATGGAGTGGCTCCTTCACACTGAAGACAGCAATACCTGTTTTGACTCCTACAGGCTTTGGGTTGGATTCTGGTTACTGCAGATCTGAGATTTTCTCTTGCAAGAGCTCTGTGGCCAGCTGCGTCCATACCTGGACTCATCCGTACACGAATGCTCTTCTAGGTGACCTCCTGGTGACCTTCAGCGCTTGATGGCATGACAGAATGAGAATGTACTGAAGCAGCTGGCTCACACCAATGCCGAGTGTCTATTACTTAAGAAGAACCTTGTTAAGGCCAAGGCACCAGAAGGAGTTTCAGCCTTGCAGTAACCCACACCACAGGCTGGAATGCCTGGCTGTGGAGGGCAATTTCTGGGTGAAGTACCTAGCAGGCTGAACCAAGAAAGTTGAGCACCCAAGAATTCCTGTCTGAGTGTTCTACTCAGCATGACAGGACTTTCAAAACAAACTACAATGAGCACTGAAAAAAAGGGCGTCAGGAATATTTTTCTCTTGCTTGTATTTGGCAGCCTTGTGAAACGGCTTTAAAGCTTCAAATGATTTTCTGTGCTCAGGGAAGCAATGTTATGCCCTGTATTTCCTTAAGCTTGGATGAAGAAGAAAGTACCCGTGCTCACATTGTGCATGATGCCATAGTCCCTTCATCAAGGAAGCAGGAAGTCTGGCTTGTATCTTCAGTCTCAGAGAGTTTGACTCCAAAATTCCCACATCCCAGAAGAACCCTGTAACCACCAGATCAGTTCTTCTGGGACAGATAAACCTCCACCCTTCCTGCTGGAGATGAGTCAGGGTGAGCAATGACAGGTCAAGCGAAAGCTGCAAAAGGAGAGTAAATAAGCAAACACCTGATGCTGTGCTCTCCTGAGGAGGACATGCACAGGTGAGAGGGGGTGTTCCCATTTGCCAAAGAGCCTTGCGTACAGGGTCCCACAGCAGAGAGACCCAGCAGCAGGGGTTCACTGAGAACCTTCTCTGTTCAGAGAACTGATTCCAAAGCAGAAGCATTTCAGTTGCAAACACTGTAGTGGGTTTTGCTTTCTCTTCCCAAGTAAAATCTGTTTTCAGTTAGCTTCACATAAAAATCCTAGAAGAAGCTGTAAATTTTAGGGGTTTATTATACTCAAATGAGCAAGCATATAATATATAGACAGAAAGAGCAGATGAAATGTGATACATTAATATACTTAGCCCTTTTGTTGACAAAGCAATTTTATCATCAAGAAGAACTCTCATGACTTGTAACCTTAATGACTTTCCTTCTGTATACAGTAGGGTGACAAGAAATACACACAAACCCCTGACTTCGGTTTTCTATGCATATTTCTCTTCTTATCATTTCATGTCTTTTTGCTTTCCCAAAAACAGAAAGTGAAGCTTCCAGGTCTTTTCAACCCTATCTTCCTGATTCCAATTTAATTACTGATTTTGTTTTTAAAATGCATCACAAAAAAAGGGCCATGAATGTATAAAAATAATCAAGGTCAAATTGAGGTGCAGTCTGTGAGCAAAGGCACAGATGGAAAAGAGGGATACGTCTCTTATCTGACACACCCAGTGCTGGAAGCACGGTTCAGGGGCAGTGGGAAGGAGGCTTAGCACCGTTAGTTGGCAAGAGGAACAGAGAAAATGTTGTGTCACTGCTGTGATTAGGAAATGCAGCAAGTTTCATTCATGGCTATCTTGGCTACCTAGTGCACTTTTGGTTTGCTGCAGCTACAAGCTCTACAGTATTTTCAAAACTCAGTTCCAAAAATATTCCTGTAGAAGAAAAAAGGACACTTTAATGTGTTCCATTGGTATTGATGCCAAGCTCTGATTCAACAGTAATGCAAGCACATTTCTGAGAAATGGAGCCTTGTTTATTTCTATTTCAGGGTGCTGCATTAATTTATCATAAAATATGAATCATATGACACCAACATTTATTTGAAGCACAGGACCAAATCCAATAGTTCCCAAGTGCATTGAGCTGTCTTCTCTTTTTTCTGTTTTTATCTCACAAAATACATCTAAATACTACTGTATGCTTCCTCCACAATTTAGACTTGATTGAAACATAGTACTCTACACTAAAACTAATTCTGAGTCAACTCTGACATATTTTGGTGTTATTAAACAACATGCTAGCAACCATAGTAGAGCATCTAAACAATGAAATAAAAATCTGGAAGCTTTCAAGTATTTTAAAATCTAATTCATGAGGCCTCATATTAAAATAGGGATCTATGGTTTCTCTGCTCACCAAGAATGCTTTTCCCTTCCTTGTAACTGCATAGCTCTTAAGAAATCAGGACCTCTTGAGCTCTTCATAAGGATAGTTTATAATAGGTAGATACTTCATGTGTTTGAAAAATTGCAAGCACTAACTGAACTGCAACTCGTTAGCACTACTGAAACTCCAGTGCCTTTCCTATTACCCTGAACAGTGTGAGTAATGTATCAAGTAGAACAGAGTGACAGTGTTTGCTGCCATTCCCATTTGTAGAAAGCAAGAGGAAACCTAATCCAAAAAAGATCCTGACAACACTGGTTGCCACACTTCTTAATTTTCAAGGAAGGGAGAGCTGGCAGGTGTTAAATTGCCCATGCCTTCATGCTGCTCCTTAGAGAGTAATGCATGGGAGAAAATCCATTTATCAAGACTCCAGTTGCAGGTTAGTGTGCCCTGAAAATAAATATATGACAGCTTGTCTCTGCTCTCTGTGCCAGTTGGTACAACTACAATACTGTTTATCCATCTGCATGTGGCTCAGCATGTTATACAGCCCATGCCATGATATCATAGCTGGTGCTGTGTCACTTGAATGCTGTTCAGTGCATTAAATGACACAATGAAATGAAGCAGAAAGACTGATGTGACATTTCTCAATAGGAAGTGTTTATCTCTGTTCCATCAGTGGTTTAATTGACTTGCAAACCACTCAGGACTCTACAAACATTTAGTGAAGAGATCTTTAGCAGACAGTAACACTTTACACTAAAGTGTCTTTAAGTACACTTATTCATAGTACAAATGGTCAATAAATAACATATTTTAGATACACATGCTGGGAGTATTAACAATTACATTTACCTTTGAGTTCCTCTACCTATGTAATTGAAGGAAATTCATGCTTAGCATGCTAAAAATACTTATGGTGTTACACAGTGAAATCTCTGCTCATCCATATTACTTTCCCATACTTTATTCCAGTCTATGCTTTAGAGTCTTAGAGATCAATGACCAGAAGTTAGCAAGTAATTGTTATTAATGCATTAAGTAGCACAGATAGCATCCATCATATATGCATAAAATGTTTGTTTTCTTGTCCTCTTCCCAAGAGGAGAGGCACGCAGTGCATTGTTTGGATTTGGTACAGATTCCAGGACTTTTCTTACCTTACATTCTTTTTTTTTTCTTTTTAATATACTGTGGAATCTAAGACTATGACACAGACTGGGGCCCAGACAAAAGGCCTAAAAGGATGCTGAGCACATGTATTCCACATGTCTCCATCTACCACAAGCCATATAATTCCCAGCATACCACAGAAAAAAGATTTGTGAAGATTCTTGCAAGACTGTGTAGTGCCACAAGAAGAGAGCAAGAGAAATCAAGATCACTGGCAATGCCCTGTTTATGTTTGCTGTTTGGTTTGCTCACAGGGCTGCAGGAATTGATTTATTTGTGCCTCTGTAGAGAAGTCCTCACTGTCTTGCAGACACCTATGGGCCTCACCAATTGGGCATGAGGGAAAACATGTTCCTGATCCCAAATCTGGTGGTTACTTTATGCACCCAAGAGAGCAGACAGGAGCCCCAGCACATCCTATGTGATATCCTTTTTCTTACTGTAGGCAGTTTATTGCTGCAGAAGGGAGGAGGAAGAAATTGTCTTCAAACACAAAACAAATTTGGAGTCGAGTTTAATGTCAAGAGGAAAAAAAAATCTTTGGTCTCTGCTAGTGGCCAGCAGAAAAGCGAAGCCTTTCCTTAATGTGACACAATTCATCTCATGAACTGAGATCACATTTATTTTAGTGCTGATCAGAAGGTTCACACTTGAAACTAACAAAGCTTGATGACTTAAATATTAATGTCCATGCTTGGAGATCATCATCATCATATCTTGCTATTTAATCCCATTCATAAATTTATCTTAGAAGTAATTTTGTATTATTTCTCCATCAACTCTGGCAGCTATTTCAGAACCCGTTGTTTCAATGGTTGAAAAATGTGTTCTAATTTCTGTTCTAAATATAATTATGTAAGGTAAGCAAGTCCAAGAAATGGGCCCCAAGGTGCCAGGCCTGTGGAAGGGAAGTTGATGAAATTAATGGTATTCTTTAGACAGGAGTTCATTCATTTATCTGATCATTTGTCTTCCTCAAAGATCATCATCCTTATTACACCTAGAGCAGAGGAAGGCTTTTGCTGCCCATGATCTTCAAGTGGCATGGGAATCTCTTGATTTGCGCACGTAATGGTTTGTAGAAGCTGAAAAAGAAAAGTTTTTCACAAGCTTTAGATAATTTCTATGCTGTAGTGTCCTGTGCCATTTGATGTTTCTTCGGCTTCAAAAGCCAGCATACATCACATTGCTGTATCCCAGCAAAAGGACATAAATAAGCAAAGCTAGGCCACCATCCACTGAGATTAGATGGAAACTCTTCTCTGGAAAGAGATGACAGAAAAGTGGGAGCTGTGATGCCATGTAGGATTGTTGTAACTGGATGAGCAGGACTTATAACAATATTTCTAGATTGCAGTCTAAATCAACCTATCAAAGCCAAAAGTTATTCACTATGGCTACAAAACCATTAAATACTTTCTACCATTCACTCACACAATTTCTGTCATAACTTTATTTCAAATCAATCACTCTTTACTGTAATATTACCTGTCAAATAAAGGGGCTATTCTGGTAGTGATAGTGTAAAAGAAAGTTGGAAGAGATGTAAAGATTAGGACTTCCTCCAGTGAGATTTCAGTTTAATTTATTGACCTGAAATCCTACCACTTATCTTAATGGAGACAATGTCTTGGTCATAATTTTTAGAAGAAAAACACAGGGTTTGGGGAACAGAAATGCACAGATATTTCTGTAAGTATGTCTATTCACTGGAGTTATGGAATAATCCATAATTTTAAGAAATTACCATTTGATAAAGTATTTTTTTCTGGATCTAAAATATTACTTTTCAGTAGATGTTCTTGTAAATGGCATATAATTCCACCAGATTTACAAGATGGGCATTTATCTAATGGCATTTGACAATGGTATAGTCAGATGTCTATGCATTTGTTAAGGGCAAGGAATACTTGTTCTCTGTGTGAAAACTGACAATTTCCTTTCAGAAGTCTCCCAGTGAAACTTTCAGCAAGGACACACCATGTCTGTAATTCTTGAGCTCAGATCCACCTTGGGTGTTAGGAGCTTCAAAAGTAAATCCAAGAACAAGCAATGCAAATGAACCACTGATTAATAGGTACCATGATGTTTGAGAAGGCAACATGTATGTGTACACTATAATTTATGAATATGTTTATATATGTGGTCAGAGCACGACCTCAATGCTCCATCCTGAAATAGGCTGCAGGTACTTGGGGCTGAAGAAGACATTTGTTATCTTCAGTAGAGAGGGTATAAGGATGCTCCTAAATTGTAATGTAGCTTCAGCAATCAGAGTTTATTCTGATTCCTCTGTCGGTACAAGCTGAGATGTCTTTTTGAAACCAGGAACAGCATTGTGGCAAAGCGCACGGAAGTTTTCAGAAATTATCTCTCAGTCCTAGGAACATTTTCAAGGTATTTTACCACAAATACATCCCTTTTAAATAGGCTCTACTGTCTTTTTTACTTAATTATAACTGAATTTCCTTGGAGAGTCTGGTCAAATATTTCAGCAGGCACTGGGGAACAGTTAATGACAAAATGTGTTAAACTCTGTGCACTGCTCATCGTATTTCTATTAGGTTAAGAATCTTCACTTGGTTTGCTTGCTTACTTGCCTTTTTTCAAATGTGAAATGTGTATTGCAGCAAAACAATTCAGCAATGCAAGGAGGAGAAGAGGTTGCTGTTACTCCTCAATGCCATCAGTGTTGTGGTGTGACAGTGCACAGGGTACTTCCTCTGCTACATGTACTGCTGAGAGAAGGGACTCAGGTACTCACCAAAGTATCTCTCTGCAGTCAGCTCTTTAATTTGCACAGCACTGGTGTCTGTGAACAGCAAAGCCTGTCTCCCCCTCCCCTGCCAGTTACCAGGCTGGTGCCCCACCTGAGCAGGTGCCAAGGATGCCCTGCTAGTGACAAACACTCCCAGCATCAAAAGACCCACTGCTGGCACATCTGTGAGAAACACGTGGGAAAAGGAACCACAGGTGGCCCCGCAGCCCCAAGCAGATCTCTTGCAGCAAGGATGGTTTCTTCATTTCAGAAGAAAATTTAATCAAGACTTTATACCCTAAAAGTACATAAGAAATTACTTTTCTACCCAAGGTTCCAGTTCCAGGTTAGTGAAGTTTTTAGTACCTGATCTACCATAAAATATAGCATGTTACAGAAGCAGTCTCATTCTTTCAAATACACAAACCACTCTGAAATAATTTGCACTTCAAACTTAAACAATTACTTTTTTACTGCTTAAAACACCCTTTTCAACTTTCATTGTCACCAAGGCAGAACAGCTTCAATCAAAAATATCCCTTTTAAACAAACAAACGAATGAAGGGTCACGAATACTCAAAAATAACAATGGAGGTCTATTTTGGTAATCCTCTTGGCAGAGTAATATGGAAGCTTCTCTCAAAAGAACTGCTTCCAAGTTTCAAGGGTACAGATCATAAATAGATTTTTCAGGAAATTCACAAAGTTTGGCTATGATAAGGAGAGAGTAGATAATTAAGAGCAATTTCTGAACTTACCTATGTGACTAAAAAACAGAGAGAGTGGATTTGTTCCCAAAACAGGTCACCAGCATGTTTCTTTTTCTTAACCCTTTATGGTGGTTTTTTTTCCTTTTCTTAGTGGAGACTTTATCTCCAGAGCCAGAGATAGCCTTTGAGCCAGGCAACGAGAGGACACAGTACAATAAAGGACATAGAGGTCTTTGTGATGACAACAGGAAAAGCTCAAGGAAGAAAAGAGAGTGGCGCTGAAGGATGTGTGCCAGAGAAGGACAGGGGAGGGAAGGGATGCCGGGGCCGGAGAGGGAAGAAGGTGAAGGAGTCCTGGAAGTCGCTGTTATTTCAAGAGATAGCACAGATAGGCAGAGAGCAGGCTACAGAGCGCGGCCGCTGACCTTTCCCGAGCTTCATGTTACAGCAGCCGTGGGCTGTGAGCACCGACAGAGCCGGTCCGTCCTCAGCCCCTCGCGGCATCGCGGGGACTCCCTGCGGGAAAATACTCGCCCTCTACAGCCTGTTCTAAACCCCTGTGAACCTCCCGGTTTTCATGCAGGGTGCTTTCGCTCAGCGTAGAGCTGGCAAAAAATTTGACACTATAGGATAAGAGGAGGAAAGGACGTTTTGATTTCTTTACCAAAACATAGCAGTTTAGCTTTAGTCATTGTCAAAGAAATAAAAATGGATGTCTGAAGCATTTCCAATTTCCTTTTCCTTATCAAGGTGAAAACAAACATAGAAATTGTTCACAGAATCACAGAATAATTTGTAATTGACAGAAATTATCTGGAAATACTTTTGCTTTCTTCTCAAGACATTTTTTTCTGCTGAAGAAAATAAACCTACTGTTTTGGTGTGGTTTGGTTTTGTGGTTTTTTGGGGTTTTTTTTTGGTTTTTTTGGTTTTTTTGTAAAAATACAGAAAATAGACATTGTTCAATTACTTCGCTATTTTAAACTTTATCTGAGCAAGAAAGGCTAACTTTCTTCCAGCCATCTCTCCCTATATAGGTATATTAACCTGGGAAAAGACACAGCATGATTGGCATTGTAAAGATTTTTTCATTAGTAGTAAAAAGAATATGACAGATTCAAACTTGTAATTTTATTAATATAGAAAAAAATTTACATTAACCAGGTCACTTTCTCCTAAAGGATCCTAAAGCATTTCAGGAAAAAACTCTAAAGGATGTGCTGTTGACAGTCAATCACTCTTCTGTTGAAAGTCAGCACCTTGTTGGCAGCAGTACTACACAGTTATTTAAGACAGGAAGTGAAATATATTTAATTTAATTGCAGGAATAATGTATGTGGCTAGAGCAGTACTTTGATAAGGCATTCGCTCACGTCACGCATTTAATAGCTGTGTTATTGTGACAACTGCTATGCCATTCTCCACAGCCAAGCGGTCAACTTCATTTCTTCCGAATGAAACAGTACGGCACTCCACTAAACATCAGCTGGACACTGATTCAGTGCTGACTCAGGGGGGGTATGCTCACATGCTACATTACAAACACTGCTCTCCACACAGTGGTTACTTCGACCTTTTTTCATCTAAGCAGAATCTTCGCTTCGCTTACTAGTTTTGAGAACTGAAATGTACGTAGGGTGTGAAAGCCTCCTTCAGAGAACTGGAGTTACCACTCATTCTTAGTTTGCTCTTCTGATCTAGGCAGGCTGCGAAACAAAACCTGCGTATAGAAACAGTGCATGTTCTGTGACATTTCAGAACACTTTTTAGTGAAGTCTGGGTATATCCTAAAAACAACTTTCACTCTGTTTCCCAGAAATATTTCAGAGAGCTTGCTTTCTTTAAAAGTGGGTTAGCAGGAAGTTAAAATCCTGAAGCTCAACTTGTTCAAGCTTGTATGCAACTGATCATCTCAGTAAATACAGACACAGGCACCACAGAGAGTATCACATCAAGAAGGTGCAGTAAGCTTCTTTTCTCAATAGAAAGCCTGTTGTGCTTGTTGTTTAGAAGCTTTTTTTGTCTTTTAGGTGTCTTCTTGTCCTGGAACTGTTTTCCAGGTGTGTGAAGAAGTATGGCCTCTTAGTTACTTCCCCCAGCCCATTTTGTGAGAGTAAGACAAGTTAATTGTGCTTGACAATATGGATGACCCTTTCAAGTCATGTAAAATGATATTGCTCTGCTTATCACAGGTAGATAACCATTAATATTATGTGTACTGTCTATGGGAAGAGAAAGGGTCTTGTTTGTTTTGAATGTTTTCAAAGGTAGGAAACAAAGGGTCCTGTGGGGACACCAGCACACAGCAGACAGTGCAGCTATACAAATCAAAGTTAAAAGACAGGAACCTGCAACAAAAAATAGGTGAAAGACAAAAATCTGGCTGTTTCTTTATAATAAGACTAGCCCATTTCACTGAGGTGGATAGCAGTGAAGAAGTAAAATATCATATTTAGCTCATGCAGAACTCCTAACTGGAGCTCACTCCTGGTCAGTCACTATTTTTACTGAATAAATTCCCCAGTTCTTACTTATTTTTAACTGGGCATGTGTGTGTTGATAAAATACCTTTAAAAAATGGGCATCTCTCAGAGTATGGGACAGAAAATACTTAGACATTTTGTTAATATCAGACCCAAAGAAAAGGGGGTCTAGCGCCTGAAACCTTTGCATTATTGTATCATTAATCATTACAGCTTAGGAGCACAGGTCACAGTCCTTAAATCTAGCTATAAAGAAATTGCCTCAGTACAAGGGTCCTTCTTTGCAAACATGGGCACCAGTCATCTTATATTCAATAGATGGGCAAAGCAGGATGAGGAAGGATCTAGTCAGCTGGGTAAAGTGATGGGTGTATTTGTGAGCTGAGTTTTGCCTTAGCAAAATATTTAATACTCACAGAACAGAATTTTCAGCTTGATTCAGCCTTCTGAGACCAGTGGACTTTGGAGCTAGCCTTTAAACTGATTGTTTAAAAAAACCCCACACCGCAACACTCTAAAAAGCCTGAAAGTAAAATGCACCTATTTCTTTGTAACACACAACATGTATTGCACTCTGAGGAATCACATTTTTAAGTCAGTGGAAAATGTCTCATTAGCTTGAGCTGGTTTTGGATCAAGCTTCTGAAGGTTTTCAAAAGACATTGCCAGCATCTGAGGACTTCAGACAGCCTCACTTTTGGAAGCAGGATATAATAGTTTCTAGCACTATTTTAAAATTGTATACCATGCACAGCATCATTTGTGGTAAAATGATATGATAAGAAAGATCAAGTATATATTTCATTTGACAGATTTTGTGTTATCTGCAAAACAAGAATGTAAAGTATAGAATTGCTGGGCAGGCAAGGAGCTGATTGAGGAAAGGGATCTCTCAACAGAGCTCAGTGGAAACACCGCATTTCGGAGAATAATGAAGATCCCAGATCCTCAGTGCCTCAGTCTTTTGGAATAATTAGGGGTTCACTTACTAAGGGTCAGATCATCTCGTTGACCTCTAAACTTTCTGATCTTTAAGAAGCTCCTCAAAAGAGGCAAAAATCAAACAAGAAGGTACTATCTGCCTTTTAAAGTGAGTTTTCAGGAAAGCAAAAATATATGATTTCTCTGAAGTTAATTAAAACATTTGAAATATTTTTGGGTTTGAAACCTTTCAAAAATGTAACTATTGCCACAGCTAAGTGAAAACTTAATTTACTTGTTGTACGTTACAGAGAAGAAATGCAGTTTTTAGATGACTCCAAATGAAAATTACCGTTGCTAGTTATAAAATAAAACTTTTTTTAGCACAATTTTTTTTCCACATTTTGATATTCAGTTTTTATTGTGGAAAAGCTGTTAATCTGAAATTTCTTGGAAAAGCAGAAATTTGGGGGAAAGCAATCAAATTTTTGGGGGTGGTTTTTTTGAAAATCCTGCTGAAATATCAGTATTAGTTAGTAGATTTGAAATAGTAGGCACATATAAATGTATGTTTAATAAAATATGCCATGTAATGAAAATGGATTAGGATGGTGAAGTGAGAACAAATGGGTGAAAAAAGTCATACTGATATGACTTTTATTTTGCGAATACAGACATTGAAGTGCTCTGAATCCTTTTGATTTCAACAAAAGACCTATAATTTCTTTTTACCAGTAAGAAAAAACCTCAGCATCATGGTGATTGAAACACTTTTGTAGCACATCTGTGGAAAAAGAGACAGAAAAAATTATGTGGTTGAAAATGAATGTTTTGTTAATGCTATAAATGCATACAGAAAATTATGTACTAGTTAATGAATGCTATGTGTTCCCTTTATTTACATAAGGTTTCAAGAAAAAGCTATCGCAAGGGATCTACACGGTGATAGAATTCAATATTGATACCCCTGTGTTATATCTGAGTGTGAACTTATTATAATGGCTACACAATTTTAGTTCACTTGTAGCATGAGACACTAAAGATTTTAATTACAAAGATAATAACACCATTGTGTGCTTATATTTTTTCCCGTGTTTTACAGAACAAATGGATCTTCTGACTTTCATCTGACCCCTCATACTGCCATGAAACATCTATTTAAAATATTGCATGAAAACTTCTTTTCAAAACAAATCTTACCATTGTACTAATTGCTGTAACAATGTGCTTACCTTCCTCTGCTGTTAAAACACAATATTAAACCAGCAACTTCAGACATATTAGCAATTTCTCTGCCAGTCAAAGAAAATCTCTCACAAAAAGGAGAAGTGTCAGAAACATCACAAAAACCCCTTGACCTTGCTACTGCCCTTGATTTTATATAGAGGGCACTAAGATTTCAAATATGCTCATGTACCCAGTCTCTTTGAAATCACTATACTTGTTGGGTACTTAAATACTTTCAAGTCTTTAAGCTTTACACAGCAGTGATAGGCTGTAGTGTGAAATTCTTAGGCAAACAGCAGCGCTCTTCCAAATTCAATTCAAAAGTAATAGGAATAATTGATCACTTCGTATTCTGAAATAAAACTCCTCCTTGTAGTAGTTTTCATGTAAGGTTTCATTTTATCTGCATGAAAATCCTCAGATATTTTGCTGAATCCTTTAGGAAAGGCTCTATTTACCTACATGGAAAATAATTTGCAAGAAAACAGTGCAAGCATAAGTTTTAGAGCTCTCATAAAACATCATGCATGGGACAAGTGAGGCCATGTTACATGGAAGAATGGACTCTGTCCATAGAGTTATCAGTTAGGTTAGTGGTTAATGTGTAATCTTCAATCTACAAACCCTGAAAAACGAACTCTCTGCACTCCGTATCACCTCGAAAAATGTGTGGGTATAGTCACTTTCCATGATCTCATAACTTAATTACCGGTTTTGTTAACTTCACACTACTAAGCAGAACCAAAGTTCTCCTTCCATCTATTTTTCTGCCACAGAGAAAATTTTCATGCTAAAAAGCTACTTTCAAATTCTCCTGATACATGCAGTTTTATCATAGCATTTTTTACCTAGATAGAGCATTAAAACTATTTTAGGTTTTCCTAAGTTATATGATCCAGAACTGTAACACATAATTATATGAACCTCTAGAAGATGTATTTTAATTTTCTTATTCAAGGATCTAATACACCATTTCATATAAGAAACTATATTTGCCATTTTAATGAAATTGATCAAGCAAGGTGCCATTAACTTCAAAATTTGAATATTTTTTGTTAGCATCTTTTTAAAAGCTAATCTCTATTAGGCCAGCCAAGTTTTAATGTCAAACCTGATTTAAATGCAGATTTTTTTTTTACTGCATTCTCTTCTCACAAGCCATGAGATAGATACACAGTGCAAAGTTATGCAGATACCTTTGTAACTATTTTGTTTGTTGCTACTTCACACTAGGACTAGAAGTCCCACAGAAGTACTTTTTGTGCTAGGCAAGAATGGATTTGGCTTTGTTATTTTCCTTTAGCATCATCCATACTCAGAGAAAACTTACTCAAATAGAAATGAGATTCAGGGGGACATTGTGTTCCCTAAAATCCCTAAATAAAGACCTTTTCCCTAAATTATGACCCTGTTCCTTAAATAAATATCCAGCCTTCGGAAGTGACTGAACTTTTATTGAGACCCAAAGTTTTGGCTTATCTCTTAGGCAATGGCTGGGCTGGTTCTTATTTATATCCCTATTTAAAACAAGCTGGTTAATTCTTGGGTTTGCTTTCAAATTTAGTCACACATGGAATGTCTTAATTGTTTGTTAAAGGAACAGCAGGTTGTGGTCAGGGTCAAATGCCCTTGAGCTCAACAGATTTTAACTTTGCATAGTACTTACTCTTGAGACTGTGATAAGCAAACCTAGAGGCAGACCATGCTTTATGCGAGGGAAGTGCTGAGTGTGCAGGTATGCAAGGGCAGGGGAAAGGAGGAGGAGACCTGAGTTCATGGGACTGGGCATTTTTTACCATACCAGACAGCATAGTATGTACTGGCAAATGAGCTTTCAGAGCATGCTTTTGGGCAGCATTGGATTCTGCAAGATTTGTAGCAAAACAGTGCAGGATCTCTTCACTGCAGAGTTAAGTTGGATGTTAGCAGCAAGGTTTAGGTACATGGGCTGGAAACTTGGTTATGTGTTAGTTACTCATCACCTGCTTTGTAGGTTCAAGCTGGACAACAGACCTGCTGATGGTCCTCCAGTGGTGCTATTCCAGAATTCCCTGTTTCTCTAGACCAGGTGGGGTCCTCCCCGAGTCACTGCAGAAAGATCTTCAAGTAGTTCAATCAACACAGCATAAGGTAACATAAGATTTCTGCTCACATATGGTGAAGATGTCCTCCAATGTACTTGAGGAAAGGTGAGGACCTGGTGGAGGGACAGAACCACGAGGTTCCAAAGAAGACCTGCTTATGAACATGAGCTCAACAATTTGATTAGTGTAGCCA
Source organism: Corvus kubaryi (assembly GCF_017639235.1). Lineage (NCBI taxonomy): Eukaryota > Metazoa > Chordata > Aves > Passeriformes > Corvidae > Corvus > Corvus kubaryi. The sequence goes on along the minus strand of NW_024582091.1, from coordinate 23,765,390 downwards.
TGAGCCATGGGCTTGTTGAGTGGTTCTAAGGCAAACTCCCAGGGAGCTGGGGAATTAAGGCTTTCCTCATTTCCTTGCTGTCATTCCAAACCGGATCTTGCCCATTCAGGGACAGATTATAAGGGGGATTGGAGGGGTTGAATGGCAGTGGGGAAGACATAGATAAATCTCGTTTTTTTATGTGACTTGTGAAGCGTCAGGCTCAGGTGTAGTGCTCTGTCTGATCACTGAGTGCCTCTTCCCACTGATGAGCAAATCCTCCTTAAAAGGAGAAGTTACGAGGAGTAAATCAGGGGGAGTTGATCTCCCCTGGCTATGGTGGTCTGTAGGAAGTGGATGGCTCAGCAGGCAAGCCACCTGCTCCAGCCTGGTGCTTGGCACAATGTCTATTTTGCATATCAGACAGCCTCCAGGGAATAAAAAGGGTTGTTAACTCAGACAACCATGATTTCAGCTCTGTGCTCTGCAAAGAGAAAAAGGAAGGCTGCCCTGTGTTTCCAACCAAGGGATTTGTTCTGTTTGACTTCCCTTGGAGAACACTACCTGCCAACTTTTCCACTCCCTGGAACAAGGGGTCTGGCTAAATTTATTTTCAGCGCCCTCCAGGAAATGAGGCTGTTAGGTTTATTATCCTGAAACTAGAAGACAAATTCCATTTCTTTAGTAGGTGTAGGGGCATGGTTACTAAATTTACTGTGCTTTTTCCGAAGGTTTGAGTCCTGGAGAAAGTCTGTCTGATGCCCCAATGTGTCTTTAGCTGAAACACCCCAGCTCAGAGCTGCCAGCATGAGGAAAGATCTTATGTAGGCAGCCGCCTTCAGTTAGCTCTGGTAAAAGAGAAATCCTAAGTGCTGTGTAGAAATGTCTCTTTCTTCATGTGAGTGGTATCAGGAAAAGGGCAGTGAGTGCACAAGTGATTAAGAAAGCTGGTTTACAGCAACTTGCCAGTCTCCCACAAGACAAAAAGAAAATCCAGGTAGCATTACACAAGAGAAAGGTACATTTCTTTCTCTGATCTCTTTAGTGCTTACAAGATCTAGATAACACGCTTATCATGAAGCAAATGGAGATATTTTGCAAGTTTTACTTGGTGTGGTAACAACTGTTACCCTTTATACCTTTGTAAATACCCTGAAGTTTGCAAGAGTAAGCACATAAATAAAGTGAACAAACACAGCCTAACTCCAAATACCTCTTGGCTTTTCACATACATCTCTAATTAAATGATGAGGATGAATTTTTGTGAGGTTGTAATAAAATAAAATTATTTAAATAAATAACTGACAAAATAGTCATACGGCCAGCATAAATTACCATGACATTTTTAATTACTAAAGTAAGTTTTGGTATGAGGGAATGAATAATATTAAAAGATTTAATTAGTGAATTCAGAGAGGGATTATTTACAGCACTAACATCAACAACATAACATCTAACATAATTAGAGATCAAAGAAAGTCTACCAGGCAAGCAAGACCCTTCTTGCAGAAGATGTGGTGTCCTAGTCTTTAATTCTTACTTTTCTCTCCTTTAGGTTTCTTTCCAAAGTACTTTTATTTCCTCTAGAATATTTAACTGTGGATAATTAAATAATTTTTGTAAAGGATCAAATAACCTGCAGTGGTTGTCTGTTGGTTCTACAGAAGCCAAACATCAGAAATGGCTGAAGAATATTGACTTCACATCCCACTACCTATGAGAGGAATGGGGCAAAGTGGAGCTAAATAACATCACTGTTATTTAGCACAAATGCTCGTTTAATTTTTTTTCTCAAGATTCATAAAGGGTTCTTCCGACCTGAGTAATTTCAGCAGTGCTTTGGAATAGTTGGTCTATGAAATTACAGAGCACAGGCCTTGTTTTACCTTGGCCCTGTCCTGTGCATTTTGATGACTCTCAGGCATGTGCAGAGTTTAGAGCAGAAGACATGCCAAGAGGCAAAAATAAATTAGATCAACTAGATGCAGTGAATTAGAGGGATTTTTTTTCTTCCCAAATGTGTCATACTTATTTCTGCAATTTCTCTGACTTGCTCCATGTTTTCTGGCTGTACTCAGGAACCTGTTCCAGGCACTGCAAAATATCTCCTCTGTCTAGACTGAATGCAAAGGGAGAACATCTAATAAAAATATTCAGAAGAGGAATTTATTTCCATGAAATTTGTCTTAATTTCTCCTTCTCCACATTTTCTATCAGAATTTGAAACCACAGGAACAGAAAACCTGAAAAAAAAAAACTTCGCAAAAATTTAATTAAAATTTCCAGGTGAAGAAAAATGTTTAACTTGTTCTAGTATGTACTGGATCCTTGAAATTCCTGCACAATTCTCCAAGAGAAGGAAATAACAAAATTCATGAAAGACATTCATTTTCAGTAATATTGTTGTAACTTGACAAACTCCAAATTCTTCTAAAAAAGTGACTATTTACTGAGTAAACCACATAGGGCTTCTGTACCAGCTCCACACTACATTAGAATGTATCTCTTGAAAAGTTTTGGTTGTAGGGTTTAAAATTAGTTATTAAAAGCTTTCCTTATCAACAAATCACATATTGGAACAGGAGAATAACATGTCCTCATTTTTCTCCAGCTTTCTGTGAGCTCCAAAGGGCTCTGTCCTTGGTCGGCTTCCCTCCTCCCACTGGAGAGGGCACTTCATCTCTGGGGAAGGTCAGCTATAAACACAAGCCCAACTGCTCACACTGATGACTCAAATCCACCTGTCTGCTCCCTTCTGTCCAAGCCCAAAGCCCAGCCTGCTTCTTTCTGAATGTCTCGCCATCGGCTCAAGCTCAGTATGGCTCACCATAGCTCTTAATCTGTCTTCTAAGCTCTCCTTGATACTGCTTTTTCCAGTCACTGTGGTTAACATCACTGGCTGCTCTGTTGCTTGGGCCTTGAGCTTGTCCAGTACCTTCAGTCTAGGACTCTCAAGGCTCTCTGTAAATTTTGATGCACAAAACTTCAAAGCTTTGACCTTCCTCATACTTCCACACAGCTAAAATTACCAGTCCAGCTTTCATCCTTTCACCACAAGATGCTTCTCCCTGATTTTGACAGAGCCCATTTCCTGCTTGTTCATCCATGCCCACAGCTGCAAGCAGGTTTCCCCTCTCCTCTCGTGTTCCCATCCATTCCCCTGACATCAAGCACAACATAATTCTCCTCCATGCAAATTGCAGCCATGTTGCCATCTTGGACAACCCATGGCACCAACTGTCATCACGCACTTGGGAAACTTTCACATCAGCAATGTCCTCTTTTTACATTGCTTTGCCAGTCAAGGTGAAGCTCTAAAACAAGGTGAAGCTGTAAAAACATACATAACTTTTCCATTATACACCTTCAACCTTTCCCCAGGAGCTTTCCTTTCTCACAGGCTGCAAAACACCAGATTGTGGGCATGCTGCAAGTGTTACATGCACAATGACCTGTAACATCATATGATTTTCCTCCACGTCTCTGAATATAAGCTACCTGTGGTTTTGTGTTCCTCACTTTGATTGAAAGCAGTAGATCATAAATGCATGGAGCATCTCTACCACCTGGCCACATGTGGAAAATGGCACAGTGAAGCCCTGGTCCACATCTGAATTACATAGAGTCTGCAGCACTAGAAATACAGAGGTTTAATATCCAGGATCATTGGCATGTGTTATTCAGTTTCAGGACTAGATTTGACTCACATTTAGAGAAGAGGCTAAAGTTATCCCTAAATGTTAAAAACATGAATTATAATTATTTAGCATCTACTGAAATCCAATGCCTTTCAGAAAAGGCACTTCTGGAATTTAATTTTTTTTCATTCTTCTTATTTTTGCCTTCATTATGGAATCGTAGTAGCAATATTTTAAATGAATTGTTATAGAGGGGGGCTAGAGCACCCACTGTGTGTGATAACCTTGCACAGTGTCCAATTTAGTTTGAATGTCAGATTCAGTGGTCACTGAATTGCATATGGCTTCTTTCTCTCTCTTTCCCAAGTATTGAGAGGTTCTTCTCAAAGGCACATGCAAGTCTCTCTTGGAAGCACATTTTCTAGTGCTCTGACTCCAAAGTTTATTCTTTCTGCAGGGATCTATAGTTTCTATATTTTTATAACCCAAACCAAATGTTTTCTGAGGCATAACAGAAAGTTTTATTTCTAAGCCATTTGAACACATGCATTCAAAATGTATTAAACATGGCTAGATGATGACTGCAGAGGAAGATATTTCTAGATGTGGAGTCTTTTAAAAGGAGCTAAAACTGTTTTCCTTTCCAAGAAAAATATATCAGATTCCCTATGTTTAGTGTATTTCAAATTGTGTCAACATGTCATAATCTGTTAACAGGAAGCTGCCTACTGGTTTGCTCACTGCCAAGACTAGGGGTGACATTCCTATGCTTTTGAAATCAATGACAAAACTTCCTTTGATTTTAATAGCCAGAAGATTTCATCCAAAGGAAGAAAATTTTTATCCTTACATTTTCAGAACAGAAAAGAATGAAAAGCCTTCTTCCAATTCATACTTATCTCCATTTTCAGATACTGCCATGTAAGAATTATTTATACTGTCATCCTTTTCTGTATGAAGATTATCTTAGTTGCTTTTGATGCTGAAGGCAGGAGTTAGCATATAAAGTATTTTTGCATACAATAACAACAACAACAAAAGATACTTTGGAAAGGCAAAAGCAAACACTGAAAATTAACACTTCTATTCAAATTTTACTAATATGGATTTGCTACATTTCCACACCAAAGAATTAATATCATTTCTTTATATAGAAAATGATATTTATAAAGATAGCTCTTTTTCCAGAGTGATGTTTGGTGGGAAAAGGTGGAGGAAGGGGTGATTCAAGATTCAGTGAAATAGGTGCGGGACAAAAGTAGACATGAAAACTTCTATTGACTTTGTTGGACTTTATGTCACACCCTTCTCCCCTGTTAAATACTGTGTAGCAAGAAAAGTTCAACTCCTAACTTTTCTTCTGCAAGAGCCTTCTTAAGAAGAATTTGGCAAAATACTTGAGCCATGAGTCCCAGTTGAATTGTATAAGATTAGGACTAATTTCCAGAAATGCTGAAGTAAGTAAAATCTAGGTGTCAGGAACACGGTGATTTGGTGCATAAGAAGGGACCAGACCTACAAACCTTGCAAACACTGAAGGTGTCTGTGAAAACTTAGTAAATGACCCAAGCACACCACATGCAGTGAGACCTGAGTATTGACTATCTATCCAGGGACACAAGGGCAGAGTTTTTACTATGTGATCTCTGGTTTTGGGCAAATCCTTCTTTTAATGGCAAATTATATGTTAAAATTTAATAACAATAAAAAAGAATCAATTAAAAAAAATCATCATCAGTCTTGTCTATGATTAGAATTTTGTTCATTCTTTGCCTCAGCTTTCCTTTGCACAAGGAAAAGGCGAACCTAAAACACCTTAACTTTCATCTATCTGAAAAAGTTCCTTCAAAGAAAAGTTATTTTGGATTGGATGTAGTTATGCTATGATCTGTGTGCTCATTCTCCTACATCAGTTTAGATATGTCAGTTTAGATATGTTGGTTTAGATTGCCCACCTGATAAAACACCTTTTAATACTACTTCGTAATTGCAATGCCATACTAATGCTTCATGGACATCACTACATCACCAAACTGGCTTCACAGCACCAGCAGCGTAAGCACACACAAGCACACCAATGCACAAGCCCAGGGCAGGCTAGAGGATGATTCTGCAGTGTGACACTGACTTCAACGCACCCATCCGGTCCCATGGCGTACTGAGAAATTTTCCACAATTAAATATTGTTGTGCTTGATTGCACATTCAAATATTGACCAGACCTGTGTCATGTAGAAGTTTCTGTGACTGAGATAATAAAAACCATATTTTATTATGTAAGCCACTTCATAATTCCGCTCAAAAATAATTTAAAAAATCCTTTAATTATCTATAAACAATATACAATGACCATAATTAATGTGTAGAGTAGATGAACATTTAGGAATCAAAGAATCACTGAAAATCAACAGGACTTAGGCTCTTGAGTCAGTGCTTCCAAAATAGAAACCCATCAGGGTAGACAATTTGAAAGTCACATTCCTCCGAAACTGGAGTTATTTGTACACCTCAGCACACGCTCATCGTAGCACAAGACTGAGGTTCTGCTGACACCTGTTGATAAACGTCTGAACAGCAGAACTGATGTCCCACGATTAAGTAAATGAAATAAAAAAACATGTATAAAAAACCAGGAGTAAAGGTACAAACATGTCTTCATTCTATAACAGAAAAGTTTCCAGTTATTGGTAAGTCATAATGCGAGTGAGGCTGGGGAAAGGGCAACAAGGGAAGGTAAAAACAAAATTTGCTGCTAGATTTTTTGTCAGATCTTCCCTGACCAAGACGATGAGTTCACTTCCTACTGAGTCAATATACTACTTGCAGTGAGTAATTGTGGAGATGCTGACTAAGCTGAAAGAGATTTGCTAATGACTGGATGATCAGCAGAATTATAATTAATATCAGCAGAGACCAGTATCTGTTTTGCAAATGATCAGAATCATGCTAACATGGGAGTGTGATAAGATGACAAAGACTACTGAGAGTTTTTTAAACTTTCTGTTTTAAATAGAGGAAGATAAATTTTTGCTTACTCAGCAATTTATCCTCAAAACACAGCAAATATCAAAGCTGAACTCTGCTGGTGTTGGTTAGGCCTAAGAAAAGGTAACATTTTAGTAGAAATTTGCTTACTGCAACAACACTATACAATTAAGAGGCTTCAAATTTTCAGTCACAGTACTGTCCTAATGTGAATCACTTTTAATTTCTTGCTAAGCAAACACACTGAAAAAGAGAGAAGATTGCTACACCTTTCATTATAAGGATTTCTGTTAGCAGACTGCACACTTCACTCTCTGTTGGGGAAGATGAAACAGGAAAGCCTTATAAATATGATTGCCTGACAAAAGATTTTGGGAATATGAAAACTATAAGCGACATCGAAATGAAAGCCACCTTTGAATTACCAAGTCTTAGTTACTGAACAACTGGAAAACAATGGTATGGCCGACTGAAGGTAATCCCCTCTTGATTGAACAATACCCTCTGCTTGCAGGCAGGTCCAAGGGTCAGAGCAGACCCTACTAGCTCAGCAGAAGGGGTCCAAAGCGTAGTTTTTAGAAGTTAAGATGTAACACTCTATGATAATATAAGAACTCTTATAGGCTGTATGTAAATGCTACAGGATTTGTATCTTGTATTAGATTGGTTAGTGACAATTAGAATATTCAGTACAGAAGATGATTTATTGTATTGTAACCAGGACTTCAGACACTCTTACTACACTCTCACTTCTACTTCTTCACTCTCATTCCTCTCTCACTCTCTCTCTCTCTCTTTACTTACCCGCTTACTCTCTTGCTCTCCTGGGCCTGCTCCGAGCTGAGTCTGGCAGCTCTAAGCAGTGCCCCTGTACCCACGCCCTTTGCAATAAACCACATGTTCCAAGATCTGACTTCAGAGATCTCTCGTCACCGTCCGTCCACATCCCGACCGTCCGACCCACCCCAAAGCTCCCGCAACTCTCATTTCTACAGGGGGTGCATGGTGTCAGATAAGAAAGACATGTTTTGGGCAGTGTTTTAGACACTATGTAAACCTGTATTAACTGCTTTTCTGATAAGAAAAGATCTGAGAGTGTAGATTTACTCCTTCTGCGGTTGTTCACTTCCTTCTCCCCCCCACTACCCCCAACAAACAGGGGAGAAATTTACAGTACAGAGAAAATTCACTTTCTGTCCCTAGTGCTCATCTTTGAAAGAAAATGACTGCTTGTAAAATTACAGGTCCAAAGATCTTATCTTGGACAACTTTGTACTTTGGTTTTTTTGTATATTCCCACCTTCTCTGTGTCTAGGAAGAATTGAAAGGTATTGTGACGGATAATTGCTGTGCTTACTGGATGCTTGCCAGCCCCTACAGGCATTACCCTGCCCTGCTCTGAGAGGGCTGCTGGAGCCTGAGGAACCACGGGCGCTGCCATGTGGAGCTGCGGAGCACCCGTGTGGTCAGGCCGCCCTCTCCCGCCAGCTCAGGGAGCTCCAGCCGTGCGGAGGAAGCGCAGCTGCCCAAAACTTTCACTACACCTCACATTGGCTGCTTTTACAGCATGAAGCTGATCTTCGGAGACGTTGTGGTAATGCCCAGGATATTGGGATGTTCAGCTGCTCAGTCAGAGGTATTCTCAAGCCTTGCTCGAGCTGCTAAACATTTAGTCATTCTGGACAAACATAAATGCATTCATCCCAGACAACACCATCAGGCTGAAAAAGACATTTTCATGAAGCAAACTGCAGCTCTGAATGAGATGCACGGCCGCTGCTGTCTATGAAATGAATTTGCAGTCGGCTGCCCAAAACTCCCAGACAAACTGTGCACATACAGCTTGTGTTGCACACTGGCAAGCCAAATGCTTGACAGAGGTATTGAGATAATAATTCTCCCTGTGATGCAAATTTGTGTGCACATACAATTCCGTCTGGGAAGCTTTAGACAGAAATAGCCTTGGCTTGCCAGTATCTACCTAAGCAAGTTGCTCAGACAATTAGCAAGCTTTTATCAGCATCGGGCATGTCATGGCATTGCCATTAACCTCCTTGCTGGTGGCATGTTCTTGAGCTCCAGAAGAAAACGGGTAGTTGTAATCAGCAGCTGCCCTGCTGCCTTGCAAAGGGAGAAGATTAACAAAGAAACACGGTAAGAAGGAAAAATGACCAGAAGAGAAGGGATGAGAGAAAAGAAGCTGCATAGGTGTTGTTTAGGATGTAAGCAAAGATGATGAACATGGTTATGTCACTTAGTGACCACTACGGGCCTGGAATATTTCATGTGTACACAACCCTCAGCCTCCACAGGATGTCCAATTAGAGATGGTAACTCTTTCCATTAAGTGAAGGCAATCAAGACACAGTTCTGAGCTCATAATCATAAAGGTTTGATGCCATTTCTAAAATGTTTAAGGTCACTGTCATTCCAGGTGGTTACTTTATTAATAACCATGAGCACTCTTTGGGCTGACCAGACCTTTAAAGACCACACACAAACCTCTGTGTCTCCAGCTGGTGCCATTAACCACACATACACACGAGTTTACTCTGGAAGAAGAGCTGCAGTGAAGTCCCCCAGGCTGACAGGACAGCTTGGCAAAAGCTGTGGGAAGCAGCTTCATTCGGAAGAAAAGCAGTTCAGCCATGTTGCCAAAACACCTCCTGTCCCCTTCATGCTTCCACTGTGCAGGAGGAGTACACCTGGTCTCTCCCTGGAGGAAAAATGTTTGCAAGTTTTCCGACCCAGGAAATCCTATTGTAAAATAAACACCCCATGGGTGACCCTGAAGTCATCCACTTGAAACTCCTTTACTGGGTGCCCTTTCATGCAGACTGGCTGCACAGGCCAGAGTCGGGGCTGGCGTGGGACTACACGCCCTGACACTGGGGGTGAGAGGCACAAGCACCAGCCAGCCGGGCTGGTGTTCTGGAGTGGCCATCTTCACTGGGACCAGGTGGCCAACTTGTCCTTTGCTTTTAGGGTGAAGGGGCGTCTCTGGAAACTTGCAGAGACATGTTCGATGGAAGTGCACTAAAGGTTTGAGTGGCCCAAGCCGGGTTTAGCCTGGAGAAGAGAAGGTTCAGGGGTGACCTTACCAGTCTTTACAATTCCCTGAAAGAAGGTTCTGTCCAGGTGAGGGTCAGTCTCTTCTCCCAGGCAACCAGAGACAGAACGAGGGGACATAGTCTTAAGCTGTGCTAGGGGAGGTTTAATTTGGACATCAGGAGGAGTTTCTTCACAGAAGGAGGTGATTAGACATTGGAATGGGCTGCCCAGGGAGGTGGTGGAGTCACCATCCCTGGAAGTGTTTAAGGAAAGACTGGATGTGGCACTTAGTGCCACGGTTTAGTTGACAAGGTGGTGTTCTGTCGCAGGTTGATGATCTCAGAGGTCTTTTCCAGCCTAATCGATTCTGTGATTCTGTGACCTGGCTTCGAGCTGCCTGAGCCACAGAATCAGAATCAAAGAATCAACCCCACCCAGGAAGCAGCTCTGTTTTCCGGTCAACATGGAGTGGAACTCTGCGAGCCAGACCCGAGCCTCTTCCTTCACCGTGTGCCAAGGCTGGGGAGCCGAGAGGAAAAATAATAAAAACCTGCGATTTTATTTTTTTTGCAAACGTTTACTATAAGTAGGATGGAACCCGGGTGGTGCCAGGTACACAACTCCGCTAGAGGAGGGTGACCAGGAGGGGGAGCAGAGACCAAGGGCGGCGGGGCGGCAGGGCCCACCCCTCAGCCGCCGCTCCCGCAGCCGCCGCCATCGCGCCCCGCCCCGCTGCCGTCTACCCGGCGGGGGCCTGCAGGGGGCGCTGCGCGGCGGCGCTGTGCTGGAGGCGCGGCGCCGGCAGAGGGCGGCCGTATGGCGCCGGCGCTCCGCCTGTGCCGCGCTGCGCGCCTGCTGCCGGCTGCTGCCGCCACGGCCCGAAACTCGGCCCCAGCCCCAGCCCCGCGGCCGCCTCCGCGCCTCGCCTCCTCCTCCTCTTTCTCCTCCGCCTGCTCCTCCTCCTCCTCTGCTTCCCACCGCTCTCCGCCGCAGCCCGCCATGCAGGCCTTCCAGTACCCCGAGGTGTACCGCGACGAGACCGCTGTGAGTACGGCGCTGACTGGGACAGCCCCCGGTGTGCGGCGGCCGCCGGGCCCGGGCGCGGGGCACCCGGCTCGCAATCCCCGCGGGGCCGCCTCGGGGCGGGGGCTGCTGCCTCGGCTCTCGGGGCTTTGTTCGGCTGCGGCCGCTGAACGCCCGGCGTGCTCCGTGCAGAGGCTCTGGGGTTTGTCACGCCCGCGGGCCGCGGCAGCTGCCGGGCGCTTGTTAGGGCGGGATTCGGGCCCTGGCGCCGGTGCTTCCGGGCACGTCCCGCGTGTGCGGGGCCGGGAGCCGGTCTGGGGCGGGCGGCGGCACCGGGGGTGCAGGAGCAGCGGCCGCACGGCGCATCCCGGAGCTTCGGTACCGCGGCTTGTGTCAGGGAAACCCAGGCCTCCGCCCGGGCTGCAGCAGCGTCAGCAAAGGAACAAATAGTCTATTTGTGTAGGATGGCACGTCTGTAACATAGTCCCATCTCCCTGTGTTCCCGCCGTACCTGGATGCGCACGGGATTACGGTGTAGGTTTGGTTAAAATGGGTTCGATTTTCTTTCCCTTCCTCTGTGCATTGGACACCGGCCGGGGAAATATTTACATTGCATTTAAACGAAAATGTTTGCCGATATGAGCCACAGCTGGAAAAAATCCTGAAGCATTTACTTTCGTAGTTGACTGAAAGGCTGACCTGTGCAAGCCCTAGCAGCAGATATCTAATCCTTTTTTGTGTATTGGAGGAAGAAAGAAGGTAAATTCAACCACGTGGGTTAATCTTTTGTGGCTTGTTTGTTTTGTTTGTTGTTTTGGGGGGGTGGGCTTTTGATTTTTTTTAAAAAATTACTATTTATATCTATACACATTATGCACGTATTTGTGGGCAAGAGTAGTGGGGAGGGCTAAACCAGAGACCGTTTGTGTAACCAGGAACCATATTTTGGGTACACCCCGTAATGAGGTTTTATAATTTGGCTTGAAAACCTTAGGGATCTTGATTTGGTTGGTGGGGTTTCGTTTTTGCCTACTAATCTATCCCGTGGAAGGAATTTATGTGCATTTCACCATTTTTCTGGTGCTCTGTGCTTTTCTCTGAGGACTACTCTGCTGCTGTGATGCCTTCAGCAAAGAATGGTAATATTAGTAACTCACCTGAGAGCAATGTGTTGGTTCTCTCTTTCTTTGCTCCTTAGCACTGTATGGTTTTGTGAAATTCCAAATGCCCTTCATCATGCTGACTGTCATTGCTTGATAGATAGAGTTTGCTTGTGTGCATGTCTTTTTTAAAATTATTGTCTTTTATAAATTCAGGTGTCGGATTACCATGGATGTAAAATCAGTGATCCATACTGCTGGCTTGAAGATCCTGATAGCGAACAGACAAAGGTAACCTTTCTTTGCATGGGAATGGCTGTTTTCACATGGTTCTCTTCTATAGACCAGGCGCATTGGTACTCTGCTTTTGAAGAACCTGCCAATATTTTTTTGAAAACTTACATAGTGAATGAAGGTGTACATCATGTGATATCCCATTACACCAGCAATGCCATTATTTTGTCCCTATGTTTTAATGGGAGAAAGGTTGGATGGGGCTTTGAGCACCCTGGTATACTGGCAAATGTCCCAGCCCATGGCAGGGGCGTTGAACTAAATGATCTTCAAGGTCCTTTCCTACCCAGACCATTCCATGGTTCTGTGAAAGTCCGGAACACTTTGTATAACTTAGATCACAGAATTTGCAAAACTAAACCCTTGTTTATCTTGAACCCATTTTTCTTGGCCGGTTTGAATGTTCAAGGTGGTGGTGTCATACTGAAGAGAAACACTTAAATTTTAGGGTGCTTTGTCCACTGTCTTAAGTACATCTAAAATCTAAAATTGCCATAATAAAATAGTTAGGAAAGGGTAGAAGGAAAGCTTCTTTGGCTTGCTTTCTTCAAAAACTGACAAAGTGTGTGAGTGCATTTTTTAAAACTAATTTTTAAAGGCAAAACCAAAAACATTTTCCTCCTGAAGTTAGGCTTTGTTAGTGTATGTTATTACAGAGTGCAGGTGTGCAGTGTTTTCAGCCTGCAGTGTGGTATAGTGAGAATGTGCTGCTGGAACCAGTCTTTCACTGAGAGAGAATCATGTTAAATAATGTCTGTGAGCCAGTTGCTTTGATATTCATGGCATGGGGGGTTGGAGGGATGATGGCCAGAAAGTGGTAGGTGACAGTGTGGAGGGAGGGGGTTTCCTCTGCAATGGCTACTGACTTAGTGACAATTGTAGCTCCAGATCTGAAACACTGGCATCTACCCAGCATGCATGATTGTGTCAGGAAGTTGATGAAGGGCAGGATCTCCTTTCAAAAATATCCAACAGTGTGGCTTTCCATTAGTGAGATTCCTTCTAGCGTCTTCTGCGTATATGCTTACCTTATACATTTTCATGAGCCTGAGGCTGGTCAAATAGAACTTACAGTAACTGACAAGAGCAAGATAAAATGTGTACAGTTAGGAACTGTTTCCCTACTTGCAAATCTGTCAGCATATATAAATACTCATGTGGATTAAAAAGGTTGATTTGGGATCAGGTTTTAGTGAAAAACTCTGCCATGGACATTAATATTGAAAATGAGATATTTAGAAAGCTGGGAGAATACTGATTTTTTAATTCTGATATCTTTAAGAAACAGTAAACACAGGATAATTTTGTGCCAAATTGAGATGGATGTATGTGTGGTTGTCTTCCTTTTCGAGATGCCCTACAGACACTTTACTAAAGTGTTTTTTGGGATCCTGTAAAAGATTAGGGATTGAGAAGATACAAAGACCTGATTTCTTGTGTCCCTGTATTCAATACTATAGCCACATACTGTGAACAGGTTGGGTGAGAACAGTTGGAGGACAGTGAATCACATTCTCCAGAGCTTGTAGTTTATACAGGAGGCAGAATAAGGAATAGGGAATTACAACATCCTCTCAAAAATGCAGCAGCCCAGACACAAGTTGTCATATTGGTGGAATGAAGGTCTTGTTATATCTTACTTGCCTACACTGGAAAAACCACACACCTTGGCAGAATTTTGCTGTGCAGTAGTAGTATGACAAAAGGAGTGGAAAGAGTTCCTGTGTAAGTAAGTATGCAAGTATATAATTTTATTCCAAAGTTTCAGGAGTTATTGGACAAAGGGAATTAAAGTATTTTGCTGGTTTACCTCTTTCGTAGAAGAGGTCAGAAAAAATGCTGTCAAATAGATACACAAATATGTTGGGATTCTGCTTTTCTAGGTGTAGCAGGAATAGACATGTCAAACATTGGTGCTCTCACAGAAAATAAATGAGTAGGCTTCACTTAATTTCTGTATTGAGTCAGCAGAGCATAAAGTTTGCTATTCCCCGAAGCATGGAGAAAGAAGCAAAGGTGTGTGAGATTGGTTTTAACTCTGAAACGTCCATGGTGCTTTCACCTGATATCCACTGTAGAGCTAAAGGGACTGAGATGAAGGAAATTGCCCACAACAGCTATGAGTATAAAAAATTATTTTTATTTTCTGTGACTAGTCCAAATGATTATGTGGACTCTTGATAGCTAGCAGTTTACAAACAGTGAACATAGAAGGGTGGAATTTTTTTTTGTAATTGGCTTAATCAGGTTTTTTTGCAGTGAGAGTAGAGTGCAAGATGGTGCTGTACCTGACCCAGTATAATTTGCAGGTTTCCATTAAGTTAAGTGGTTGTGTGGTTTTTCTCTGCCTTCCCTCCCCTTCTTGCACTGATACGAATGCTTCCGTCCCTCCCTTGCATGGGTATAACCATCACAAGGTGATGTTCTGGGAGCGAACATGTTTGTGGATTAGTTTTCTATTGACATATGTGCTTAATCTAGGTCACCCAAAGGCCACATGATAGTTGGATCTAAGATGGTCCAAGAATGGGATCTTTCCTTTTCTAGCCACCCACAGTCTACTTTTAATTAGGTGAAAGTCAAATTTAGAAATTTTTCAGCCAGGTCACAGCGATGGTCTTATGTATGCAGTGCATGTATCTTCTACAGAAAAGGTTATTGAAATCTGCAGATGGCTAAGCAGATCCAATGCACAGTCTCAGAGCTAATAAAGCCACTCATGAAGTCACATCTTCAATATCTTGTGGAAAAGCTGTTGTTCAAGAAGTGTGCACTTCCATATTCACAATCTATGTGCTTTACTGTATCACCTTTTTTTTTCCCGTGTGTGCTTGGTTGGAGCAGTCAAGGGCAGCTATGAGCAAACAAACTCCCTTCTCCAGATATGTAAATTAAAATGAACCCCTGTTCAGATGGGGAAGTTCCTGTCTCACTTTGGGGAAGGGAAGTGCAGAATGTGAGTTCATGCTCTGCTGCAGTTTGGCCATTGACTTCTAAAACCAATTGAGGAAACATCCCCAGCATAGCTGAAATGTGCTACACAGGTGAAACACTTCTGGTAATGACATAAACCACAAACTGCAAAACCACACTTTCACTGTTGTCTTGGCTTTGGACTTTCAGCTTCTTGGTTTGTTTTAACGCTTTGTGGGAAATAAGCTCTTTTTTAGACAACAGCAAAGTCTTTTGCTGCTATGTCAGTCATATACAGTACCTTAACTCACTGACAGTGTAGGCAGTAATGCTGAGCTTGTTCCAGACATGAGGGATGGACAAGTGATGAAAAAGCAGGGATCGTGTGGGGTTGGGTTGTACTGTTCTGAACATGTGTATATTTGAATTAGGACTAGAACTGAAACTCTCAAATCTACAATTAAATGGATTTGGAGTTATAATAGAGTAGTGTTTTGTTCATGTTTTGGTAAGTCTTCCGATTGTACTTTGAATATTTATTTGTTAAACACTAAAAGACTAAATGCTAAGGGGCAAGTCACAAGAAGTTTGATTAATTTTATTTTGTATTTTGTAATACTTAGGTATGTGCTCTCTTGTAAGAGTTGCACTGAACTATGCTTGACTGAATATATATATATAAACTGTAAATACTTTTCAGACTAATAATAAAAACTGGTAATGTTGAAACAGTTTCTATTCTGAGACTTTCTTGGAAAGTGTACTGTCATACTGTCAGTGGAATAGTTATCTTGACAGAGTAGCTTAGTAGAATGTGGAAAGCTGATAGGTTGTAAAAAAGCATGGTTAAAAAGAATTTGTGGTGTGTGTTTCTTAGATGAAATTTAGTTAAACAATTTGTTTAAAATAACAACTGGCCTATGTAAGTAATGGCCAGACACTTCAGCCTCAAGTAGGTCATCTCTACTCTTAGTACAATGCTTCAGAAATTGTTTTGTTTTTCAAATTACCTTATTTTCCAAAATAGCCATAAGGAGTTGCCTTACTTGAACCCTTATTCTGTCCTTTCTTCTGTTAGCAAAGTCTTGGGTGGGTTGTCCTGGTTCAAGGCTTATGATACGTTGTCAGATGGAGGTATCTATAGGTACAATAAAAATCTTTCTCTCTCGGTTCATGAAGGTGTATGGTTACTGTTAGCCCTGTAGCCTGGGTAGCATCTGTTTAGCTCAGTGTGGTAGATGAAGTTGTTTACTGTGAGAGTTTCTGCTGACATATGTTCCTGTACTTTACCTGGAGCAACATTTCAATTATGTATTGCTTTTTAAACATGAGTGCAACCTTATGCCCAGAAGTGTGGAAACAGAAAGTTTCCAGACTGGACTGTATTCTTCTCTGTAAAACTCTTTGAAAAATCTGTAATTCCTTCCTCCTTTTTCATACAGCACTGGCATTCCTTTTACAATTAATTTTGGAACCTTTAGTGTATAGTAATTGGAAATGAGAAAAATCTATTAAGCTCCTGAAAGCAAAATTACTAGTGATACAGTTGTGACTGTAATAGCTAGTATGTAAGCATGCTCTTGTGCAACAAATGCTTGTAAGGAAAAGTCTGTGTTTCTTCTTTGAATATCACTAATGAAAGCAGATGTGGTAAGATGTGTCTGTGCAGTTAAAAGTGAGTAACAAACAGTTCCAGTATACCCTTGCAGCAATGTTGCCATTTTGGTCCTGTTATTGACGGATGAAACTAAGATGTGTGCCAGTTTCTGTTCACTACATGCAACTGGAAAGTGCTTTTGCCCGTTCAGTACACTGCATGGTGATGGTCTTACACATGTTTTTATAAGCCATCGTTTTCCTGTAGATGTCACAGCACTGGGACAAGTTAGTTTATTTGTGTGGGATCCACTGTCCAGATTTTTGTGTATGTGGTCTTTGAAATTCATGTGTTTCCATTTAGAGAAAACCAATTCAGATACACATAATTCTTGGGGAGATTTGATTAAGTTCTTTCACCATCTGATGGGGGGACGGTTATAGCAGTAGAACATGGTGGCCGCTTGGCTTACCTCTGGGATGTGCTATGCACATATTAATTCTTCTCCTGAAGAATTAATATGTGACAAAACACTGATAGCAGCTGGTAAGTGTGTGCCAGGTACTCTGTCTGTACAGCAGCTGGCTTTTCTGAAGGTCTGTGAAGCACAAGTTGTGCAATGTGGATTGTAGCCCTGCTATTCCTGTGGGTCATGCCCTGCAATGAAGTGTAACTCAGATGTTAAAATGCATTGATCTGATTGCTGTGTGACAGATTCAGGACAGGTAGAAACAACAGGCTCTTTCAAACCCTCTTCTGGGAAAGAGCCCTGTGTAAGCAAGAGATGAGTGGACAGGATTTCGTGCTGAAGGTGAGTGGCTGGAGTCCAAGGGTGACACTGCAGCTGCCACTGTGGCATTTGGCTGTGAGTTACAGCCATACACAGTGTCCTGTCCTACCTGCTTCATGTTAGAGACAGAAAAGCCTGCCCATCTGCTTGTTAGCAGCTGTGATTCACCCTAAGATGCTTAGGTATTAATTTTATGTTAATGTACCATGCTATAAATAGGGATGATGAAACACCAACAGAGCACCAGGTTTTCCATGCATGCAATGAACAACTGGAGTGGTAATGGTTTTGATCCCTGTCCTTAAGTGTTTGTGACAGGGAGCTGGAGTGTTTTAAAGAAAACAGACTTCCCAAAGTTTTCAGAGATTAGGTATTTTTTTCCTAAGAACTGATCTGTGAACAGTACTTCGGGCTTCTCATGAAATATTCGCTGGGAGTAATTGTGTGTGTTATGTTAATAATATGAACAGATCATGCACATGACATTTTGTGCCATCTTAAAACCTTTCCCAGCTCCTGAAATAATAGTGCAGTCTGTGGGCAATATTTGTCATTTAGGCAAATACGGGGAGAGATTTTTAAAAGCATGGTGTTCTTTTTGGGGTTGTTACTTCGGGTTTTGGGGGTTTTTGTTTGTTTGCTTAGGGTTTCTTTGGTTGTTGTGGTTTTGTTTTGGGTTTTTGGGGTATTTTAAGGGGAAAGGCAGGAAGGTCTTGTCCTTGGCTGGTTACCCCAGTGTATGCCCTGGAGAGTCATTATTCAATATATAAGTTGAGTCTTATTAAAGAACTGTAGCATAATGCAAATAAGCACGTAGGATGCTTCATGTGTGACACTGCATAATCTATATGGGGGAAAGATGACTGTGATGCATTCTTCTGAAAATGTTTTCTGTAGAAAATACGCATTTCTGCTTGAATTCAAATTTTTTTGATTGTTTTCTTTCAGGCATTTGTGGAGGCTCAGAACAAGCTCACAGTACCCTTTCTTGAGCAGTGTCCTGTCAGAGGACTG
Source organism: Corvus kubaryi (assembly GCF_017639235.1). NCBI lineage: Eukaryota > Metazoa > Chordata > Aves > Passeriformes > Corvidae > Corvus > Corvus kubaryi. Next base: position 23,747,007 of record NW_024582091.1, on the reverse strand, counting down.
TTCAAGGAACGAATGACTGAGCTCTATGATTATCCCAAGTACAGCTGCCACTTCAAGAAAGGAAAAAGGTATGTGAGGAATGTCTTTTTAGGTTGTGATGAATGTGAAGCAAGTCAGAGGCAATTTCTAATTAGGAAAACAAGTTATAAATTGTATTTATTTCTTTATAGTTGGGAAGTAGGAAAACTAAGCCAATGTTAACATGTGATTGCATGATGGAGAGCCCAAGGTGCTTGTCTCTCTCCAGTTTCCAGTCATATTATCTTCTTCTTTTGTTGTCTTTTCTTTCTATAGGAAGAATAATAATTTGTGAGCTTATCAGAACTCAGATTTTGTAGAATAATTGTTATGAAGGTAAAGCTTTGAGGAGTTCCTTTCAGAAAAGCTTGGTCACTGTTAGTATAGTTATAGGCACATCATCTGAAAACAGCATAACCTCTCGTGCATTTTGTTCCACATATTTGCTAGAACACTGCTCTTATGTTGGTCATTCTTTGAGCAGCTAGTGGGCTTTTTTTGTCTAGTCATAGCCAGTGAAAAGCAGTAGGAATTCCCTTGTGAAAAACTGTTCCTGTAGCTGCAGGGGATAAGGGAAAAATCATTTGAAGGACTTAAAGCAACTGATGCAAAAAGATCTGTCTTTGTAGAAATAAAGAAATCCTGCTATATTCCAGTGCCTAGCCTACTTACATCCCTGTTTTAATCTGTGGCTAGGTCAAGATGTGGTGTTTCTGTGTCTTACTCAAGGTCTGGAGACTGCAGCTGCTACTGAATTTTATGTGATCTCTTTTAGAAACACCAGAAAGCTTCTAGAGAAAGGAAGTAAAGGGGTGAAACTGCTTATTAACTTAATAACATCTAGAGATTGTTTTAGCAATTGAAAAAGGGGTAGTGCAAGCAACCAGCCACTCTTAATCACAGGAAACACAGAGAATCTTTTTCAATATTTTCAATTTGTTTGATCCGTGTTGAGTGGGCACCCAGATATGCCAGCTATGTGTTCACCATCATCCACAGATGATGAGAAAGAGCAGAGGATATCTTGTTGCCTTAAGATTTTTACACAGATATTGAGAGGGATTTGTTTTAGTGATCTGTGCTGTGAGGAAGGCACAGATACTTGTTACTATGGGAGGGAAATTCTGTACTGTATGGGATTTTGTGAAGCTATATGGCAGGGAGTGAACCCAAACTGTTTGTGGATTTAATGTGGATTTAAATTGTCATGGATGTGGCACAGCATGTCAGTGTATAGAGGTGTGAGGTTTAAGCTCAGAAGCAGTGGAGCTGTTTAGGACAGTGCTGCATCTGGGGATGTATGCCTTATTGAGTGAGTCAGGCAAAGCTTGTTAGTTTGTATGTGATGCTCCTGCAGATGTAGCAGGTGACCAGGTCTGGTCAGTGACTGCTCTGGATTCTCTGACCCATTCTCCCTGCGCAGTGCAAACATGCCTGGGTGTCAGTACCTTCAGTGCTATTAAGGCTTAATGTTGCAGAAGTGCTCATGGCAGTGATAAATACAGTCTCTGCTAAGAGATACAAGTTCTTAATTTGATGCAGCTGACTGTCCTGCCAGGAGCTTAATGTGCTTGTAATTTATGACACTTTACATTGATTTTAATAGATGTCTCTTTAGTCTTTCTGAGTGATATTCCTTCTTGGCATGTCCTGGACTTAAATCAGAGCAGTTCAAAAATAATACAGAAAAGCCCTATATTGTGGTGTTTGAGGTGATCAAGAGGTCTCTACCAAGTTAAGTAACACTAAGTAAGGTGTGGGGGAAGGAACTATTCTATTTCAAGAATTTTCTAAACTTCCCATGACACTTAAAAATTCTTAAATTTAACTACTCTGGTTTCCGGATGAAGAACAGCTGCTAAAGGACAGTGTGTGAAGAGTTGTTCTGTAGAGGCTGCAGAAAGGGAGGGTGCCCAGGGAGGTGCTGTGTTTGTCTCATTGTTTGACCTTTGCTTCCCAGCTTGTTGCCCAGCATTGCAGAGGTGAAATTGGCAAGAAAATGCATGGTCAAATGGAAAATTACTTTTCTTTTTCTTCTATTTTTTTAAATCTTTCAGTTTAGCACTTGCTGAACATTTTTGTTATTACTTTTAAGGTATTACTATATTGTTATTGTACATAATATATATAAAATATTTTATATATATATATAAAAATATATTGTAATAGTAATGTATTACTGATATTGTTAACAAGGCCTTTGTGAGTGTATTTTCCCCTTATGGCTTTACCATATGTAGTGGCTTGGTCCAAAATACTCATTACTGTTTATCTTCTGTGAGATAAGAATTAGGAGAAATGCAAAGCAGGCACCAAACTTGAAAGAATATAAAGAAGTTTATTAACAGACCTAAAAGAAGAAAAAAAATTATACCACCTTCAGAACTCTCCTCCTCCCCCCACCTTCCTCCCTTCTCCCACTGACAATGTAAAAAGACAACCCTTAAGATGTTCAGTCTGTTTACCACTTCCATAATAACCTTGTTCAGTCCATTTAGAAAGAGAAGTCTCTTCTTGCTCATGCTATGAAAACATTATCACAACGAGACAGCCGCCCACTTCCAAATATTGTTCAGTCCATTTAGGAAGAGGAGTCTCTCTGCTCGCATGTGAGCCCCTTCCCCCAACTTGAAGCTTTTCCCGCAACTGCTTTCGAGAGTCCACTCTTGAAGTTTTTTGGGGTACAATTTTAAGGTTGAGCCATTCAGAAACAAAAACAGAGGCCCTTCTCCTTCCCTGGGAGCAAAGGGTCTTCCTCATCTTCATTGTTAGGACTATCTCTGGGAGCATCTCTAGGAACTGAGGTTTTCTCCTTTCCCATTTGGAGCAAAAGTCCTCATCGCTTCCATCTCTCCCTGTCCAAACTTCTCATGAAATTACAGCTGCATCAGCATCTGCCTATCTCAGCGCAGGTGCTTTTGCTAACAAGCACGAGTTGACCACTCCACCCCCCCATATCTTCATGGAATTACAACGGGATACTCTGATATATCATAGCTTCACAACAGAATTTCAGCTTTAAGCATCTCCTCTCTCTCTTCCCTCAGGTTTTCAGCTCTTCACAGCAATAAAAAGGGTTAATCTCACCTCGGCCTTGCAGCTTTGCAGCTGGAATGTTGAATTTTTCTTATCGAAGTGGAGAGGGGGGAGAGCCGAGCCACTCCGGCTGCCCAAGACACGGCAGTGGGGGGGGTTCCACGGCTGGAACAGGTCCATGGCTCCAGGATGGCCGTGGCCTGGCCCGGCCTGGCCCAAGCAGGGCCTGGGCTGGGCCCCCTGGCCCCCACACGGGGCCTGCAGCCACCTGTCCCAGCACTGGAAACGAGAGAGCCTGGGGGGGAGTTTGTCTATTCTTAAGTGTGCATCACAGAGGTGGTCGCAACTTTAAGTGGCTTAAAGAATTGTCCATATTCAAACTGGCCAGCTGATAGGTTCTGTCAGGTCCCAGAGGAAGCTGTAAGGACATCCCTTCCGGGACTATGCTTGCTAACCTATGACACCATGTTTGTACCCAAGTTTGTACCCAAGTACTGGTCAGTCTTAGGGAATATATGTACTGATTTTGAGGTTTGAACATTGCTTCATAAATTCCCCTGTTCCCCCAGGTGAAGCTGCTGTCTGGTTTGTTAAGTCACATGTTTGTGTAGTAAAGTTCTATGAAGGAAGAAAAATGTAGTACCTCTGACTTGCATAGAATATGGGTGTTAATTTCTTTGAGATCTGTAGTGTCTTAGGATGGGAAGAGTATCACTCACTAAAGGCAACTCTGTAGTTGTCTGTTCTGCAACTTTTTCAAACGCATCTTTAGGGGCATTGGTAAATACAAATGAAACAGTTTTCATTCTGTTTCATTTGAACATAAGTCTGTCACTCAGTATGGGTTGAAAGCAGCTATATGAATGACAAACCTGAGAACATAAGGGATGGGAACCTGTGCCAGTACTTGTAACAGAGAAATGCTGCAGCTGCCAGAAATGTTTAACATAGACAGTTATGTGGAGTTTATAGTATACTTAGAATTCTTTGAAATGCACTGTGGCAAATGCAGCTTTTATTTTTAAAGGATATTTTGGATGCATCCTAGCCATGATTCCTACTCTGATGTGAAACTTCTGTTTCCCTAACATATTCATCTGTCTTTTATTCACTTCATGACAATCTCATACAAGTTTTTTGTGCTTGCCTAACTGAGAATCAGAGTTCTTCCTACTTAATTTTTCCCTCTTGTGTTCTTTTAGGTATTTTCACTTCTACAATACAGGGCTCCAGAATCAGCGAGTTTTATATGTACAAGACTCCTTGGATGCTGATGCCAAAGTTTTTCTCGATCCAAATAAGCTTTCTGATGATGGCACTGTGGCCTTACGAGGTTAGTGAGACAGCAGTTCCTGCTGAGTAAGTCTCAGTCTTCAGCAGAAGTTGAAAATTTAATCAAAGTAATCACAATAGCTGTGTGTGGGTTTGTATGGTGTTTTAGAAGAACACTTCTAAATCTACATTGTATCCACAATTAACTTGGTTCAGTTTCCCAGTGCTTTTTTTCACAACAGGTTTCCGATGGAATATGAGCAGCTCTTGAAGCTGTCCATAGCAAGGACAAAAAGTTTATGTATTTATATTGATTAGTTCCCTTGAAGTTGTATTTTGCATCTTTAACACAAGCCAGCAAGTTAGAGACTGTGAAGGAACATGGCATTAACTTTTATGATCACAAAATTGTTGGTGTTCACTAGGACTGTAACTTCTCTTAGCTGTCCATTTTCACACTCCCTAGTTGCTGATTTGTAGAAGCAGACTCTGGGACCTAAAAGTCCTCTAAGTCTGTTCAAGGACAGTTAATAAAAACAGAGGACAGAATTAGTGAATGTTTCTCTAAGAGTGACCTAGTTGAAAAGAATCAATATGGCTTTTTTTATTGAGAAGTCCTGCCTTAATCTGTGGATATTGGATTCATATAATCTATGTATTTCTAGAAGACTTATGGCATAGTTTCCTTCCAAATGCACTTAGAAAACCAACAGCTGTGTAACAAGAGGGAGAACTCCTGGTATTGATAAATAATTGGTTTAAGGGCAAGGAAAGGAAGAACTGATGGGCTGTCAAATGGAAATCGCCAGAAAAGCCTTGTCAGGGACTATGCTAGGACTTGCAGTGTTCAGTATGCTGCTACATACTGGAAAAAGGAGTGAGTAGTGAGGTAGCAGAGCTTGGTGACAATACAAAGTTACTCCAGGCTGAAGAATGACTGAAGAGCTGCAGGAAGACCTTAATAATAATAAGTGGGCAATAAATTAACGGGTAAAAGTCTCTGTGCAGATAAATTAAGTGATGCACAGGGGACAAACAATCCTAACCTCATTTATGGAGGAATGGATGGAGCAAACTCTTGAGCTCACCATAACCTCTTGGGAACAATGCTTGGAGTGTAATACATGAAAATGTCAACTTGGTTCTTGGTAGAAGCGAAACGAGCACACCAAATATCAATTTATTTATAAGGAAGAAATTTCTCCCCGGAAGTGTTCAAGAAACAACTCAGTGTGGCACTCAATGCTGTGATTTAGTTGACAAGGTGGTGGTTGGTCAAAGGTTGAAGTCTATGATCTTGAAGCTCTTTTCCTACCTTTATGATTCCATGAAATAAAGAACAAAACAGGAGACACTGTTAGATTAGTAACCCAGGAGTTTATACTGTGCCATTGAATACTAAATCAAGTCCCAGTCTCCTCAGCTCAAAAGGGGCTCTGAACTGCAGTTTGGAGGAGGGCAGTAGGAACAATCAAGGGAAGAAACGGAGTGTGCCTGGATTAATCAGCTTGGAAAAGGGACAATTTAGCAAAGATATTAGAGGTCTGCAGAATCATTTGTGGCATGCAATAGGATGGAGAGAAGGAATAAGGGCTAATTAGTCATTTTTTCTGTTAGAAGAATGAGGGAATATCAAATGAAAGCAGTGGGAGTCAGGCCCAAAGCAAACAGAAGAAGGTGATTGTTTATGCTTCAAGAAGTAGATCTGTAGAATCCCTTAGCAGTGGATGGTGGTGGTGGAAAAAGGCAAGCTGGACATAATCAAGGAGAAGGGAAGCATTGAGGAGTATTAGCCAACTACTGCATGGAAAAGTCTGCTAAACTAAAAATGGTTGGAGGTGGTAAGAATATTTGAGGGAAATATTACATGTGCTTGCATTGTTCTCGCATTTATTCCTGTATTTTGTTCTTATTGTGCTTGCATTTGCGGTATCAACACAGGCTGGGGAATGAAGAGACTGAGAGCATCCTTGCTAACAAGGACTCAGGGGTGCTGGTGGATGAGAGGCTGGACACAAACCAGCAGTGTGTGCTTGCAGCCCAGAAAGCCAATTTAATCCTGGGCTGCATCCAAAGCAGCATGGCCAGCAGGGTGAGGGACGGGATTCTGCCCCTCTGCTGGGCTCATGTGAGACTCTCCCTGGAGTACTGCATCCAAATATGGGCCCTTGGAGGGAGTCCAGAGGAGGGCCATGAAGAAGATTAGAGGGCTGGAGCACCTCTTCTATGATGAAGAGCTGAGAGAGTTGAGATTATTCAGCCTGGAAAAGCGAAAGCTGTGGGATGACCCTATAGTAGCTTTCCTGTACCTAAAGGGCGCCTACAAGAAAGCTGGAGAGGGACTTTTTACAAGGGCATGAAGTGGTAGGACAAGGGGGAATGGCTTTAAACTGAAAGAGAATAGGTTTAGATTAGCTATTACAAAAAACTTCTTTACTGTGAAGGTAGTGAGGTTCTGGAACAGGTTGCCCAAAGAAGTTGTGGATACCCCATCACTGGAGGCCAGGATGGACAGAGCTTTGGGCACCCTTTGTCTAGCAGAAGGTGTTCCTGTCTACAGCAGGAGCGTAGGAACTAAATGATCTTTAAGATCCATTCCAATCCAATGGCTATATGGTTGTTCCATATGGTTCCATATGGTTGATACAATGATTATATGGTTGTTCTTAGTTGTGTAGGCACCACATTGTGGTTACTCCTGAGGACAGCTAGGTGGAATTGTGTTCTGAATCAGAATGGCCACTCTTATGTTCTTATGGGGGAGAATATATTGGTGTGGCACAGTGGTGCCTCTCAAAACTACCGTATCTATGAAATGCAACATTTTCTTGTAGAGAAATGGCTGAGTGAACAGGGACATGTATACGTGCACAATCCAAGCTACATTAGTGAACTGTCCTTGACTAGGGAAAAAAAGAGACGAGCAATGCTGATGTGGCAAGCCGACAGGATGTTGCGGAGGGGGATGCTGACCATAGAAAGAGAAAGCCTTATGTTAGTTGTGTGCATATTAATCTGTAACCAATCTGTAACCAATTGCTTGCTATTAAAGGCCGTGTGAACAGTAGCTGTAACCCAATAGTATGGAGCTTGCTTATGCGTGCTTGGGGAATTAGGGTATAACTATGGGTCTGACACTAGAATGAACGGAGTTCCATCATATCTCTATGAGAAGCGTGGTTCATCCCGGCAGATCTCTGGCTATTTTTTCTTAGGTCGTTTTTTGGTAGATACTTTCAGGTCTGTACAGGCCTGTGATAATTCGGTCTCTTCACCTGACTTGATTTGCAAGCATGAATTTGATCCTTATCAACTATGATAGAAGCTCTTTATTCCTCACAGTTTGGATAAAGTGAAATATATATCAGAGCTCTTAGCTGAGAATACGGGTAATTAACCACTTGCATGCTAGTGGCAAAGTTTCCCAGTTACTTCAGTTTTCAGGGTTTAAAAGGGTCTAGTTTTCAGTGACTCCATCTTTTAGGTGGTGTTTACACTATTTCAGGATACATAGCATGCATCTCTGTTAGCTTCTTTGGTACTGTTTCTCTCTTAAAATTTTACACAAGTTCCGTACCTGTGCATTTTCATTTTCCAGCTCCTCCTGCCAAACTCAGGGAAGTAGAAGAAATATGATTCAAACCATAATTCAGATGTTGGGTATAAGTTATGCCACTGAACATGGATACTTACTGAGTATCCGTGCCTAAACTTGGATCTGTGAACTAACTGAGAAGTACACTCAGAGACTGGAAAAGTGCTGTGAATCTCATGTGATAGCAGATGTAGTTGCTTGCACTGTTTTTTAGAAAATAAACCTTCTCTCAATGTTTGATGAACAGTTCCTTTAACTAGCATCCCAATTTAATCTCTCTTCATTTTGTTTGTTTCCGATTTCCTAGGTTATGCATTCAGTGAAGACGGTGAATACTTTGCCTATGGCCTGAGTTCTAGTGGCTCTGATTGGGTTACTATCAAGTTTATGAAAGTAGAAGGTCCTGAGGATCTCCCAGATACACTGGAGAGAGTTAAATTCAGTTGCATGGCATGGACCCATGATGGAAAAGGCATGTTCTATAACTGCTACCCAAAACAAGATGGGAAGAGTGATGGTAGGTATGACTGTACTAATTGTGTACCATGTGGAAGCAAAATCACTTTTGCAGTAAATTGGTGCAACAAATAATTAGCTCTACAAATTTATGCTGAGATAAGTAGCTGTATTGGTTATGCAATTAGAGATCAAATTGTGTCTTTTATGGCAAAAGCCTACGCTCAATTAGTGCGAGTCCCTTCTTGTCTTCCTGCCCCTCTTTTTCTCATAAAACTTTGCTGCTCCTTTTCTTTTTCTTTGGGATGATTTACTCAGGTTCCATATTGTTGGTGTTGTTGGCTACAATTTGATGTCTGGTGACAGCTTACTTAGATCTTTCCCCTTACCCATTTGTGTGGGCATAGATGAATTGCTCTGAGAGATTGACCTGATGAATAGCAATGTGGGGCATAAGGTTTTTGTTGTTCAACCAGATTAATTCATCTGTGGTTCACAGCAAAGCAAAACAAAATGTTTATGCTAGCTAAATTCAAGTAGCACCACACAAAGTGGAATGAATTGCAGTGGAGCATCAGTGGGGAAGGAATTTAGCAGCTTTTATGATAAGGCAGAACTACTGAAAAGTTTCTTCTGGAGATGTTCTCTTTGTTAAACTGGAGAGAACCTGAATTTTACCTCTGTATTTGCTTTTGAAACCTATAATTTTGCCAGACTTGCAAGATAGATACCAACCTTGTTTTGTTGAGGGTTTTTTTTACTTCCTGTTTGTAGTTCAAAAGCTAAAGTGTTGGAAAACGTTGCAAGAATGAAATTTTTAAAAAAATAAATAAAAGTGGCACCCTATACATCACTTTTATATTTTCAGCAAATGGAAGTATGAAGGTTTCTAGGAATGTTAATTAGCAATAAATCTCCTCTTAGTTGCCCTGGGTGAAAAGGAAATGAAAACATCATTAGAGGGTGGCAGGGATTCTTGGTTTTCATCACTTTGCTTGCTTGTATTTCTAGAAAGCAAAGCTTGAAATGATAAATCTTCAAATTTGAAGAAGGTATTATCAACAGTAAAAGGAAAGGGATACTGTTTGAACAGGTTTCCAGCGTGAAGTTTTATCTGGTTTTTTAGGAGGGTGTTTGTTTGGAGCAGAATGGTTGTAGTGTGGAGCCATTCCTAGTCCTCTCTTCTGAACTTCTCTTTTATATACACAGGGATACAGAAGTTTCTAGGGATTTCGTATGATTGTTGGATTTCTTTGAGAACTTAGTGGTTTAAATATCTGCATTTCACTAGGCACTGAGACCTCCACTAATCTGCATCAAAAGCTGCATTACCACGTATTAGGAACAAACCAGTCAGAAGATATCCTATGTGCTGAATTTCCTGATGAACCAAAATGGATGGGTGGAGCTGAGGTATGGTAAATGTCCTGCACCTTATCATTATCATGTTCTGTTTTTCAGATTCTAACAACTGATAGTGGATATTAATTTGAAAATATTTTGTTAAAAGAACACTTTTTATTAGTGTTGTAGAGTTGACAGTTGAACTAAGAATCATTGATTAAGAATTCCTGAAAATAAGACTACCTAGTTTGCTTTAAATCACTCCTCCAGCCTGCAATGACACAATCATATACTCTTTTTCTTCACTGAGGTCCTTCTGCCTGATAGACATTCCAAGACAGAGAAGATCATTTGAGAGACAACATGTCACTGTTCTTGTTTCTTCTTGGTCAGTGTTTAGCCCCAGCTTCTACTTCCTGCACAAAAAGCTTATTCTATTAGTCAGCATGTCTGGATATTCCCTGCCATGTATTTATTGGGTTATATTTATTTTTGCAATGTCTTCCCTGAAAAACAAAATATCTGTTCTGCTTATTTGAGGAATGGAGATACACAAGTCAAAATTTGTTAATACTGTGTGTACAATTGAAGAATTCTAAGTTTCTCTACAAAAAGTTTTATCAGCACACATATGGTACAGACTGTGTTACTGGAAGTGAAAGCAGTGATTGCTGCTGGAATTGCTTTTTTAAGCTTATTTTGTTGAACTGCTGCTATATAGTGCAAACTCCCAGTAAACCTTTTGTAATTAATCTGTTTTTTATTCTCCATATTAGATTTAGTGATGTGCAATTGAGTGCACTGTTTCGAAGCGCTGCTGGAATGTAGTGATGGTCATTCCATTTTTCAGGGAACTGATGTTTTTCCTGTGGATGAATACTTGTAATGCTCTGTACAGTACATTTGGTTTCTATGTTGGTCCTTTTTGATCTGAGACTTTTGAGGAACATGAAGTGTTTTTAGCCTGGTTTGGGGTATTCAGTTTTTAGAAATACTTTTCTCTGCGAGTACCTCTTTTGAAAAACGTGATCATCAGTTTGTGTCACTTTTCAACACTTTAACCTGTGAAAATGTTCGGGGCGTCTTTTCTGTAGGCTGCCAGAAAACAAAGGTTCTTTCAAAGAATTTGAACAGTGGGATTTGAAATGAGACAGTGAGCGAAAATGTGAAGGGCTTCCCAACAAGGTGATGACCCTGAGCTTTCTCTAACAAATCAGACTCATCTGTAGGTTCTGCAGATAGCCACAACCTTTTTTACACAATCTCATGTATTCATGAAACATATCTTTAACAACTGACCTGAGTATCAATGGAAGCTTGCAAACGGGACTTGGGATTTTTTTTTAACTGTTCAAAAACTAGTCACTTCTGCGTTTAACTGGCAATAAAATGGAATTTGGACATCATTATCCTTATTTTTCCTCTAGTTCCATAAATAAATGGGCTTTCTGTTGTTGACAGATGTCTTGTAATGATGTTTCCCCTGATTCACATGAGTGATGCATATTATTATTATTATTATTCCTTTCCAGTATCATGAGCTGAACTACACGTGTTGTTGTGAAGGCAAATTCATCTTCCATGGGGAAGGACTGTTGCAGTCTGATTAATTAGACTTTTGCTGCAGAACAGGGAGGTAAAGGAATGTAGCACAGCTACGAGTTCTTGAAACCACTGGAGTTGGAAGAGCCCCATAACTGTTGTGAAAGTGGCGAGGACAGTGCATAGAGAAACACCCTCCCTATTGTGGGCTCTTGTTTAATAAAGTTATGTCATAGGGATGGTATGGCTGCTTATGGTGGTTTTCCTGACCTCTAGGAGCCATAAACTTCCAGAGACGTTGGTATTTAAGAATAAATGCTGTTTTAAGGAGGAGTGGAAAAGCAGAGATCCACCTCTGTAAATAATCATTAACTTTTCTGAGTGAGAAATATTCTGGGGTTGTGCTGTGGGCTCCAGCTGTAAAACGTGGCTCTGTTGTACTGATACTAGTGAAAAAAATGGGTTTAATGGTCAGGAGAAAAATACTCTGCAATTGAAAAAAAAAAAAAACCCACAACAAAAAGCAAACCAAAGCAGTGCAGTTGCAAAATGTGGTTTCATCCTTGTGCAGTGGGTTAAAAATCTTCTTTTCAGGCCATTCCAATGACTTTTCTGGTCAGTTTTTCTAAGTGTTTGAGAAAGTGGAAGACCACAAAGTAATGGGGGAAAAATTAAAATATCATTAGTGAAAATCAAATTATATGGCTTATTGGTGCTGTCCTGAATATGCTTCCTTGGTTCTAAGATGCTGCTATAGATTTTAAAATACTACTTTGCACAGCTCAACATGTTATAAAATGTATGCTTTCATGTGCTACTGTCAGATTAAAAAATGTTTTTATTTTACCAGCTTTGCTAGTCCCACTAGGTAGAGACATTATGTTTTACACAAGCTTCAGTGAAGACAGTTGGATTATGGTCTTGCAGCCAAGGTCAAGGAAGAGAAATACTTTGCTTGCAGGTGAAAAGCACCTGACAAGGAGATCCTTCAGATTCTGCAAAATTAATAATGTTGCCATGATGCTTCAGAAAAACAATCTCAGGTGCACTGTAGGGAGTCAGTGGTGTGTATTCTCAGTGGAGATGGGAAACTAGGTCATTCATAAGGACAAAAGAGGGTTGTATAAAATTTTGTCAGTGTAATATATTTACAAGATAATATGCAAGAAAATAGCTTCAGGGTTTTTTTCCTCACTATACATTCAACACCAGCCCCAAGTGTGCTTGATTTAAAATCTGTGGTGCTGAAAATGGTGTTGGCAGAGAAATATGGATGCATTTCTAGCTCTTTACTTGAATGGATTGTTTGTGAGGAAAAAGTCTGTTTGTTGTTAGTCAGATATGTAAGTTTTGAAAAAGAGGCTATGAAACCTTTTCATTTAGTCTAAAAAGCGTATGTATTTCTAGTACAGATGTAGAATGGTGGGAGAGTTGTGAAGAGCAGGAATAGAGTTTAATTGAATAACACCCCAGCAGAGGGCAGTCTGGTATGAAGGTTTTTAAAACCTTGGCAATGTCATAGGTACTCTGGGAAAACAGGAGCTTCCCATGCTTCTCTGTTTAAGTGGCATGTTCTTGCTTCATCTCCAGACTGACTGAGCATATCTCTCTTTCACAGACAGACTGTTATTCTTAAAGTTAAACAATAAGTTATATAACACTCCTTCACAGTTGGTAGTGTGAGAAGTCCCTGTGGTACCAGCAGGAAAGTAAACAGAACAGAAAGGAGTGGGTGAAGGGAACCTTCAATTCTGGGATCAACTCTGATCCCAATTCTGCCAGCAGTAAAATAAATACATTTTTTCCTGTTTTCTAACAAACACGGTGCACTGTCTCTGAATTGACTATTACTTTTTAAAAATTTTTTTATTTTATATTTAGAGCTGTCAGTTAACATCAGTGGTTCTAAACCAGGGAGGTGATCTTGCAAATTAAATTCAGAGCACAGAGGAGTAAGCTGTGCCAGATGTGTGCTGGCTGTAGTGTTTTCACTGCAGCAACATTGAAGCATCCACAGGGAAAGAGTGAGCAGCATGAAGGGGAAGGGCTGAAAACATTGTCAGTTTGCTCAAGTGAGACACACTGCTGGGTAAAACAGGGTTGTGGGAATTTTTCTAAAGCCTTACACTGTCTTAGTCAAGGCTGAATCTGGAATAGAAGCCTAGTATGAGAATCTTCCTACAGCCCTGGCAGTAGGCCTGGGGAGTTTTGCTATTAAGAAAGAGGCAGGTAATCGTGGCTGCACATGGGACTGTGGTATATGATAATCTCTTACATAGTTAGGTTCCAGATGCTTTGGTGCTTTCATTGCCACAGTAAAAATTGTGTGTGATATTTGTCACCTCAGAAGGCTACTGATTTTATTCTGTGCTAGGCTTAGGAAAGAGAATGCATGTAAATATGTGTGTACATGGTTGCTGTGTTTCTCTTCTGAACAAGGCTGCCTGGTGTCTTGTTGGAATTGAAATAGTCATAAGCACAATGATCTAGGTTCAAAATCCCAGTTCTCTGGCTTTGGTAGTGCTCCTTTAACCCCAAACTTAGCAGATGCTCAAAAGGATATGTTCAGAATAGAAGTGTTCTTTATACTGGACATCATATCTAAAATCCAAGAATAAAAACCCAGCTGGAATAAGAAATTTGAATTAATGCCCAGATCAAATTTTCTAACTTGGGGAGTGGGTGGATAGAATACATCAGAATGTTGTTTACATATAACCATAACCATGTCCATGTCCTGCATAAAGTGTGTCAGTGCCTCAGAATGTAGGAAGGGGATTCTGTTGGACCTCATCCTGAAATTATGCATTCCTGTGATCACCCATCACTAGGGCTTCTGAAATCTAGTTGATTCTGACCAGTACTCTGCAAATAGAAAACAAAACAAAGCCTTTACAGCCTGAGAGTAGCAGCTTCAGGTGGCTTGGTTTGTGCAGACAGTCCCAAGAGGTTGCTTTGTGAGAGGAAGTTCATGCCCCAATCCTCAACGTCTCAAAAGAGTGCGAGAACATAAAATGTGATAGGAGCTATTTGCAAGCTTCAGTGACTTTCTGGCACCACTGCAAAGATAGTATCAGAACACAGCTTTATGTTCTCTTCATTAAAAAAACAACAAACCGGTACCACACCCCTCAACTCCCATAAAAAAACCCACAAAACCCCACAACATTTTACAATCATTTAATGAAAGCACTGTTTCCTATTCTAGGAAAGAAAATAACTTCGATTTTTCTATTAAAAACTGGGATAATAAAAGTGGAATTTGAAAGGCTGGGAGACTACTGTGGGGGTTCTTTGTCATCATGCAGGCAGATCTTTGTGGCACAGGTGCATGTGCACATCTGTGGTATTAGAACACTTGAGGCTGTTCAGACAGTGTAATTGCTCTTTACTTGCCAAATGTTTACAGTAATTTTTTTTCTCTGTAGAAGCCACATACTTTTTGGATTTTTGTGCTTAATATTTTCCTTTGTTCATCTGATAGAAAGCTTTAAAATACCCATAAATAACAAAAGAGGTAATTTCTGCAGCAAGTGAAAAGTTTCTTGCCTGTGAATTATTTTTAGTCGAGTTATATCCAGGGTCAGTGGTGTTATGCAAAATCTTTGTGCAGCATATATCTAAAGTTGAGGAGGTAACTGCTGTCATGAGTGTGTTTTATTGTGGTGACTGGGTGCAGTCCTAAATAAGTATTTTTAAAAAAATCTAGTCTAGTCTAGTTCTCTCTGGGTGGTTTTAAGCTGTTACATCCATAGCATATAGTGAAAATTGTAGCAGTGTTAAAATGCAGCTTATTGATGCAATGAGTTTTTAGTTCCTAGTTGTTAATGCATTGCGTGGCTGCATCTTTATTGCCACACATCTTTCTTTTTCTGGATTATTTGATCTTTCTTGGCTAGATACATGGAGTTCCGTTAGTAATTTGACCTTTTAGCTCTGTTGGAAGGCTTTGATTCTGTCTGTTGATTTTTTTGTGAACTTCGGTTTTTTTTTTTTTTTTTAACATAATTCATTTGCTGTGCTTCATTGGAAGTGCATTGGATAGCAATGCCAGTGCTGTCTCATATGCAAAGGGCACCAGTGCATGAAGAGCAGTAGTTTGTGAAATAACTGCAGATGCAGATCAGGTTGTAGATTACCACAGTGTTAATGGCTGCAGTTAGGAGGAGGGTTTATCTTTTTCTCAACACGGGCATAGGATCTAATAACTGAATTTTTTTTTGTTTTATTTTTAGTACCTTTTTACACAGAAACAAATTACACAGTTATTAGGTTTTTTCCACCTTGATAATAAAAAAGGGCAAAGGTAGTAAAACTTTTAATTTATTGTCTATAAAGGAATGATTTGTGTATATAGCTGCCTTAATATAATATGATGCACTCTAAGGGCCCCTATTTGTGAACTAAATATGGAGAGCTCTTCCTTATCCTGAGACTGGCAGTGGTGACTGCCCACGTAGTGTTCACAGAACTTGCATTAATATTCACTGTTGGGATGCACATGACTTGAAAGTAGAGCACTCTAATATTGTTCATATTGACATTTTAGAGTGATACATAGAGGCAGGAAGTCTAAAAACCTGACAGCTTTCTCCTGTTCATTCTTTTGTTGTTTGTTTAATTATGTATGAATTTTTGGTCTGAAATGTGCTGCTGCTGTTAGACAAAATATTTAACTTTTCTTTTGCTGTGGATCCTCATAACCCTTTGGGGTTCCTTATATGGCTTGTATAATGACTTAGTTGTATTTTGTAACAAAAGAAAATATTTGAGTGGTTAGAAGATTGTTTTTACTAATTAGGCTTTAATTAATTTTTCTTATTTTGGTGCTCATTGCCATATTGAAGTGACGTGTAAATTACTCTTAATGTTTGGCTAAGCAGTGGTTACTTTTCATCAAAATGGA
Organism: Corvus kubaryi; assembly: GCF_017639235.1. Classification (NCBI taxonomy): domain Eukaryota; kingdom Metazoa; phylum Chordata; class Aves; order Passeriformes; family Corvidae; genus Corvus; species Corvus kubaryi. Next base: position 23,730,838 of record NW_024582091.1, on the reverse strand, counting down.
GAGAACAGGTAACATTGAAACAAAATTACTAGGTAAAAAAATAACCCACAAAAAAAGCCCCTACTATAAACCAAAAGTCTTCTATAAAGGAGGATTTAAAGATTTTGATGCTTGAAAGACCAAATAAAATAGTACTTGGGAGTACAGCTAGCTTAGTGATACTGTTGTGTATGTTGGTGTGGTGTAATATGGTCACAACAAATATTTAAGAAATAATAGATCTAACAACTCAAAATTGCCAACTCAGTGAATGACAGTTGTAGTGAAACTAAAAGCTACATACCAACATCAACTCTTGAAATAATCCTTCCTTTACTAGTGCTGAGTTAGGGATTAGTGCTGTGTTATGCCAGTAAAATCATTGTTATGCTGCAGGTTTTTAAAAGCTCCAGTTGAAAGGCTACAGGATTTCTTCTGTCCTGTTTTGACACATACTTAATGTTGTTTTAAGAATTGCAATTGCTTTATAACCTGCTTACCTTTTACCAGTGGGTGTTGTTTGAAATTATAATAATTATTTTAATGAGAGAAATGTGCACTGACTGGCATTCCAGATTTCTCTCTGAAATTCTTGAGCTATGTTTCCTTTTCATCTTAAATGTGGGAAACAGGTCTGACATTGCAGCTGTCCCCCTTATGCTGAACCATGAATGAATTCTGAGATTTGAGTGAGGTACTAGTATAAAATTTCAGTTCATAAATTTGTGAGCCAAGAGCAAGGATTGCAGCTCAGCTCATGAAGATGATGTAGCAGTATAAGAACAATCCAAATGATAGTTGGTAAATCCTATTTCCTTTTGCCATCCTGAAACCCAGGCTCTTGTCTGTTTACAGTGTAGGGTCAGTGGCATTTGGGCTGTGATTACACATTCCTCAATGCTGCAATATGAGCTGCCTTTAGCAATCTCTGCCCCCATTATTCATGTTTCCAGCTGTTGGATGCTATGTGTTAGCTTGGCCATTTGTGCAACTGAACAGTGAACTGATTGAGATACTAATCTGGCAGAGGGGCTTCTTTTAGTCTTCTTTTTTTATTGTGGATTGTTTGGGGGTTTTTCCTTTTTCTTTCTCCTTCCCCTCCTGGATTGTTTGTTTTGTTTGTTTGGGTGTTTTTTTTCCTCTGGCTTCTTTTTTCTTTTCTGTTTTTTGGGGGTTTTAAAATTTGCTTTAACATCCCATTTTTTCAGTTAGATCAGTTCCCCAAACTGGTTTACTTCACAAGTGGTGGATGCTTGTACTGGCACGACATGGGGAATGAACTTGCATGGACACAAGCAACTATAGCAGTAGGAAGAGCTAGAGGTGAAGACTGCATAAGATGATGCTGCTGCCAAGATTGCTCATCAAACTGTAACTTTGCAATGTGGATGTCTAAATCTGCAGTATAATACTGAACATTTTAGCTTGCTGCAGTCAACTGTCTTGTCCTGTTTCTGTCAAATTCCTTTGGGTTGTAGAACTCACTGGTATAAGAATAGCTTTAGTGATAGAGACAGACGTAATTGGTATCCCACCAGCAAGATACTTTGGGAATTCTTACTTCAAATTAAACATAAACTGCTATCAACTCTTAACTAGTCCAGCTGGGAATATGGAAGGAAAAATTAGATGTACTCAGATTTGCTTTCATCAGAGGTTCTGAATTGCCCTTGCAAAAACATCAGAAATTTGCAAATCTCTGTTCTTTCTTGAGTAAAGTTATCAGTCTTCTCTAACTGTTTTACTCACAGAATCAAAGAAATAGTTTATGTGGGTTCTGACCATGAGTAAAAGAATTTACTCTAGAGGTTAACTGAAATTTGTACTTTTATATAAAACTTAAAATTAATTTGTATGGTTTTTCCGTTGGTGAGGAAGTGAAGGAAACTTGGTGCTTTCATGAGTACAGACAGATGCTTAAGCAGCATATTGCAGTCATTTTCTTAGTTAAAATTGACACCTGCAATTATTGCTTATCTAAAACCACTGAAGATGCATCTTTCAAGAAAGATCACCCAATCTTGGTTTCCATTTCCAGATATACCTGTTTCAAGGAAGGAGGCAAAATATCTCAATTTTTCAGGCTGCACTGTTAAAGATGTCTTTGCCATTTCATGTAATGGGGTGGTTTTTGGCTACAGTAGGAATCTTAGGTGTTCTTTCCTATTTGTCTTGTGAGCTTTCGACTGTATGGACTTTATTCATGGTATAATTAACTCTTAACAAAATGCCTGTAAAAATACGATTTGGAAACACTCATTTGAGGATTGTTTTTGTTTCAAGGAGTGTGTGATTGTTGGAGTTTTTTTAACTTTCATACACTGAGATTTGTTTCTGTTCTGCTAGGTCCCATTCTTGTGGATCTGTTGAAATAGCAGTATAATTAAAACCTAATTCTTACGAAATTTATTTTGGGTAACTCATTCTACAGATATTTTGCATAACTAGTGTTGCAAATGTAAACTGAAATATATCTAAGAAGTAATTACAGTATATGTGTAAGAATTGTTTTGAAGATGTGTATAGTGCCAAGTGGAAAATTTCCAGAAGCCAGATTCCTATTTTGTGACTGGGGGCTTAAATTTCCATTAGATATGGTCATAACAATGTGGACAGGAAACAGCCTTCTCTATCAGCTCTGTTGATAAAACATCAAGATACAGTAATTTTGGAACATGCTCAAAACAGCTCAGTCAGGAGAGGGAGACTTTAAGTTGATGACTTCTTGTTACTTCCTGCCTTTCCTTGTTGGACTTGCAAAAGCTTTGTCAAGAAATGGGGTATGTTTGCAAAGCCTGAGTAGCAAGAAGGATTAATTGATGACTTTCTGTGCTAGCAGACACAATTTCAGAAATTCTGGGGTGTGTGTATGCATGCATGTGCAAAAGCGAACCAAGAAGCTTCCTCAGATAATTGATAATGTGATTGTAGGCACTACATTTTTCTGCGTGTGTGAACTCACTTTTTGAAGTCGGTCTTTTTTTCAGAGAGTGAATTGTCTTTGATTTTTCTGTAACTTCTTACAGGTGTCAGATGATGGTCGATATGTCTTGCTGTCTATCAGAGAAGGCTGTGATCCAGTGAACAGACTGTGGTACTGTGATCTACAGAAAGAGTCTCAGGGTATATCAGGTATGTGTTGCTTTTTAAGTTTTGCTTCCTTTTAAGACAAAATGAAATTAGAAATACTTTATGTTTGAATGAATATATATATATTTAAATATGTCTATTGCTTAGCTACCTTAATGGAGAAATTAAGGATAAAATAATAATTTATGGATGAAATAAACACTACTATCATTCCATTTTCTGTTATGTATGTATGTTATGTATGAGTAGATGAAAAACTCCATTCTTAGTTCTGTAGTTTATTTAAAAGGTCACAAGGAAAAATTGGAATAGTATAAGCAGCCGTACCAGTGTATGTTCTATTTCATTCTACACCAGTAATACTTTTCCATGTTTAAACTTTTTTTCATATTTTAAAAATTTCACATATGTCCCTTCAAGTGCTGATACTTTTTGCAAAAAAATGCTAACTGGCTTATAGATAACATTTCTTTTCTGTGTCTAGTACTAGGAAATACACAAAAGTCCTCCAGGGTTATTTGGTAGCATCACTGTTGTTACAGTGGAAGTGTCAACTTGTATTTCAAATGTGCTTTCATGAAATGCTCCTTCCTTGCCTTCTAGTTGGAGTAGCCTTTGGTTTTGTGTATTGGGCTTTGTAGCCGCAATGGTATGAGCTGAAAGTATGGCACTTTACTCCATATGGCTGTTGTTGAAGGTTGGCATAGTTAGCTGGTTTATTGATTGGTGGTTTTTGTATTTCCAGAGTATTGGATTACTGAAAGGTATTCCTCAGTATGTGTTTTGTATAGAACACAACTTAGCTTTTTTGATTCTTGCAGCTTCTCTCTTCAGAAACTTTGGAAACAGAATAAATACAGCAATAGCTCTTTGTTGAATATTGGATCTGAAGAAACTTGTTCTCTTGTTTGTTGAAAGAATATTTCAGGCTAAAGAGAGTACAATACTACTGACTTGTCTACAACCAAACTTAAGCCAAGGCTGTGAGCACGTTCCACATGCACATCCAATTCTTCCTTGTTTGTACATATCAGGTCAGGCAGGGCACCTTTATTTCTTTGGTTTCATGATCACCTTGGGAAGTTATCATCAAGGCACTGTAGAATTCTGGATTGCTTGAGCCCTGCTGTGTTGTCCTTCCACACAGAAGACATTACAGTGGCTAGAATTCCCACCATAAGGAGAATGGTCTGTCAACATGAGTCTTCTTCCAGTTGTCTGAAGAAGGCATCATTGCTTCTTCCTGATTAGGAAGTTTATAGCATATGCTACTGCATACAGTAGACTACTACTACATGCTGTACAGCATATACCACTACAGTAGTACCCGTGCTGGTCTGCCTTTTAATCTTAACCTATGAGCTATTGACCATCTCCTGAACTGTCCCAAGGCAGAACTCCACAAATTCCAGCTGTTCTTTCACATAAAAGACAACTCACCTCCTTACTTTGCCAACCTGTCCTTACTAAACAACCTTTATCCATCCATTGTAGCATGGCAGTCCTGTGAGCTATCCCACCATGTCTCCATGATCCCAATGAGGTCATGGTCCAGAAACTGCACACAGACTTCTAACTCCTCCTGTTTGTTCTCACGTTGTGTGCATCAGTGTAGAGGCAGTTCAAGCAGGCACCCAGGCATGCTGATTCCTCCGTACAGGCTTGAGGGGCTTCTCCATGAGGCTGTTCTGCAGGCACTTCCTTCTTTACATGCCTATGCTTGGAGAAATTCCACTTCAGCTCTGTTTCGTTGATTGCTGTGTCTCTTTCATTCTTGTCACCCGGGCCCTTGGCTTGCCTACCCCATCCACATCTTCCTTGTTGAGAAATCTCTTTCTCCTGTTTTTGTGGTTTAAAGCTCTGTTTACTGGGTTGTCTAACCTGCAAGGATATTTTTGCCTTGCGTAATCAGGTGAACAACAGTGCAGCAATAGTACAGAATGGGATAACCTAGAATTGCTGCTGAATCATTGGTTTTTCTCTTGGATGTGTATGGATGAATGTCTCCTGTTCCTTAATTGCAGCCTGCTTTCTACAGAAATAAGAGATGCTTAATCCCACATTGCTTTTTGAGGTATTGGCTCCCAAATGCAATCAGTGGTAATGGAATAAGGCAGGAGTCCCAGTGGTCCAACTCTCACAAGAGTGTGTGGGAGGTCTGTTGGCCAGCCAGAGGTGAGAACATAAGCTTGTGGCATAAATTTAATCTTGTTATACCCTGAAAATTCACTCAAATGAGCACCCTTATGGATACCTGAGATGTGGAGAAGGCTTCAGAAGAAATTTTTATCATCCTAGACTTAAGCCACTTTCAGTCAAAGTTCTCTCCCCTGTGGATTATCAGAGGTATGAAAGTCAATGAAGATTTGTCTTCCAACTTTGATATTCATAACATCTCTCTCCTGTGTGAATTCTTGGATGACACTCTGTTTATGTTGAATCGCAATATAAATTGAGTTAGAGTGTCAAATGACTTTATACAAAGCCATGCACCACTAGGTTCCACTATTTCCAGAGTTCAGAGACTTACGTCTCTTCATTGCATACAAGACTCTGTTTATGTGTTGTACTCTCTTAAGAAGAGTTTTAAGATTCACCCTTCCTGTGCATCTGTTTAATTGGATCATTATGGTGTTCAGCAGGGCTTTGTCATCACTGGGAGGTTGCGGTGACCTGAGATGATGAAATTTCAGAACCCACCTGTGGATTAGAAGGAGCAGTTATAAGCACAGTTACATTTCTAGAGAGCTCCTTAAACAACCTCTTTTCTATTCTGATTTTTCCCAGAAGTGACAGCTGTAAGTCATAGATCAATTCATAGTGTGTTAGACAAGTGTGTTCTCAGAGATGAAATAAAGTTTAACAGCTATAACTGGGAAAATGCACTGGATTATCACAGGCAAGTAATACTGGCTGATAGGGAGGTGTATAATTTAAAGGACCTATGGGGTGGACAAATGGGGTAATGCTGTTTGGTTTTAAATTTGTAAACCTGTTTCCTTGAATGGGCTATTAGCTGAGTTGGGTATGTGACAACAAGGCAAAGTTGCTCTAAGCCACATGTTCATCCAACAGCTGTTACATCATTGACTGCTTTGAGACCCAAAGTGGATGAGATGATTAATGAATTTTCTTACCTTCTGCTCTAATGAAGGACTTTGGTCACTGCCAAATTCTGTGTTGGAGATAAAGAGAGAATCACCTCTGGACTGTAGATGGGATAAGATGATGGACTGAATGTACCTGTTTAGACCATTAGCTGAGGCTTCTGCTCTCCTGTGCTCCTTCAGGATGATTCAGTCCATGTGAAATACAAGTATTTCTCTGGACAGATTTGGACCCCTGTGCTGATTGCAAAAGGTGCCCATGGCTTGTAGTTCACATGCTTCTAACATTAAAGGGAGAAAAAGGAAAAGGGAAATACCACGGAACTGAAAGCAACTTGAAAAAATTAAAGCGGCCACATTTCTCCTGTGGCATCTGAAAAAAAGTACAAAGTTGAAGGGAGAGAGAAAATGATCTGATTAAGACACAGATGTTTGTGAAGGTGTCAGAAAAAAAAGAGAACTAGTTGCAGGACTATTTGAGTGAATATTAGTTATTTCAGAAATTGTACTGACTGGCAAAAAGGGAATGAGGGAAATTGAAAAATGAAAGAAAATGGATGATATTATAGGTAGCCTGGGATCTAGCAGGTAACTTATCTGATAGAGATGCTGTTTTAAGGACAGTGATGTGACAGTGAAACTCCAACTTAGTGACCATAAAGAGGTGAAATAACATTGGAGAGGTTCTGATTATTTCAGTCAAAATGCTTTTATATCTGAGAGGCGCTTGCTGAAGACAGAGGTGCAAGTAAGTCTGAATTTGCAACTGAAAGCTGAAAATGACCATTGAATTCTTAGTTACTTACGTTTTTAACACCTTATTAAGGTGATATTGACTAAACTGTTACCTGGATTGTTGAAACTGATTGACCAAGGAAAGCTTCTGTCAAGAGACAGGACTATGGTTTTGTAATGAAGAGAAAAAAAGTAAGAGCTAGTAATCAAGGCAAAAGGACCTAATATATGGAATGTACCTCAGAACTGAAGGGACACAACTGGTATTACAATCTTGTAGTAATTTTGTACTTAGGTTGTTCTGTTCCCTTCTTATTGTTTTTTTTCCTCCTTCTGTAATAGACCTCTTACATCTGTGTTCCTTATATCACTTCCAGTGTTTGGACCTGTCCTTTAAAATCCCACAGAGGCTGGTTATAGAAGTGTCCTTTACACTGTTTAACTTTGAGATACTTCAGATTTTAAGTCCTGTTTGAGCAGCAGGTCAAGATAAATGCACGTGTGTGTATTTATGGACTAAAGCCACACTATGGTTGTAGAGGCTCTGGTGCTCAATGTACTGACTGTCATTCTGCAGCAGCATCCTGGCTGTAGCAGCAAGGATGAATAGGCAGACCTGACTTCTCTTGTCTGGATGGAGCAAAACAAAGGTTAGGACTTCCCTCAACTATGAAGGGATCACAATAATAAACTATTCCTGTCATAGACATTTCATAGGCTAGTTACCTGTTACTAACTCTTCTTGTACTGAATAGCAATATTGTGGTTTCTAGGTTGAGGCCCTTGCATTCAGTGAAAGCCATTTGTGTTTCCATGAAATGATTCATAGTTTAGATCCCTTTGATGGTATGTTGTACAGGTTATTTAGAAGAAGTGATTGTTTTTATAATTTTTCTCATTTCACTGAGGACTTAAAAATTTGGAAAACTGGCAATCTGGCAATATTGCACTGGATATGGAGAGGTTGGGAGGTGGCAGATTTCATATGATTAAATAAAAGTTTAAGCCGTCTCTTTCATGTATAGACTTTATTGATGTAGTTTTTCATTATTATTTTAATTTTGGGGGACTTGTTTGATTTACCTGAACTAGTCTACTTTAGCACACAGCTGAACGTATGGGAAATTAAATACTCATTAAACATTTCAAGTCTGGTGTCAACAAATTCCTCATAGTTCTGAAATTATTTGTATTGTAAAGTCATCATTTAGAAAGAGTAAATGTGCTGTACTTAAGGGTTGTTAGAATTAAGGCTGGGTAGCTCATTTGTGGGCTTTGTTTCTAACTTACTGTAGATTAGAAACATGGCACAATTTTTAAAAAATATTTTTACCTATATGTTAAGAGACCTACTTGCTCAGAATAAAGTTTTATTTTGTCTGTCTGAGAGACAAAAAAAGTCCTTTTCCCTCAAAGAGCACAGTAGCTGGTTGAATTATTTTACTTAAATTTGCAGGGTAGAGTGGAGAAGCAGGGTGATAAAGGGGGGATCTGTCTTGGAAAAAGAGAGACGAAACAGGAGTGCAGAATTAAACAGTATGTTTCATGTGTGGAAATAGAAAATGCTTAATAAATATCTGCCTGATAGAACTTGGAAGATGGCAGCGAATTCAGGGATGAGTCAGCTACTGTGGGAATCATCAAGGAACACAATATAGCCCATAACAAGCTTACAGGAGCTCAAATATTTCTTTCCCTAGTAGGTGAAAGGAATGTTTAGTCTTCCGTTTTTGCTCTTATTGATATACGGCATGTTTTTATTGCAAGAAAATATTTTCTTTTTAAATGTCAAATAAATTGAACAGTTTGTGGCTGTTTTGAATAGATTCATCTAAGCAGATAAGCACATTCAATCAAAAAAACAAAACTGTAAAACCCTCTTTTGCCTTCTTAAATTGTGAAATTCTTCCATATTTATGTTCAATTACATGCCTATCCCATTTTTGCTGTCTGTCTAGACAATACAAATAAAAAAGTAAATTTGCACCTTTTCAATCAGACGCTGAAAGGGAAGACTCAGATTGTTCCACAAGAATCACGAAGAAATGGAACAGAATGATTCTGCTAACAATCCAAAGTAAATTGCTTTGATGAATTGGAAACCTCTGGTTTAACTTTCTCACAAGTTAACTTTTTATGAAACGTGGTTTCTCCAATATTTGCCACTTAATTATTGCTTTAGTAATCTTGAGTTAATGCATTTCATTCCTGCACAGCATGAGTTGTTGCTTCTTTTTGCGTATACTCCCTTTAAATAATAAGTGAGGTGATAATGATGTCATCAAAGACCCTCTGGAAGCATGACACTTTATTAGTTCTGTTGTACTGAAGAAAGTTGTGTCCTGTGCATTCATTGATTCTTCATGTATTTCTCAGGCTGTGGCTCAGTGGAAGTTAATTTGCCCTGTGTTGAGTGGGAAATCATCTTGTCTCTGAATGGAGATCACATCTAATAAATGAGAGAAGTGTATTTCTAAATATTTAGGAAACTTAAAAGGATTTAACTTGTCTGTTTCTACATCTGAAAATTTAGGTGTGTCAATAGGTCTTCCCCCTTTACTGTATGTCGTATTTTTGTCAACAGCTGTAGATTAATCAAATTTGCAGTGCAGTCTCCTGTGATAATCCTTGTCAGATTGTTTTCCCCAGAAGATAATCTACACTGCAGTGTTTCTGTTTCTTTCCATGAACTGTACAGGGAGCATCTGAGCATCTTTTCTGCCTCCCAGATTAGCTAAAATGTTCTTTATGCTTCCCTTCCCCTCTTCACAGGGTTTCTACTGTATACAGACTGAGTCATTTTCCTCTTCAAATGTTCAGGTTGTTTGCTGGGTTTTTAAGTGGGTCATTGTGAGCTACTTGTGCCAAGAATGCTCCTTTTTAGAATAGAAAATCACTGTGGTAAGTAACCTGTGACAAGTACATAATAGCTTCATTTTAATGGGGATTTTAAATTAGTCTGAAAAGATAAGAGATTTGGGGAGGTATTGTTTTCCCTCCTCCCCTACTATCACAGGCCTCTTGTGAATTCCACCAGGTTAACCCAGTTTGTGGCACAGTTTTTGTGACAAAACTCGTTGTTAGAAATGGCCAGGTTTACTGATGGGAATTTTATGTTTACAACTAACTAACCAAACACACTTTCTAAAAAAGTTTTTATTAGCTCATATCAGTGTTTTACAAGTACTGCTTTTCTCAAGACCTGTCATAATTCACAGTATTGTGGCAAGACAATGCTGGGAGAAGACAGCTGGCTGCTCTTTAAGCTTTTGGGGTAATTCCCTTGCTGTACTCTGTTTCAAGTAACTGTGGATATGGGAGCTCTTCCCTTTGTGCTTGCCCCTTTACTTCCTTATGGGGTGAGGTTTCGAAAGATCAGGGACAAAATAATGGGATTCTTGTCTGGATTTGACCACTCTGTCAGCCAACTGATATGGTACTGACCATAGCCAACTGGTATGGTATAATTTTGCTTTATGAATCAGTAGCAGGAGTGCAGTGCCTGTTGGGTCAGGAAGAACAGCACTGTGGGTTCATGTCCAGGTTATCCATCATTCAAGACTCCAGATTTCCCTACTTATCTTGCTAAGCTGCTAGTAGGCTTTTCAACTCTTGACTCCTGTTACAAACATTTAAAAGTGATCTAATGCTAAGTATTTCTTAAAAAACACATGTATTTACCCAGTAGCTGAGCACTGTAAGGCACAATTTTTAGTAGCTATTTTATCAAACTTGTCTTCCATAGTACATACAGCACTCAGGTTTGCTTGTTTGTTGAACCAGTCAAACAAGAAAACTCTCATTAATCACCTTGTTTAACTGTTCTTAGTATACCTGAAAATGCCTCATAGTAGCCAAACAGCTGGATACACAGTAATCAAGCTATTATATATTAGCAAACCTTTTTGTACACCTTACCAAAAAAACCCCAAAACAAAACAAAAAAACCAGACAAAAACCCAACCAACCAAAAAAAACCAAACACCAAACCAAAAAAAAACCCCAACCAAACTGCAAAAACAGTGGGGGTTTTTTTGTAGCATGTCTCTTCATGCTTCTGTGCCTGGTAGTAATTTTGTTTTTTCCTTTTTCTTGAGAAATGAGATTGTCCCTTTTTGATTAGATTGTCAGCCTTGACTGTTTACTCTTTTGAATATGTGATTTGGTGCAGTGGAAAAGGAATTTAGCACCAGTCTGTTGGGTGTGCAAGAAGAAATAAATGAAAGCTATTTCATCACCCTTGGCTCTGAACTTAAACCAGCATGACATTGCCTATTGGTCTTGTTGAAGTTGTCCTTAATATTGACCTTTTTCTTTATTTTGTATTGTGGTAGCAGCTAGGAAATAAAAAAATCAGGATCCTCTTGTGAGTGCTGTAGCACTGTTTTGTGAGTTACTGACTCAGAGTTCTGGGCAGAGCCCCACTTTGCTTTTCCTGGGGGGACCTGAAGCATGAAAACAGAGGGAAAAAAGAAAGGATATAAACCAGCATGGGGAGCAGAAGAGGTGGCTCTTCTTAAAACCTCTAGGCACATAGAAGCATAGCCTTAATGAAAGGCTGCAGTGATTTCTGGAATGCAAAAAGCTGACCGAGTTGGCTAATGGGAAAGCACACCTGAATTGTTGGATTGGAAAGGGAAGCTAGAGACAGGTTTGTTTAAAGTAGGAGGTACAAGGCTTTCCAGAGAGAGAACACTGGTAGGGGCTCTTATGCTTGGGTACTGGGCTGCTTGGAGGTTGGTAGTTTGTGTCTGGTGGGAACAGTGTGAGGTGGTGGGAGGACATATGTAGGGGAATAGGAGCTAGTGAAAAATACTTGAGAACCACTGGCTTGAAAAGATGTGATAAAAATTGAGCAAACACAGAAGTTCACAGCATGCTGGTTGCTTAGTCATTGTCAGCTGGAACTGCTTTGTACCAGACTGGCAGAGAAAGATTGCAAGAAAGAATGTAAGAGCAAGGCTATCTGTCAGAAGGTTTTTGTTTTTTTTGTTTAGAAGGTTGTTCTTTTTTTTCCCCACACTGAGGAAAGCATGTATGTGGCTTGAGGGCAGGTGGAAAAAGGTAATGTTTGTCCACTTCAGTGTTGAAAATAGGATTGTTTGACCTTTTGTGTTTTAGTTTAGTCTTGCAATTTATCAGGCTCTCTAAATAAATAAATAAGCAATGACCAGTGCTATATACAGTCACATCAAAGGGATGAGTCAGTATGTGCTGTGTAGCCTGAAAAAGTGGATCAAAACCTTTGTAATGAAAATGAACAAGAGATGGTGAGGCAACAGCAGACATCAGCTATAAAGTGGAATGTGGTGGGAGGGAGAATACTCTTCCATCTTCTGAAAAACTTTTCTGTGATAGAAGTAACTTTAAAAAAAAGTTTCAGAAATGAATATCAAAACAAGCCTATTGTATCCTAACAAATGGGGAGAAAAAAAATTAGTTGTCTTGAAAAATATGTGGAAGGATCAACAATAGAATGTTTAATAAAAATGTTTCATATCCTTTAAATGTCAGTTTCAGAGTTTTGTCACTGTATTTTTTAATTGTATGTATACATAAATATAAGTAAAAATACATATTTTATATGGGGTTTTTTGAGGCAAATTATTAGCAATAAAAATAAATAAAATTAGCAACAAAAAAAGCACTACAGAGTGTCATCTGTTTGGATTTCTGTAAGGCGTTTGTGATCCCCTACAATTTCCTTCTCTCTAAATTGGAGAGATACGAATTTGGTGGGTGGACTTGTTGGGTGGATAAGGAATTGGATGGGTGATCCCATCCAGAGGGTAGTGGTCAACAGCCCAGTGTCCCAATGGACACTGGTGACAAGTGTCTATGGTCTGATGGGGCCATATGAACTCGGGGGTCCCGTACTGGAAGAGATGCTATATAGACAGTGGGATTGAGTGCACCTTCAGCAAGTCTGCAGACATCATCAAGCCAAGTGATGCTTCACACCTGAAGGATGGGATACCATATAGATGGACCTGGAGAAGCTGAAGGAATGGACCCTTGGGAACCTCATGAAGTTCCTTAGGGTCAAGTGCAAGGTGCTGCACCTGTGTTGGAGTAACCCCCTTTATCAATGCAAGCTGCAGGATGAAGGGATTGAGAGCAGCCCTGCTGGGGCTGAGAAGGACTTGGTGTTGGTGGATGACAAGCTGGACAGGACCCGACAATGTGTACTCACAGCCCAGATAGCCAACTGTAGGCTGCATCCAAAGCAGCGTGGCTAGCAGGGTGCAGGAGGGGATTCTGTGCCTCTGCCATGCTCTCATGAGACCCCACCTGAAACACTGCATCCAGCTCTGGGATCCTCAGCACAGTGAGGACATTGACCTGGTGGAGTGGGTCCAGAGGAGGGCCATGATGAAGATCAGAAGCCTGGAGCACCTCTCCTATGAGGAAAGGCTGAAAGAGCTGTGGTTGTTCAGCGTGAAGAAGAGAAGGCTTTAGGGAGACCTTGCTGCTGCCTCACAACTTTAAGGGAGTCTGTAAGAAAGATGGGGACAAACTTTTTAGCAGGGCCTGTTGCCATACAAAAAGTGGTAATGGTTTTAAACCAAGAAAAGGGTAGCTTTAGATTAGATATAAGGAAGAAGATTTTTACCATGAGTGTGTTAAAACGTTTGAACAGGTTGCCCAGAGAGGTGATGGATGCCCCATTCCTGAAAACGTTTAAATTCAGGTGGGATGGCGCTTTGAGCAACTGGATCTAGTTGAAGATGTCTCTGCTCATTGCAAGGGGGTTGGCATAGAAGGCCTTTAAAGATCCTTTCAAACACAAACTATTCTATGAAATTAAATAGCTTGCTGTTAATTTGAGCAAGGACATCTTCATGCTGTTACTGTTTGACTGGACATTACATATATAAATCACAAAATCATAGACTGTTGAGGGGTTGGAATGGACCTTAAAGATCATCCAGTCCCAACCCTACCTGCCATGGGCAGGGGCACCTCCCATTAGACCAGGTTACACTCAAGACCTTATTCAACTTGGCTTTGAACACCCCCAGGGTAAATAGTATTCATAATGAAGTTATTTTTTAGATGAGGTATTCGTGCTTTTATTTGTTTATTTTAGAGAAAGTGTAGTGTGGGGGAGAGAGATTACCTTTGATGCCTGCTTTTCTGTTGCTATGTTCTGCTGTCTGAGGGCATAACTCCTTCAAAATTAATCATATTTATTCTCTTCTTCTGCCTTTTGAGTGATTATCCCAGTGGAAGTAAAACTGGAGCCTTGAAACTGATTGAGAAATGTCTGCTCATAAAAGTGCTTGATTTCTTTCTTCTGAATTAATCTTTGATTATATCTTGACATGTCTGAACTTTTTAACTCAAAGGAATGAATATTGCTTCCTTCCATTTATTTATATTTTAGATGGCAAATACATTAACTTTCCATGATCATTGAGTAGCTGTCATCCATCATCTGCAAAATGAGTGGTACCCTCTCAATACAAACACAAAAGTTTCATTCCTTTCAGGAACATCCTAACATCACCTTTCCAGTATTCCCTCTCTCAGATGTTTATAAGTGAAGTCAGGTCCCAAGACATAGAGAGATCTTGCTTTTAAAGAGAGTCCAAATTGTTTGGAAATCTCTCTTGCCTTTGGAGACCGGAGTGAGACAATTAAATATTTTGTGGCTTTAAAGAAAAAAGAGGAAAAAAGCCCTGAGTTCTTTTCACTAGCTGCCTGGCTCAGAACAATAGCTTGAGAGCAAGCTGAGTATTGCATGATTCAAAAAGAAATTAGATTCTGATGTGGAAGTAGATGTCTGAGTGAAGGACTCTGCTGTTCAGTTCCCAGAATATGTTATGAACGTGTCACACGGGCCCTGAAACAGTCTGTTCCAATCTGATCTATGCTGTGTACCATGAGATTATCTGTCTTCTACTGAACATTAAACCTAGTGTGGATTAGTACTGTGAAACAACCGTTGTCGGAGAGTTTGTGGCTGCCCCATCCCTGGAGGTGTTCAAATCCAGGTTGGACAGGGCTTTGAGCACCTGGTCTAGTGGAAGGTGACCCTATCCATGGCAAGGTAGTTGGAACTAAATGGCTTTTAAGATCCTTTCCAACCCAAATATTCTGTAATTCTATGAAAATCTAGGAGTTAAAAAATCATGATCTTTCCTTGAGTAGAAGTTTATTTACTTAATGTGTGTACCATAGTAAAATGTGGCATCATTCTTTGGGTTAGAAAACCTGTCCTATTGTTATGAGCCAAACTTCCTGGTTCATTTCCTGAGCTTTCTCAGCACTGTCCCATTTCTAGAAAAACTCTCTAGAAAAAATGTCAAGACAGAATGGAATTTATGGAGATGAACATTTACATCTTCATCTGATAATTTTGATTGCTAGAGCACATGAAAAAAGCCAAATGCAAGTGTTTGCCTTTTGAAAACTTTTTTTCACAGCGTCAGATAACCCTACCATTAAACCCTGTCGCTCCAGCAGGCACAGACAAGAGGTTATTTGCCATGAATTGATTGTTTGGCTTTTCCATGAAACATGAAATATGGAAGTATTGAGAACATTTTGTGAAGTGATTAACAGTGACTCTCAGCAACTCTGTCTTTTCTGTCTAAGGGCGTTGGTAACAAGACCTTGTGGTAATTTATGCTGTTATCAATTTGTTCAGATTAGCTTTTCCTTCTCCTGTAGTTGTCATCATTCAGTTACAGACCTGCTTCATCAAACAGAGCTCTCAGCAGACCGAGGAATGTTTTACTATGTTCAGAGGCCAGTACATGATTGAGGGCTTATTCTGTCATGCTTACTGGTACAATTTCTCTTTTGATCTTCTATGGATCCAAAAACTTTGTTTAAAAATTCTGTCTGTACACTGAATGTTGTTTTGTCCTTTGCAGAAGCCTAGCTCTGTAGGATTGTGATTTTCTGTTGTGTGGCATGGCTTTACTGTCCACTGAATTCTACCTGCAGTTCCTATTGTAATACAGTTATGTGATGATGAATAACTGACTGGTACAAAGGATATAGGCAAAACCATCTGTATCTTTTCAGCAATGTATTTTAATAGGAGGACTGGCAGGGGAGAGGATTAGGGTATAGCAGCAGTATACAGGAAACTGTCATGCTTTTCCTATATGTAATAAATCTGTCTCATTGTATGCTTATGTGGATTAAACTGAAGTCTTCAGTGGTACAGGTGTTAAGAGTAGCCTTAGACTATACAAATGCCACTTCTCAGTGACTCTCCTCAAAGACACATGTTCTCAGAGGGCTGCTGGTGAAACCTGTGTCTTATCAAGATCCAGTTCTTCAACTCCTCCCTCTCCTCCTGTCTTTTTATGAAGAATGGACTGAATGTCCATGCTTCACCTTGTTTTTCAAGTACTTTTTGAAGTCATAACTTACAGACTTACTGTTCTTTTTGTTACTGAGAAGCAAGGCCAGAGTGCTTGACAGGGGGGCAGTGCCATGCTAGTGAGCTCTGTGGGCCTGTCCCTTCCTTGTGTTGCCACTGGCATGACCTGGGGAGAAATGGTGTCTGTCCCCATCACTTTTCAGCCATATTAGTGCCCAGTGAACTTCCTGTGTTTGTCACCAGGTTGTTTTTCCTAGCCCAAAGGAGAAACCTAAGCAGGAGGATCTGAGGCAATGCTAGAACATCCTTTCAGTCACAGCCACAACTAGGTCACCTGCAACCAGCCATAAAGAAGCATCCTCTTATGTCTGATATCTGTGTCATGGCAAAGGGTTTCCTCCTCTCCCTGGAGAAACTACAGCACATACCCTGTGCAGTAATAATGTGTCTGATGTAAGGGCTGCTTGTAGTTGCCTCGTTACCGCCTCTGATCCTGGATTAGATGTTGGCATATTTAACCACTTCAGTGAGACAGTGGTTTAGAAGTATTTCATCTGCAGTATTTGTCTTCTAAGGACTACATAAAAGCCACTTTAGTAAGATGGATGCTCTTGTTTTTGTATACTAACAAGTAAGTGTACCCCTGTAGAATATCAACCTTCTCACTTTTTTACTAGCTGTTCATTTGGGAGTGGATGAACGAGTTGCAAGGAAGTGATACAAATCCCTAATGTCACGTTATTGTCCTTTTTCTTCATGGAATCCAAGTTCTGTTGCACTCATGGAGACTACAACTATTGTGCACATTTGCCATTAAAAAAGTGGGGGTTTTCAACAGTCTGGCAATTTCTTTTTATGAAATCTTGCTCTTCAGTTTAATGGTTTCATTCTGTCAGATACCAGTATTGTTATGGTGTTACTCTGCAGTTAAAGTTTTTATTTACTGAAATGCCTGTGCATGTGACTTGGGATCTTGAAATGGTTTCACTGGTGTTTATCAGGGTTCACTGTAGGCTGGATTTGCTTTTACTGGGCATCAAAGCAGGTTTTCTTTGTAGAACTCACAGCAGCTGAAATGACTTAGCAGGATTTTTCTTCACCATGAAATCTCTTGAGAAGAGCAAAACTTTGGATCTCAGCAAAAATCAAATTTGGGCAATGTATTTACTCAGGATACTAAGTTGACTGGATTATCTGGAAAGTTTGTATTACAACAGTATGCAAAGTAGAATTTTTGGCTTATCTATCACTTTGCATGAAGAGACAGGGAAGTTTTCCTTAAACCAAAATGGCAATTAAGAAATACAAACTTTATGAATGTATCAGGCTGAACTATACTCTGTTATTACATCTAATGGGTTTTAAATGACCTTAGTCATCTTATTGCTTCCTCAATTATTCTTTTCTTTTTTTTAATTTACAGTAATTACAGCTCAGCTATGATCTACTTGCATTATTCTGCTCAGCTTTTAATACTATAAAATAAGCTGAAATGCTTTTATATTGATGCAAACATTGCATTATAGAGTTTCACAAACAGATTTATGAACAGATTATTTCTTTATACTTAAAAGCAAAGACCCAACCTGTAGCTTTAGGAAAAGAGCAGACAGTACACTAAATGTTATTTTAAGATACAAGAGCTTTAGTTTCACATATCAGTATGGATTCTGATTTTTCAGCACAGCTAAAGTATGATACTTAAAATAGTAAGTTTGGATGATAGGTTGGGTTGTAGATATAACAAGTATATTGCATACCTTATCTAGCCTTGATGCTTTTTCTTTCTACTAACCTCTCAACCTATTGAAAAACAGGAAAATGTGAATAAAAAGCAGTGGAGTCTTAAAATCCCATTTCCAGGTTGAGTCAGTACTACCCACTCTGTACCACCGTCTGAAACTGAGGTAATTCATGTTTGAGAAAAGTCCTCTTCTTTTACTGTGATACTCTAGGAGTTTGATAGGGAAAAAGCAATTTCATTCTTCTCAAACCCAGATGTTTTAGCTAACTGTAGTAGTCCTTTGGTGGTGACAAGCTTCTGCAGAACAGCATTTCAGGAATGTTGTTTCTGAGTTGAAAGGGAAATTCCTTATGTTGAAGTTTATTGTACTCATTCCAATAGCATCATTTCTCTTCTGGAGAAGTTCTGGGCTTTTAAGAAGAATGGAAAACTTTCCATTCAAAGTAAAATTTTTTGCAGGAACTAAAATCCCCAAACATTTCTTTATAATTAAATAATAATTTCAGAAAAGCTGTTAAAAATAAAATTGAGCTTGAAAGCTTAGTGCAGTCTTTCAACTCAGCTGCAGCCCTTCATTCAAAGTCTGTAGGAGGGGGCACTTGTGAACTCCCTTGATGAGAACCTGATGTGCTCGATGGCATTGGCTTCTCAGCAGCCACTGTGGTAGAAGCATTTCTGTGGCAAACATTTGAGCTCTCCAGCAGCTCCTTAGGAAAGCTGGTGAAATACTAGCCAGAATTCTGAAAGTATGTTGCGTGTATTTTGCTAAAAATTCCTCAAAACCAGTCATGTTAACATGTCTGTGAACTGGCATTTTTCCACTTGGTATGCATTTTGGCTTTTCCATAGCTGTACTACTTCTGGTCACCGCCATTGCTTGAGAAAGCGCCTACAGCAATTGTCAGGAAGGCCTTGCCCTCAGGTGTTGAAAGGTTTTGTTTGAGGAGAGGAAGAATTGACATTCTATGTCTGATCTTGCAGGAATTCTTCAATGGGTGAAGCTGATAGATAACTTTGAGGCCGAGTATGAGTATGTCACCAATGAAGGAACAGTGTTCACTTTCAAGACAAACCGCCATTCTCCAAATTATCGGTTAATCAACATTGACTTCAGTGATCCAGAGGAATCCAAATGGAAAGTTCTCGTCCCTGAACATGAAAAAGATGTTCTAGGTAAGAATTGATGTCAAGTTAAAGACCTTCTGTTCTGCTTTTTCCAAATTAATTCAGTAATTAGTCTGTTGAATGATCTTTTACAGACCTCCTTGCTTTTTTCCTGTGTTTAAACTTTGTTTAGGATTTGCAATTAAAAGACTTGCTGAGATCCAAATGATTCAGAATATCTCTTTCTCTCTCTCTCCAACATCCTGTGTGGCCCTACTGAAGTTGCTTCATCTGTCCTTGTTTTAATTCTGTGTTTGTAGGAAATGAGGGAAAGTATTTTCCTGCTTCATGTCAGTGTAATAAATATTTACTAGACAGCCAGGGATTACAACAAGAGGGACTTTGTAAGCAGAAAGAAGGGAAAGAGCAAATCTGGCTGTACTGCAGCATGCTTTGAGCAGAATTGGTGAGAATCTGGGACGGGATTTTCTTTTGTTCCTGGAATAAGAGGAGTAAACAATACTTGAAAAAAAAAGCCTCAGGAAAGTTGAAGAGCATGGAATTGTTAAAATAGAAAAGCGAGCTCAAAACATAAATCTTTGGTTTTGATATAATTAAAATAAAGGTATATTTTTTAATCCCATCATTTTGCAGAAGGTTCTATGAAAGCTTAGAATTAGTTTCAGATAATACAGATAAACCTCCTCTGAGCTGTTTTTCCCAGATGCTTAGTGTACATTTATGTAGTTTGCTCTCCATACAGTACAAGATACAATTATGATTTATCTGACTGGCATAATTAGTTACTCAAAAATATTTTGAATTTTTTATTAATAAATTTTTATGCAAATTCCTTCATGTGTGCTACTTTTCCAGTCAAGAGCTGCTTTGTAGAATAAGTAGAGCTCTCTTTGTGTATATGATGTGGTATGTGCATATACAGTAACTTATGTCTTTCCTCACTAAGACAAACCTATTTTACTACTATTTCAAAGCCATCTTAAGGCTTTTGTCACTTATAAACAAAAGTCTTAATTTCTGTCTGCAGTTCACAATGTGTCCTGTGTGATTTCTGCCACAACCTAGATGTACCAGTGTGACATAAATGTTGATTCTGAACATATCCAGAATTGTAGTGATGTTGCAAATGACTGGGGTCTAGAATATTGAGACAATTTTAGCAAATGGAAATATAGCAAATTAGACCTTGGTGAGGCACAATTCTTTTTTTAAGATTGTGAACTATTTGAATCAGGAACAACCTGCATCTTAAATGAAGTATGTTTCAAGTCCTAAGCAGAGAATTAATAATAGATGTAAGTGAAAAATTGCTTTCAAGTCTTAATTTTGGTCATGTGCAAATTCACTGACAGTCTGTTAAGCTATGCTTAAGTTATGAGGAGCAGCAGTTTATAAAGTGGGACCAAATTGAAGGATTGACTTGGATGTGGTGAGTGTCTAAACAGAATGGGACAGAAAGGTGTGACTGACATGAAATGTGGTTACCATGTGTGGATTTACCTGAAAAGTGGTCTAGGCAGCCAAAGGAGCTTTGACCAGTGGCTCTGTAGCACTGACTATCTATTCCTTCCCAGTAAGATAAATGCCAGATCTGCTCTTCACTACACTGTGGTATTTAGCTCTACTCCATTTTGCTTTCATGCTAAGGGCAAAGTCATGATGAGTTCATGTTCATGCACAAACAAAAAAAATTCATGCATGCATGAAAACATTCATTTAATGACTTATACATGACAGCCTTTACTGTACAGACTTAACAAGAACTGCGCTTAAAAACCTGAAAGCTCAGATGAACAGGTTTGCTGAGGACACTGGCCTTTAGACTGTAAACCCAACAGGCATTCAGCTCTTAAACACTTGAAAGCAAACATAATCTGAGTATCAAACCATCAGGGTGACTTCCAGGAATATGTTGTGTGTCATTAATCTTTTACTGTATTTGAATGTGAAGCCAGAATAGGCAGTCATATGTCTGCTTCTCTCTCTAGCTTTTTTGGAACAGTATGTAAAGAAATTGGATTAAACTAACAAATGAAAGAGTCTCCCTAAGAAGATGAGTTTTAAGTAGAACTTAATAAATCTATAGTAGATCTTACAGTAAAGTAAATTTAAATTGTTCAGTTGCTTCTTTGTGACAGACACTTGCAGATTAGTGTTGTGTCCTTAGCACCAAGATAAGGGAGTTTTATCATGTTCAGGAAGTTGCAGTCCTGAATAAATAAAAAGCCTCACTCCATCACTTGATGTAGCCAGCAAGCAAGCCAGTCTCCATGTCAGGCTTTTTTAGTCATTCCAAGCTTTGTTAAGGAAGATGTAATTATAGAAATGACTGTTAATAATTCATTCTTGAAAACGTTGCAGTCAAGTGAATTTGATTTGTGTGATAAAGAGATGACAATGTAATGAAGCTCCTTCTGCAAAAGCTAAGACATTAATGATTCAGAGAGTAAATGGGTATTGCTGCTTGTCCAATTTTACTTATGTGTGGGAGTGATGTAGTTTAGCTGTATTAGTATTTCTTTATAAGCATTATAGTTAGTGATACCCTATGTCACAAACGTGTTTTATTGGGCTATGTGGATCCTGCTCTGAGTGACCTGCCTGGAAGCCATAGCCTGTTCATTTCTGTGTCTTAACTTAGATTCAATTTCATAAAAGCTGTAGTTACAGAAATAGGTTTATTTACAAGTAATAAATTCAGGATTGAATTAAGAATATCTGCCAGTGTCCATCACTGGCATAAAGAGATGTTCCACAAAGTATCATTGTATTCTTAGAAAGACGCTGCAGCTAATGCAGTCTAACCAAGAAATAAACACACATGCCTTCGTGATGGTGTGAATGTCATTTGGTTCCCTCAACATATTCTTTAAGATAGACTTTTCTTTTGGCTTTGACCCTTTCTTTTTCAATAACTGTTTATAAATGAGATAATTGGGAAATAAAGGGAAAAATCAAGCATATTCCTGCAGTGAGGTTGTACACACACTTCATTTTACAACTGTCAGCAGGGATTTCACACAGAGATGAGGTAAATTTAGATCTCTACTCTGTGAGCTGAGGGGAAGCAATAAATGACAGCTATTTTAAAATGAAATTGAAGAGGGTGCCTCAGAGCATATTGTAGTGTGATGAGACTCATTTCCTTCCCTTTGGAGTTTGTTTATAAAGTGTTAGTTTTAATTTTCAGGGAGTCTGAAATAAAACCACAGGAGAGATTCACATCTGACATTGAACTTGTGCTTTAAGTGACCACATAGCTGCAAGAAGCATGCTGAATTGAAGAGCAGCTATGAAACCATAAATGCAGACTGACCATAACAGACACTGCAACCCTAGTTCTAAGGCACAGGATAAACCTGCTGGGTTTAGAAGCTTAAATTATTCCTTTTAAGAACTGTGAGAACCCCCAGTGCACCCAAAGTGCTCAATACTGGTAGAATGGGGTGAGTGGAGAGCAGCAGTTAGTATCCAGCCCTTTCCTTGTGACAATGAAAAGCAGATCTCCTGAGCAAGGAGGGTTGAGAAATAAGACGTATTCCTGAATGTGTTGTAGATGTGGAGAGGGATCTTGAACAGTTCCTTGAATCTCAGTTGGCCATTTAACAAGCACAGGCAAAGCTAGCAGTGCTCCCTGTACCTTGTACACACCTGCACACCTAAACTCAGTGCATGTAAAATGCTTCTGTTCCCGCAGCTACAATGTGCCACTCCCAAGTGAAAAATAGTATTTTTCTTTATACCTTTAACCTGCTAACTAATTCATAAATGCTTAAAGTCTGAAAGGAGTGCCAAATCCTTGATTTGTTGAAATTGGTTGAAGCTTTCCCATTAACTTTAACATGGCAGGCTGCCACTGAGGATGGGGTCTCAGTGAGAAGACACATGCTTTATATTGTGAGGGCTTGACAACATTTACTTACATGTAAATTATTCACGTTTTATTCTGTAAATTGCTCATGCTTTACTTGCAAGTCTACTCAAAAGTAGACTTGAGTGGTGGTTACCGGTCATTTTAGTTGAGATCAGCATTGGTACCTGTTAATGTGCAGAGACGGTGAAGTTTATGGTCTCTGTCTGTGATGCCCAAAAAAACCACCATGACCTTCCAGGTCTGTCTTGCAGCTACAGCTTTGACGGTCCATTGAAATACATTAATTATTCTCACTCAACAAGACATGCTTTGAGTGGATGCATAAGCACAGTGTACAGCAAGTAACTCAGCAATTCTTGCTGAAGCTCTGTGCTGTCTGGCTCTTCTAGTGTGGTGTGTTCTCCATCAGCATTTCAGCCTGCATCTGTCAAAGCATGTTTGTACATTCGGACACTTAACATGCTGTAGCTACTGTTGCAGAAGGGAAAGGTCAAAACTGTTTTAAGTCATTAAGGTTAGTGGCACAGATATTCAGTGTGAGGATTCAACCCTTTTTTCTCCTGAAACTATTTCAAAAATTTGTTCATAGCAACATTGCAGGTGCCAAGTTAATGGTTTTGTGACTAATGACAGCTGTCAAGATAAAAAAAAAGTTTTTGGAAAGTAGCAGTATATGAATTTCTGAAAGATTGAACTAAAAGTTCTAGACATGGTTGAGCTCAGTTTTCTAGGCTTTGTTAAGAAGTGTATGTCCTCTAGCCCAAATTTAGCTATTGAAGAATTGTGTGTAACCTATTGTAGTCATCCAAGTGGTCACTGTAATATTCAGAGAGAACTGGCCAGTACCAAGGATAATTCTTCACACCTGCTTTCATTACTTAGGACTGCCTCCAAGTGTGTTTGTCTCTTTCTGATGCCTGAAGCAAGATGCTCAGGTTGGAGAAGGCAACCTCTTTGTGTTTATTGTATAGGAATATAAATCCTGTGCCTGATGGATGTTGGAAGTAGGTAGGTCGACAAATTTAGGTGTAACCAGGAGAGTAACTGCTCTGTTTTAACTGAAAATAAACTGACCTATACACTTGTAGGAACCCAGAGTGCCGAGAATATTTCTCTGCCTGTTTTTAAGGATTCTTACCCTCCGGAACAACACTGTTTTAGCCTCCAACCTTGGAAAAAATTACCAATGGTCAGACAAGAACTAGAAAATACAGTGGTGTGAATTAGGTGATAGACTACTATGTAAGATTGTCACAGGGTGAAAAATTTAGAGGTTTTGGGCTTCTCTTTGTAGTAAATAGGTAAGAGTAAAAAATACCAAAATGGAGGATTGTTGTTGTTCTCTAAACCTTCTTCTCCTTCTACTACTCCATGTTCTACAGTAAAAGTAGTTTGGAATGATTGGATAGAAAATTCCTCAGTTCCTAGTCATGTTACTGAATAATTGGTAGGAAAGTGAAAATAATGTACTTTTTTAGTAACTGTTGGTTAAAATATCTTTAAAAGGCTGTGTAAATCTTGACAGAGAGGCTTCACTCCTGCTTTTCTGTGCTCTATGCTGTACCTGGGTCACGCTAATGGCTCTGTTCCTCTGATAAGACTTAATAAGCAACTATTTGGAGGCATTGAAACTCAAGGAAAAGTCTCAGTTTATCTTTGAAACACCTTGCAAGGACTTTTACTGGAGGGACTTGATTTACGGCACGGTTCAGTGTCAACACTGGAGAGGTTTTGGATAGTTAGCTTTTTAAAAAACACCACTTGTGTGAGTGACACTGCTCAGCAAGTAATTCACAGTATCCCAGAACAGAGTATCCAAAATAAATGTTTCAATGTTTTATTTCTCCCCATTGTCTATAAAGGGTGCCTACAGCAGTGATGTCAGGCTTAGACAGGAGATTTGAAAGCATACAGTCTTAAAAGTTTCTATGAAATAGAGGCATGCAGGATGCATCCTGTACTGCACAAGCAAAACCAAAAGGTTGACTGCTAATGCAACACACCCGACAGTATCTGTGGTTGTCAGTGCTGAGCATGGGAATAGCAGAGGCTCAGCTTAAAGCTTGCAGTCAAAAACTAGCTCTTGTTAATAATTCAGCATTGTTTTAGCTTGCTGTGTATGTAAGCGTTGGTTCTTAGTGTCTTCTTTTTCTTCTGGTCTTTCAAGTCTGCTTCAGTGTTTTCCTCTATTTTGATTTTTATATTTCTTTGTAGCTTCCATTACTGTAAGTTTTGGAGGCAGTTAGCAATGCATCAAAACCAGTTATAATACAGGTACTGTACACAGAAGCTATGTTCCTAAATCTCATGGAATGTTTTAAAAACATTTTGCATTGTCTTCTCATCTGTTATTTTCACCTTGCTGAGAGCATCTAATTTGTAAACTGAAGAGGTGATGGAGAGTTAATATTGCTCCTTCCTAGGCAAGTTCCTTAGTAGCAGGAATCCCCACATAAGACAGCAGCCTTACTCCTGGGCAATTGAACCTTTTTAATAAAAAGAGTAATATCTCTTCATAAATATATGAATAATAATAAGTCAAAGTAATAATGTACTTCGGCTCTTAATGAAAAAATCCATTAAACTGAACTGCTTAATCAAATTATTAGTGAGGAAATAAAGCATCACCACAATACAATTTTAAAATAAAAATTCCTTTTTTTTTTTGTTGAGGTAAAGCTATATATATACATTTGAAGTTGATCTGAGAGTGTTTATAATCCATTTTGTGAAACTTTTTTCAAGAAATTTTGGAGTAAAACTGGACATTTTAATTATAGATGTTGCTGAGAATACCAGTGGGATCTTATACTCATTGCAGAGCCATTAATTCTGCATGCAAAAAAGGTGTGTTACTGCTGGGATGCTAACTTTTTAATTCATATTTTGTGTTAATAAACCACTTTAAAATGTTGGCAAATTTGTGCAGTGACAGTGTAAAAAATATTTTAAATTACTACATGCTCTCCTTGTTTATACAGTCAAGAATGATTTTGTCTTTCAAAATACATAATTGAATAGAACTATTAACTTACAAAGTTTATTATGTTCTCCAGACTCACTTAAGAAATTTTAGCCACCCTAGAGCTAAAATTACACATCAATTACTAATTTATAAACAACGTTATGTTATGCTCTATCTTATTATTTCAGATCATGGCTGAAATTTCAGTTAGCGTCCTCTGGGGCTTTGGTTAGAAAATTCCCAAATTTAGACTAGAAGCTCATGAGGGAGTTAGAAAGTTTGAGGATAAAAAAATATGAACTATATGAAAATGTGAAGGTGTTTAGGAAGAGGGGAGTAGTAAAGCTTTATTTAGGTGTTTATGAAACGTGACTTCATGTGTCTGGAAAGACAAGTATTACATTTCACTGGTCCTTCAGAAACAAGCTAAAATTATTTTAAGGTCTTTGAGCTCTAGGGGGTCATGACAGACCTGAAAGCATATAGTATGAAAGCATATGGTATGCTTTCAGAATAATGGGTTTTGACCTTCAACTCAGAAAAAACTTCTTACCTTAATGGAAGGGGCACATGATACAACTCAGAACTTTTATTCTGGAACCTGAATATGCAAAGATGCATTTGTAAGACTGTCTTCTTTACAGCTCTGTGAATTCAAATTATTTGGTTTTATAGGACTTTGAGGAAACTGGAAAGAGCTGTTAAGATGTGAATAACATAAAGTATCATAAAACTGAAATTCTGTCAATTTTTACATGCTTATGTTCTAATATTTTTTCCTCCGGTGTTGTCACATTAAACTCTCCATCTGACAGTGCTGCTTTGGCATTACCGTGTGCCCCCCTGTCAGTCCTTCCTCAGTTTTCTTGCTCATTTGGTTGCATCTCCTCATTCTTTGCTTCCAGCAGATTAAAAAAAGCCATTGTCCAACACTGGTACCTTGCCCATGATTTAGATATCCAGTTTGACTTGTCAGAGAAGAAGTTGTGCATATGTATTTGGAAGAGGATAAGAATTACCTCCTCACCTAGTCTTACAGACAAATAAAAATGTTCCACATTACCTCCTTCAGGATACTTTCTTTAATTTTTCATCTTGCTTGTATTTTGTCTTGCTTGTATCCAATTTGTGAATTAAAGAGAAGTTAAAATACTTTTGTTGCAAATTAATTTCTTAAATGACACAAATACTGAGCAAGATTAAGGCGTTTCAACCTTTCTCCTGTCTGTAGGAGTAAATAAATAGACTTGTCACTAGAGATCTAAAGCCAATGGCACAGGAGACAGTATGTTACATTATATATCATGGGTGAACTGGAGCTCCAAAGAGTTTCTACACTTTACAGGCTATAGAGATGGAGATTGAAATGAGATAGTTGGTAGAACCACTGAGATTTTTAGAAATTGCCAGCCCAGGTATTTTATTTTAATTGGTTTTAATATTCTAAAGTCCAGTTGAAAAATTAGCATGCCATGAAAAAAAGATTCATATATTTCTAGTAATTATTCCAAGGAACAAACTCAGGATGGGAAAAGTTCTGTGGAGCAGAAGCTCTCATTCCTGCATAGCTGCACAGACAAGGTGGGACTAGGACTAGGACTGCCAGGAGAGGCATAAAGGCAATGAACCTCTGGAGGGTGATTTGTTCCTGGGTCCTTTTGCTGGATTGAGTTCACTGGGCTGCATCCTGCTCCTATTACCTTCCAGTCTCAAGAATGCTGTTTAACAACATTAGCATCTTGAAAAAGTACGTGGGGGGTTTTTAATGGCATGATGAGAGTCTCACCCCAGAAGAGCCCTTTTCTTAGACCCAGTAGGGCTTGCTTAGAAGAATAGTCTCCTGATTACTTAAGCAATAGAACCAAGACTAATAGTAACGTCTAGGTTCTACACCTCAATGTGCAATATGGGATCACATCTTCTTTCCTTATGAGTTTAGTTTGTATAAATCATAATGAGTGCTTTGATTTTCATGACTTTCCGTAAGTATTGCAGGCAAAGATAAATGTTTTGCTTGGGTTATGCATTG
Source organism: Corvus kubaryi (assembly GCF_017639235.1). Classification (NCBI taxonomy): domain Eukaryota; kingdom Metazoa; phylum Chordata; class Aves; order Passeriformes; family Corvidae; genus Corvus; species Corvus kubaryi. The sequence continues at coordinate 23,702,850 of NW_024582091.1, read as the reverse complement.
AAATATGTGATATTTAAGAGCAGTTTTGATCTATAAATATCCCAAATGCATAAGCATATTGATTAAGCAATTCTTTATTCCTGTGTCTGCATAAATTAACTTTAAGCAGCATGGTTAATGCATTTCCAGAGAATGCCAGACTTTATTTTGGGTTCATTTACAAAGATTTAAGAGTTAAAGGCAGTGCGTGTCAGAGATTTTGCTGCATGCATTTAGGTATGCTAAAGAATTTTAGGATCAAAGTTTATCTGATTGCTTTCTTTCTTACATTTTTTAATTGTATTTTCTGTGGCTTTGTTTTTGTTTTCCATTTTGTGCAGAATGGGTTGCTTGTGTGAGGTCCAATCTCCTGGTTTTGTGCTACTTGCATGACGTGAAGAATGTCCTGCAGCTTCATGACCTAGCCACTGGTGCACATCTCAAGACTTTTCCCCTAGAGGTTGGCAGTATTGTGGGATATAGTGGCCAAAAGAAGGACACTGAAATATTCTACCAGTTTACTTCCTTTTTATCTCCAGGTAAGATTTTTTGTCTGAAGTTATTGTTTGTTTTCCCGAGAACAGTGTCTTCCTCATTTTCTGTAGTTTAGTAGTTATTTGGTATGTCTAAGATGCAGATAAAACTGCTTCCACCCACGTTAGCAGTGGTTGTACACATCAAAATGTATCAGTCCTTGATCCATCAAGGCTAAATAATGTGCCTACTAGTATTTGAGACACCTGCATTAAGACTAAAGACTAACTTGTACTGGAGATAAAATTGTAGCATTTTCACAGTTCTTGCTTCATACAGCAGGATAGAAGGTGAAAAACTCAGTAAAAGATAATTGTTAATGTGTTTGATGTGATTTTTTTCACAAGTTTAAGGAACATTAATAGAAGTCACAGAAATTGTTCTCTGACAGTTTTATGATCCATTTATGCATAGCCTTATATGAGCATCCTTACTATCTGTCCTTACAGTGTTGGATTGCTGTAGGAATCTTCTTTGTACAGTCCTGCAAAGCTGGAGCTGTCCAAAGCATTACATAATACAGGTGTGGCAAAACAGTAAATATTCTAGCATTTTGCATTGGAAGGGAGTTTCTACACAGTTGTCAATCTAGTATATGACAAGAAAATGTATTTACTGTTCACTCTTCTTTTCTTCTTCTTTCTTTATGGCCCAAACAATCAATACCTAATACAAGACAGGATTCAAATATGGAGGAGCAGATAGGCTTCAGGATCTTTATCTTCTTCCAAGGATGTGTATTGTAAGGGGATAAAAAATGTTCTTATAGCATCTGACCTATGTTTTTGCTCTGTTTCAGTTAGAACACAGCAACGTTATGTTGCAAAATGGCTGTATAATAGTTTTGATAAGTTTGCTGGTTTTGCTAGAAAGGAATATGTCAAATTATCAAAATTAGGTTTCAAACTTGGCAGATAAGAAGTGTGATGAATTTCCTTTTATGTTACTCTTTACATAAACAGAACTATGATGTGTTATGTTTTCAGTTCCTCTTTTAAACAACATTCAGATTGTTGTAGGTATTGCAGCTCGAGAGTAGCTTGAGGACACTCTTGCATTTATCTCTTAACTTCATCCACCTTGATGGTTTGTAGTTCACTTGCCCACATCATGGGCCAGAAGTTGCCAGTTTTACAGGCCTGCACTATTCATCTCAGCTGAGCCAGCAGAGTCTCTGCAGCTGTGTAGGGGAAGTGCACAGATCTGTTTTAGCCTGTGGCTTTCCAGCCGGCCAGTAATGGCTTCTCTCACTGCCTGCTGGCTGCTTAGGCAGATTGTTTTTCTCCTTTTCATTCATTTGCTTAGCATCTACAAAAAATTCACTATGTCATAGCTCTGCTAACTGGGGCAGAGTGACCTGGAATCTGGAAGAAAAAGGGAAGGTAAGAAATGTAAGTAGACTGTATGGGGATAAGGAAAGAATGAAGAAAGCAGAGAGGTAATTTTTAGGTAGATTTATGGATCCTCCTTAGTTTGTGTGAAACCTTCATTCACCTCATCAGTGGAATAATCATACAAACGGTATGGGGCTGATCCTTGGTTAACCAGATATTCCTACTTTACTATTGGAAATCAATATAATTTGCACTTGTATTAAGTTGGATTACTGGGTTTTTTTCTAATGAGAAATAAATTAACATACTTGTGTTTAATACCTACAACAAAAGTAATAGTAAACATATATATGAAATAAGGAATAAAGCAGTTCTAAACCCATATATGTTGACACCATGAAATAATTTTTGTTATTCCCTGAAAAATATGGTTATCCCCGCTGTCCACTCTAGTCAGATGCTTAGGTGACCACTCTGTCGTTTTGCATTTATTTAGCACCCAGCAAAACAGTTAGAAATATTACAATGCTTTTTGATATTAACTTCTGTGCCACTAAAAATAGAACAAGAGATGCAGTAGCAGGGGTTGAATTGCATGTTACTATAACATTAGGTTGATTTGCTCTGGAAATGCAGTCTGTGACTGTGCTTACCCTTCCTCATGTGGTTTGCTAAGACGTGGCAATTCTGCCTGCTCTGTGTGCAGCATTTGCCAATACATTACCCAGCCTAGGCAGCTGCCTGTGTGTCAAACAGCTGCTCTGCCTGTTACTGCCTGGAGCGCCTTACACTGCAGTTTTGCATCATTTTCTGGAGCCTAATCTTTAAGGATAATGCTGCCTTAATGCTTCTTTGCACCTGATTACGCTTGCTAGTCATTTTGTGATAAATGAAAAAAAAATTCCAGCAGATTAGGGGAGTCCTTTTAGTCCCCTGTTAATGCCCTGTTATGGCAAAAGGCTTTATTGGTTGCTAGAAACGTTAGTTTACGTCTGCATTTTTTTATCAATCTCTATCTTCCTGATTTTCTAGTCTATAAAAGTGACTTAAAGAGACAATTCCCTGGTATCAGATAAGTTTCCTCATTATTTCGTGTTTTAGTCAGTATGAACTTTTATAGTTATAACTTCTGTAATAATTACTTCTGTTTCCTGAATGTATCTGTAATGCAGTATTTCAGTCAAGTCCTGCCCACCTTGGTTAACTTCATTACATTGAGGATCCCAGTAAAGTGCTTACTGCCATACCTTTTAGTGTTCTTTTCCCTAATATATGTTCTAAATTTTGCAAGGACCAGCTTGTTGTAAAGGAGAAAAAGAAAGGATAATTAACACTCAAGTTAGTTTATGTATCACATGTATCTGTAGTACAGGCATGAATACTAGGATTTTTTAGTATGTTAACCAGTGTGCAAACACCACAGTCATGTTGTATGACACATACTTAAATGTTATTAGGGTTGAATGACAGGAAATACGTTTTATCGTTTAAATGCAAATTTATTAGTGGCTAATTACACATCTGTGTAATGTCTAGATAGCTGCAGTCCCTGTGACTCAGTCTCTGCTGAAACCTAGAAGTTTTATACTGTTTATAGATACGAGTTTTGTCATGTGCACAGCCCTTTGGAAATCATATATACAACTCAAGTGAAGTTGTCTTCAAACCTGCAGGATCAGGATGTAAAAGAAATTACAGAAGACTGTATTTTGTTCAGTTCCATAGGTAACCTGTGCCAGTCTGCCACAATTTCAAGTGGATGTTTAGCTCTTACTGTTACCTGGAGTCCATTTGAATTTTAATTTCAAATATTTTATCACAAGGAGAAAAATGTTGACCTGAGTGAAATTCTTGATATATTTATTCTCAGTCTGGTGGATCTAAAGGAGTGTTTTAAAATTGGCTTTATATTTCTTTCTTCCAGCATTACCATTCTCAATAAGTGCTTTCTAACTTCATGAAAACACTTTTTTTGCCCTATTTTGCTTAAGCCCCCTGGCTTTGTGTGAGTGGTGAGAATTATTCTTTCTGTACAGAAAGCCTTTGCACCCTCCCTAGATGAAGTGCATGTATGTAAGTGTTAAATTATGTAATAAATGAAAAAATGCGTCCAGAAGTACTGTTTTTCACCCTGCTGAGTTACCTTTACCATTCATTACTCCATCACAGTGCCTAAACTGGCGTCTTTTTAATGATAGCTATGTATTAAGCTGTCAAACTTGCACTGTATTCTGTATTTTAGGTATTATATATCACTGTGATCTGACCAAAGAGGAACTGGAGCCAAGAGTTTTCCGAGAAGTGACTGTTAAAGGATTTGATCCTTCGGTTTACCAGACAATTCAGGTAATAAACATGAACCCTGCTGTCTTGCTCTAATCACCTATGGCAGAGCTCAAGACAATTGGACTTGGCTCTTGGTGAGGAGACTTGCTTTAGAACCCTACTTTGGTTTTGAACTGAAATACTATTGTAGGTTCAGACAAGTAACTCAGTGTAGTAGCGTGAAGACTCCTTTGGAGATGCCTATTACACATAGTGGAAGTGTATAAGAATTAGCTAAATTTAAGGTTCATAACATTAAGAGAAATTACTTCAATGGAAAACAGTGTAAGCTACAGATTATATGGAACAGGTTCAGGAAAATACAGCGTTCTTCACAGACAACTGCTTTGACCTCATAACAGGTATTGTGAGTAAAAAGATTATACGAAATACACATTTTAAGTAGTAAGTGATCTTTCCACTAAACACAGCTTTGGTAAGACCCTGATAAAATACTATGCCCTGGTCACGACTTTTAAGACAGGTATGGAACTTCTAGAGGGAGTTCATGGAAATCTGTTGAAACCATAGAATCATTTAGGTTGGAAAGACCTTTTAAGATCAAATCGGACCATAAACCTAATATTGCCAAGTCCCACTAAACGTGTCCCTAAGTGCCGTATCTACTTGTCTTTTAAAAGCCTGCAGGGATGGTGACACAAGTAAAATCATTAGGGGTCTAGAAAAACAGTCATTATATTGGGATTCTTAGCATATTTAAGACTTGCAATTTATAGAATAAATACTGGAGGATGGATTCATTATTTTATATGTAGGATTTTTTCATCTTCTGGTGTAAGAGTAAGAATGAAATTGAGGCTTTTTCTTTCTATAGGCAAAGGCATAACAATGTCTAGTGCCAAAAGTGGAATTTTAATAAGCTTAGCCTCGAAAAAGGTGAAATTATGTAGAAGATAAGCAACAGTGTGACAGCATGGCTTGGAGTCTTTGAAAAGAGATTAGATACTTCTCTTAATATCTTGTTTTTAATTTTGCCTCTGACATATGCACAAGGCAGATTCTCTAAAAACATCAAGACAGTAGTATGTATGCATGAGGTGGTTGTAAATAGCCCCAACTGTTTGTCTCTGCATCTCCAGACAGAAATAAGAGTGTGGTAGAGGACAATTTGCTGTAAGTGTTCTCACAGAGAATACGTTTTTGTTGCTTCACTCAAATTCATTAAGGGACTTCTGCAGGATAACTTTAGGGCAGAGTGAGCTGGGTAAGAGAAAGAAAACGTTCTCTTTAGGAAAGAACTTGGTACAATTACAATGCTGCCATCTAACCCAGAAGGATAATAATGAAACACAAATAGACATGTAATTTGAAAGGGTATAGGAGAGGTTGCTATAAATTAGAAATAATGTATTTTTCTAGTAAATCAAATTTTATAAAATAAATGTCTGGAAAAAAAAATCTCGTTTTACACTTAAATCAATTACACTAAATCAAGTAAAAGTAGAACAGCAATATAAATGATTTCAGGAGGAGTAAAGGAGGAAGCATGCTGTTGCTATGCCCTTGGAAACATGCACTGTCTGAAGCACTGGCAGAGATTCACTGCTAGGCTGTAATGTGGTGGAAGTCAGTATCACTGTTTCTGGTTTTTTCCTTTCTTGGCTCCTGCTCAGTTCTAGCTCTAGGAAAATGTGACCTGTGTAGTTACACTGGGATCAGTGCTTATAAAGATCACTCCTGGCTCACTGGTCATCCAGTTTTGCCTTCTACCAACAAATGATCTCAGTACACCAACATCTTGGAAATTAGTTTTTGGTGTCTTTCATTCAGATCCATGGTGAAGTCTCAGCTGAGCTGTGAAAAAGGCTGTTTGTCAGGGCCAGGGCTGGGACTGCCTGCTCAGGTTTGTAGTAACTGAGCCTGTCAGTGCTGCACAGGTCAGATGGACTCCAGTCTTCATTTCCATTTGTGTGGTCTCGCTTAGAGCCTTGGTGGTGCTTCTGCTTGGAGGAGGGAAAGGGGATGGAAGGGTATCAAAGCAGGGTATAAATGGCTATCAACCTAGATGAATGTGTAGCCATTTCAAAACTCGGGCAACATTGCAGGGATTTGTGAAAAAAAATCAAGAACAAGAATGCAAGAAATATACTGAAAGTAAGCAAAACCTGATTACTGTAGAAGAATGAACAATGCTGCAGAATCTATTTAATAATTTTAATTTCCATGAGAATTACTAAGTGGTAAAGGATAATGTTGCTGACTCTGTCCTAATACATGTCCTTAATGAAAGGCAGGTCTCCTGCCAAGGTTCTTTCTTCATTCTTATATACCTGAAGAAATACCTACTAATACTAGCAATCTTCCCAGTTTCGCTGTGTAGCATATATGAAACTGTAATGAGTTGTTCTTTAACAGTCTTTCAATGTAACTGGGTCAAGATTTGAACTGAAATGTAAGGTGTCGTGTATATGAAACCTGAATTAATGGCAATTGGAAAATTGCCACAGTGCCTGTTTTTTGGTCTTTCAAATCCAGTCTACAGTATTTGGTAGAAGTTGTAAAGTGCAAGGGTGGACCAGTGATAAATTTACTACACTAGGAAAAGTTGTGGTAGAGCTGCTGCATTTTTTGTACTTAGGGTTAAGATCTTACACTCTGACAGCCCAAACTAAGAACAAATTAGCCAGCTTGCACTGAAGGGAGAGCTGTTTCAACATACCTGACTTTTGCACCAGGGTAAGAGCATGTTTGTAAGTTATCGGCTCCATGGGACACCCTGCAAGTACATAGTCTGATTTATTGTGCTGTAGCTTGTGCTTATGCCCTTACCTTGAAAGACTCTGTGACCTCCATGAAAAAGTCAAACTGTTTAAAATGCTTGCCACACATCAAAAATTTATCCTAGCTACTTTTGTTAAGTGATACATTAGGTTGCATTAATTACTCTGCCAAGCACTTCTTGAAATTTGGTTTTGTTTCCCTGTGTACTTCCATCTATCACAATGGCAGACTTTTTCAGGAAATGGCCTGTGGTGGGCTTTACAGAAGGAAAAAACACTTTTTCAGGAACTTAAAAACAGCACTTGCCCTAAGATGTTTGCTGTGCTAATAACTCAACTGTTGGTTTAAATAAAAAGCCTTTATTTTATCTTTGTAAAGTTGCAGCCTTTATTTTATCTTTGTAGAGTTGCCAACTACGTTCTTATATACCTCCCCATGTTAGCACCTCACAGTGACACTTTATCATGGATAAACAGTCTTCTGGTGTGGTTCACAGCTCACCTACTTTTAGGCTGATGTGTAGGCTTTTAAGTGTTAAAATTGCAACAATAAAAATATTGCTTGGCTCCTTTCGCCATTCTTTGAATACCCTCCAGTATTTAAAATACTTTGAGATGAACCAAAAGTAGATGCAGCTATTGAGAGATGCATTTTGGATTAGCTCTTGCAGAAGGTGAAATTCATAGAACAACTTGGTTTTACAACTTAGTTTGATTAAAAAAGCAGCTGCTGTTTAGATATTGCTGCACAGATGCAAGAAGCTCAAGTCTTAAAAAGGATATTTCTCTTCAGGCCGGAATGAATTTCCTCCTTTCTTTTGCAGAAATTACTTTTGCAGGTGAAGTAATTTTCATGAGAATTTTTTTCTTTTCTTGCTCAGTCTTTCACTCCCATCACGAAGCCCCTGCAGTACTGATTTCAAGTTATGAGGCATTGATAGGGAAAATTTGTCTACAGTCATTGTCATTCCAAGTGGAACTTTACACCATACAGTTTGGCACAGTGATTAAGCTCTGCTTCAGGGAAATAAAACACTCAGAGAAGATGAGTCAGGCTTGAGGTTGATTGGCAGAGAAACTTGTGTACAGCACCTGCCCATGCTATTCCTGGATCTTGCTGTTGCTGGTGGTATCATTCCATGAGCATTAGGTTCCCTCATTAATATAAAAATAAGAGAGGAAAGCAGTGTCCTCTGAAAACTGTAGTAAGCTCAACCTGCAAAGCAGTGCAAGAGCTGATACTATAATTAGCTCTGTTTTTTTCAGTGTAGTTATAAAGTGGTCTTAATGTTGTTTCTTCCCCTTATCCAAATATATATCATAAAATCAAAGAATGGTTTGAGTTGGGAGGGATTTCAAAGATCATCTAGTTCCAACCCCACTGCCATGCACGGAGACATCTTCCACTAGATCAGGTTGCTCAAAGTCCCGTCCATCCTGGCCATGAACCCTTCCAGGGATCATGCATCCACAGTTTCTCTGGGCAACCTGTTCCTGTGCCTCACCATCCTCACAGTAAAGACTTTATTTCTAATATCTCATCTAGACCTTCTCTCTTGCAGTTTAAACTCATTTCCCCTTGTTCTATTGCAATATGCCCTTGTAAAAAGTCCTTCTCCAGCTCCTTTACAGGCCCCTGTTAGGGACCGGAAGGCCACAATTAGGCTACCCCAGAGCCTTCTCTTCTCCAGGCTGAACAACCTCAACTCTCTCAGCCTGTCTTCATAGGAGAGCTGCTCCAGCCCTCTGATCATCTTTGTGTGCCCCTTCTGGACCTGCTCTAACAGGTTGGTGTCCTGCATATGTTGGCCACCCCAGAGCCGGATACAGTGCTCCAGGTGGGGCCTCACCAGAGTGGTGACTTGCTGGCCATGCTTCCTTGGATGCAGCCTTGGACACAGTTGGCTTTCTGAGCTGTGAGTGTACATTGCTGGGACACATTGAGTGTCTGGTCAACCAACACCCCCAGGTCCTTCTCCTCAGGACTGCTCTCAATCCATTTCCACCTAGCCTGTATTTGTGCTTGGGATTGTCCCGATCCAAGTGCAGGAGTTTGCACTTGGCCTTGTGGAACTTCATGAGGTTCACACAGTCCCACCTCTCAAGCCTGCCAAGGTCCCTCTGGATGACATCCCTTCCCCCAGTGTATCCACTGCACTGCACAACTTGGTGTCAGCAAACTTGCTGAGGATACTACTCTCAATCCCACTGTCCACGTTGCTGACAAAGATGTTGTGCAGCACTGGCCCAAATGCGAACCCCATTGACCAAAACTCTTGAGTGCAACTTTCTATATGAATAGATCAATTGTAAGTTGGAGAAGAGTTCAGTAGCTTTGAATCTTATCTGCTGAGACAAAGCACTTTTACACCAGAGAGCTAAAGGCATGTACTTTACGCTGATTCTAGGCAGAGACAAATAATGCTCCCCATTTCTACAGAGGAGTAAGTAATTTTGGCATCATTTTCATCCCTTTCCTAAGAATCCATCACAACCAAAATGGGGTTGATTTTTGAAGAGCTGGACTTTCTTTCTTCTCACAGTATTTGGGGTTTGAATCCTGCTGTGATCTCATGGGATGGGAGGATAGAATTAATGCTTGGGGAAAACAAGTTGCTTATTGTTGTTTGTTTCTATTTTATTCTTTTTATTTCCTTGAGGTTTTGTATTGCAGTAAGGAAGAAAATGAGTTCAAGAAGTGTTTGGACAATACTTTCGGACACATAGTGTGACTCTTGGGATGATCGTTGTGGGTCCCTTCCAACTTGGCATAGTCAGTGATTCTGTGAAATACTGCGGGGAGAAGGAATGTGACAAACACCACAGTTTTAGTGCTTGCCACATTATGGCAGACACCTGCTCTCTTGCAGGGGGGAAATAAGCTTTGAACCACTTCTTTCAGAGCTCCCAGGAAGGAGGTTGAGGGCTTTGGCTCTGATCTCACCTAGTGTTTTGGCACCAAGGCACCAGTCTCACTCTGGAGGACATCAACAAAATTACAGTGACAACTGTGACAGCATTGGCGGTTTGCCTGTGTGAATGTAGTGTCTTATGGCCCTGGCATGTGGTTGTTACAAACACCACATTTGTCTGCCATTACCTCTTCTAATTGGAGGTCAATGAAGAAACACTAACTGAAAATGTAACGCTCTAGTTTAAAGGCCCTTGCAGTTCTTGAAAGCCAAGAGATTGTACATTAAATATGTTACATATTTGCAGCCACATTACACTCCTTTTTAAAGGAGGAAATTGTCAGAATCAAGGACTTTACATCTAGATAGAGTATCAAGAGATGGATTTCCTATGATGACCTTAAATGCTCTTGAACTTTGAAAACCATATGCCAGAGTAGCAGAGTAGCAGTTGGCTCTACATCCATTATATTTAAGTAGTCCCATCCAATGCAGTTCAGAGATTCCTTAGGTATCTGGAGTAGGAACCAGATCTCTCTACTCTAAGTAAGAGGATGAAGCAATAGACTTTGCATTGCTTTCTTCACCAATCCAGTTCAAGTCCTGTTTTAAGGTCTAAATGTCTGGATTTGCTTTATCCCCTTATATACCACAGGGGACTGATGCACAGTTTATGTTGGGAGCTTTTGTTCAGCAGAATGCAGAACAATGGAAATGTGGTTTAGGATGGAGGGGAGTGCAAAACTGCTCTTAGAAAGAATTAGCACACTACCAGACCACACAATGTGGGGAATAATACTAAAATATTAAAATAATACTCTCTGTGTTCATTTGGATTGTCATATAGGCTTTGTGATTCACTAGTTCCAAGCTTTTAATAGTAAATTGTTTATTTTTTCTGCTGAGTATGCAGGGAGTCGGAGAGCTTTTTAAGATGGAAATGTCTGTAGAACCTCTAGACTTTATAAAAATGCTCATTTGTTTTAAGCCTACAAGAGAAGTGATTGCTTAGTAGTCTAACTAAAGCTCATTATGAAATATTATTCTTATGCCTTACTCAGTAGAACTTTTGTTTGAACTTGCAGTGGTTTGTTTTCCACTTTTCTAGTGAAGGGAGGTGTTAGTTGGCTTACTTAATCCCAAGATGCATTCCACGCTCCATTTCTTTCTCAGAATTCCTTAAAACACAAGGCAAAATAGCATGGACTAAAACAGACCCGTAACCATTGAACATAGTGTAGTGAATTCCTTTTTACACACAGGAGTTTTAAACAAGAGCTTAAGCAATTGTAGTGGAGCTTAAAGGATTGCCTCACATGTCTTAAATGATTGCATTGTTGGTTGTAAATAAAAAATAGTTTTGATTTTTACGGTAAATGGGAAAATACCTTTTGCCATCAAAAATATTTAAAAAGTCATTCAGTCAGACGCCTTAAATGAGCACATGTGTTAAAGTCTTCAGGAACCTCAGTAGGTAGGTTCTTTGCTTATAAAGAGATATTAAAATTATAATATTGTAGTGAAAATACTTGGGATTTGTCTTTTTTCTAAACAAGTCACTGAAAACTTCTTCCCTTCTATTTTTCCTCCAACTTCCATATTCACTCCTCTGATTGAACTCACCTCCAGTAATTAAGCATGAACACATTGCTATTTTAATTAACTCTTACTCACAAGTATGAATTCTATTTAATGTTCCTCAGTGGGAATCTACCTCCAACTTTTCTTCTCCCATTTGTACAGGCTTATCCATGTTATTTCTCAAAGGTAGTGAATATTATTAACTTCATTCTACAGGAACAGAAACATTCAGAATGAAATTTGTCTGTGGCTCTACATTGATGAGGTGTTGCTCTGGGGATACGGTTTGCTGTTCTAATGGCAGTGGTTTGCTGATCCTCAGAGTTGAGTTTTCAGATGTGGATTGAAAACTTCATCAAGACAGTTATTAAAATCTTACACAAATAGCAGTTCAGAGAACTTCAGCATCAATAAAAAGCCCCCTCTCAATACGTCTAATAGTAATAAAGGCGGACAACATGCAGTCTTTTGATCATTATGGTGTTTGTGTGTCTTGTATAGTGCAGATTGAATGGCCGATACCATCCATGGTGGAAGGTCAAACACAGAATGCTTCCACAAAAAAAATGCTCTAAAGCCTCTTAGCCTCTTTATAGCTGTTTAATTCTTGCTTAAACCAAGTAGTCATAAAAATGGGAAATTTCAGCACAGTCCTCTGCTGAAAGAAAAAAGTGATAGCTGCCCCTTTTCTTTTCTCACTAAGAGGATAAATGTCAAACTTTGGCACGCCAGCATTGTTCAGAATGAGAGTGCTCCTCTGCTGAGTGGGAATATTTCTATTCATCTGCCCACCCATCACTTTGCCTCATGGGGCCTGGCCGGGGAGGTGGGGTTTAATTGTGATGATAATGCTGCATTGAGGACAGATTGCTCTGGGACCACAATCATGAGTTTTATTCACACAGCTGGCAAAAGATCATTAGATGATTGCAGTTGTCAGTCATCGTTGGTGTGGGCCAGCATTCGAGCCACTGACCCAGCAGGGAGAGACACATTGACTTCCTTTACTAGGCCCCCAAGATAACCAGACTTTCCTGGTTGTATTTTTCAGTACTGTGCTAGCAGTGTCATGTAAGTCCATTTAATAGTCATTAGGTTTCTGAGGAAGAGGATTTACTTTTATTAAGAGTTATATACACAGATATATATCTGTCTGTGCCACAGGACAGTGTTTAAATTCAAACAGATTTCCAGAACAGTAGCAATTATAGTCATTTATTTGATAGTGAAGCTCATATTACTTGAAAATGAAATGTTGGTCGCTCTGTTAATAGGTGTTTGCACATCTGTAGTATACATATGGGCAAGTTTTAAAAATGTTTTCTTTGGTTTTAACATGTAAATATTTAATATTTAAATTTTTAAACCATTTTCTCAAGTTTAACTAATACAGATCCATAATGCAAGTGGTGGATTTTTCAATATGTCTCTGTTCACCAGCTGTTCCTGTATATTTTGTTACATATGTGAACTCCCTGGATGGCCTTCACATTTCTCAATCATAGTTTTATGAAAGGCAAAAGGGAGTGAGAAGGGAGGCGATAGTTCTGTTTTAGGAGTCTGTCTTTTCCACTTCTGCTTTTGAGGCTTCTCTTCTTAAAATCATATAAAATCTGTATAAGAACAATCTCAGAAGCTCATCTAACCCACTGGAGACCCAGGAGGTAGGACACTGGCTTTTCCTGCAGGAAGAGAGGACCCAGCTCCTACTGCCCAACAGGTGGCTGCAGCTGTGAACAGAAAAACCTGCCATAATAAACAAGGAGCAAAAAGACTGGAAAGAGGAAGAAACTACAATTCCTGAATGTGGACGTGGTGGTGATGTGGGCATGTACCCATGTCCCAAAACTGGCCATTGTGGCTAGAGCACACTGATCTGTCCTGGGCACTGTGGCAGGTCACTTCTGCCTGTACTATTCCTGACTGGTTTCCGTCTGCCTTATGTTTAAAAGCCTTCACTCCCTAGGAAATCTGTCCCAGGTTCTCACCGAGTTTACTGTTAAAAAGCTTTTGCAGTGAATAGGGGATACACCACCTAAAGGCCTCACCTGAATTCCCTTCTTGAGTTTGAAATGTGTTGCTTTGTGTCCCTCACTGACATGGAAGACAATTAGTTCTCTTCTAGTTGCAGCCAACTTCTGCATGTTTAGAGATTGTCACTGTGTCTCCCTCAGTTTTATTTTCCTTTAGACTAAAAACAATCAAAACAAAAGAAAAATCTGTGCTCTGTTCAGTTTTTCTAGTGGATTGTATTTCATGGGCCTCCTATCACTCTGCTTTTTCTTCCTGGAATCTATTTAGATGCTCAGCATATGGTGTGTCATGGTTTCAACTGAACACAGCACTCCAGCTGAGGCTTTGCAAATGTGAATGCAACAGGAGGGGTTACTTGATAATATCTTGTGGGTGAGACTTTGGTTTATGTCCTCATGTAGGGTTTGCCTTTTCCCTAACGATTCATTGTTCAAGTTCAGTTTGGCATGTCTACAACTCTAAGATACTTTTCTAAACTACTTTTTAGTGAGCTGTTCACTATTCTTTATGTGATTGCATCTGTCAGGTTGTAGTAGGTTGTATTTCTGACCTTGCTGGATTGCATTTTACTGTTTCAGCTAGTTTTGCCTTTTGTTTCTTACTCCTTCCAAGCAGCACTCCCTTGTCACCTCTTTTCTTCAGTGTCTCAGTGTTTCCTGTCAGCAATTAAGCTTCACCAGAGCTCCATACTCCCATTTAAATACTTCACAGTGGATACATCTCTCATTCTGAATAGTGTCCCTGTAGGCAACCAGGGGACTGGAGTGTTTCCAGAATAGACATGGCTCTGGCAGAGCTGGGAGGTTTGTGTTTTGGAGTTGCAGGCCTCCAGGCACACACAAGTTCATAACTAGTTTATGCAGTTATTTATTAGGCTTGGCATACAACTGTTACAAAGAGGTTTAAGGAGGTAGGGCAGCCTGCAGACAACAAATTAGAAGGTTGTTGCTCTTTCATTTACTTGGTTATTGCAGGACTTAAGAGTCTTAATCATGGACCACAATCAGCAGTGTGCTGGATAGCATGGAAATGCAGACCAACACAGGGCCCTTTCCAACCACAGCTTGAATCAGAAGAGAGAAATAAATTACATTTGGAAGATTAATAATGATGGCTGTGCATTAACTACCTAAAGGAGACAAAACCAAATTAGAACTGGTAAAAAATGCAGATAAATTCTTGAGATATGTATATATACACACACATAATCACTGCAGCCCAGTAAAATTATACTTGCTGTCTTCATCCAGGGTCAAAACTGCTTGGTGGATTAGGGGTTTTGTTGTTGTTTTTGTTGTTGCTGTTAATTAACATTCATCATCATGGTGGAAAGCAGAGTACTAGAGCTGAGAGTGGAAAACAACAGTTTCAAATGTTGGTGGGATCTTACATAGACATATGGAAAATGAGAACCTCTGCGAAGTAAATGAGTGTGTGTGGCCACTACTTGGAGCAGACTCTGCTATTGAAAGGGAAAAAGGGAAGCAAATTATAACATGTATTGTAACCTAAAGTTGTAACTCTTGCATTCACTGTGAACATGATTATCTTAGAAAAGGATGCATGGTAACAAAGATGATCATATAATAGTTGTGAGCAGTTCAGTTTATACTGAGCAAATAATTTTTGCTAAATAGTAGAGAGGAGGTTTTGGAGAATCTCTCTTACCAGTTTATGACGGCACAATCATACCTCTTAGCATATATATGTTGGTGTTGCTGGCCACTTTGAAGGGCATAGTCTCCATTTATACTAAACACAGAAAAAAAAAGACAGAGCTTAAAAAGCTTAGTCAATAGCTTTGTCAACAGATTTGGTGGGTTGTTTTTTCTTAAATTGGGTTCATTGCTGAAGAGAGGGGGCAAGCTGAACACAAAGTGCTTTGATAAGTATCCAGAGATGCAGAGTGGTGAACTTGTGTAAGTGGAACATGTATGAGTAGAATCATTCTGCAGACCTCTCTTACTTGCCCTCAGTATAAAAACTGAAGTAGTAAAAACTTACAAATCACAAAATCTTGGGGCAATCTGAAAGAACATTTTTTTGAGGGAAAAGAAAGAAGGATAGTTCTTTTTCAGTTCACTTTCTACCCAGGAACAGTTCAGTCACTAATTTTCTCTGGGCTTTTGTCTGCTTATGATGCAGCACAAATTCATCAGTGTGCAATTTTATTAATGGTAATCTAGTTTGCATCTTCATTTAGCAGTTGATTTGATTTTATCAACACTGCTCAGAGGTACTGATAAAATATTATCTTTCTTTAGATTAATTATTTCTGCTCTGTCCTTGAGACATCTCCCAGGAGATTTATGGGACAAGGAAAGCCTCTAAAAACTATCATTTCTATTCACAGTAACCAGTGTTTCAGCTGTGTAGATGAATGATATAAAGAAATAGATGATTTCCTTAGTTCCAGCTTCTGTTCTCATAGACAGGGAAAAATTGCTACATAAATTCTCCCTGACAGCTGCCTGAACTGCTTGCTTTTCATCCAATTTGTCAATTATTTTTGAAAGTAGCAGTGTACAGAGATCCCTGCTAGCAGCTAAAAATAGTCTGGATGCAGAAAAAGCTTCAAAGCGTAATGGTAGAATGCCTGAAATCAGGGAGTCTTTTACTAGTAGGAACATCCCTGACTTTTTCTTTCTGCTTACTGATGGTTTTTGAACTGATAGCACTCATTCTAGTTGATCTGGCATCATTAGACATTTGATACATGTATTTATTGATAGTTGATTATTAGTTGTGGATTACCTAATGTCTGATACAAGTTTATTGGCTTTTACTGTCTTTTTCATCTTTTGCCTAAGAAAGGAAGGATTGCTGCAGACTGTCCTTAGTGTTAGGGCTTCTTAAAAAAAAAGCATTCCTCTTTTTTATTCATTTTTCTCTGCGCTGTTCCAAGAGTATTACAAGGGTGCTTCAGCACACTCCTTGGTGTGCCTGGTATGAAGTACCTTCAAAGTCTTGGTTTTGACATCTGTCTGGAAACTACAGCAGCAGTTGAAATTTTTGCTGGGTTGCTTTATACCAGATTTGGTTTAATTTTTTCCCTAAGTATTGTTACAACAGTGAATGAAAACTGATAATTCTCTTCTGCTTCTTGCTACTCACTGAGTGATTTTTCTTCATTGTACAAATGGCTACTGCAAATCTGAAAACAATAGTAGTCTCTCCACAGCAAATTTTCAAAATCAATAGCATCTGAACCTTAGAATTATTTTTTCTAAGATAGCGCCCCAGATATTTTCCAGGACTTAAGTTTTTCCTCAGCCATTCTCAAGGGATTTTTTTCTTCTTCTGCTACCATTTTGGTGGTTTTTTAACCATGTAGGGGCACAAATGAGTAACTTTAAATTCAAGTTTATCTCAGAAAGTGAATTATATGTAGCTATAATTTGAGTGAGAAAATGCACACGGAATTGCTTCACAGTATTTTTAATGACCTATTCATTTCAGTAAGTACTTCAGAATAAATATTCACAGGAAAAGTGATTTGGAACTGATTTTGAAATATGCACTGTCTGGTGTAGATGATCTCTGTTTTCTTTCAAACCAAAAAGCATGAATGGCTTTTTAATATTGTACTAGCCACATGCAGAATTTTTGTAGGTGTTTAGTGATTTATAGCACTTCTGCATTTAGGTAGCCAACTTGGCATCTATAAACATGGTATGATTCTCTAAGGAAGAGAGAGCAGAGCCTTCTGAAATTGCCTGGCATTTGAAAGTCATGAACAAAGCTTCTTGGCCATGTAAAAAACGCATGGATCCTCTCAAGGCTTTGGCACAAGCTGGCACTTGACATCCCCATTGTCAAGATTGAATTTTGTCTGTGCAAGAATTTTTGGGTATGGGTTTGCAAGTGAAAATTGAGCACCCTGAACTGTGTAGCTGCCCCTATGTTATGGAGAAAATCCAACAGTAGTTGTGTCATCCTCCTGAAGCTTGTAAACACTCAACAATGAGGCTATGTTGAGATGACCAAGCAAGTTTGAAGCAAGATGGAGTCAAAGAAAGAAAAGGTAAATTAGCTAGTTACTAGCTAGTTTGAGTGAATGTATCTCTTTCTCAGCACATTGGATTAGCTGTGTGCACCTACCGCATCATAAAACCATAAATAAGAATAGTTATTGTGAAGTAGCTTGCAAAAAGTGAGTTCTCCCTCTTGTTTACCCATGGAAAGTTGCCTCTACATTTTTGTTCTTATCATGTTTCTCATCACAGCTTGAACTGATTTCCAGCATGGTAAAAATGAGTAGTGTTTACTTTCTAATGCCTACACACTATTGCAGTGAGTTGCCTCGTCAGAGCAGTTTATTCAGTGAAGTAAAGCATGATTTAATGACAGAAAATGGACTAGCTAGCAGCTGTTATTTATGGTTTTATTCATAATGGTGTGCTGCGTCCATCGAGACATTCCTTTGCTTGTCTCATGCTATACCACTTCATAGTAGTACATTTCCTGAATGCCTAAGCACAGAGGCAATTCAGAAAAGAGACTGTAACTTACAAAGGCCCCTGGGACATTTTGCTGTTTAATATGACTACAATGTATATTTAAATGAAAAGGTAAATTTATCTCTCATATCTGTCTGTCTCTACACTGTACACTAAGTCATCTTCAAGGCAAATTGATGAAAGGAGTAACTGTACCTGACAGATTCTAATTATTCTGCTGCAGGAAGCTCTGAGATTGCACTGAAAGGGGCAAAGAATAAACAGAAGAGGCACGAAGCCTCTCTGGTTGCAGAAGTAGAGTGTGTGTAGGGGTCTCACTGGATCCCATTTACCACTAAGGCTTTATATAAATGGGATGATACCTTTTAGCTTATCTAACAAAGAGTGATTTAAATTTCTGCCATGCCAGTCTTGCAGGATTTGTGATCTTTCACCTGTATTTTTCTCTTGTCTTCCCCTACATCCTCCCACCACCCTGTGAGAGACCTCCCTGCAGTCAATTGCAGCTAGGCAGCTGAACCTAGTAGCAAGGAGACATGTCTTCTAAAAGACCATCTCCTGGCACTTTGCCTCTGTCAGCATGAGTCTGCTTTTTGTGCCGGTGGGTGGGTGGTGAAACAATTTCTTCTGAGCGGATTCTTGATTATTTTCATAGTGCTTTTGCAAACGTCTGTGGTGGGTGTTCTTCTTTCTGGGTTTTACCTGCATGAATTTTTACTGTACTGAGTTACTTTGGCCCCTCTCCAGCTCTGTGTTAAGCAAGCTTTGCAACCCACACAGAATTGCTTTGAAGCTAATTTAAGAGGCTTAAAGAAGATGGATGAGGATTCCCCTCTGAAGAAAGGAAACCTCAGATCCTGTGGATTTACTCTGTAGTGGTGACAGTTCTCTGTTATTTTTCCTGACTTCTGATTCATGCTCTATATAAGAATACAAGAACTGGTGGTTAGTAAGAGCTGCTCTTACGGGTGGCCATTGGCTGGCTGCCAGAGCTGCCTAAGGGGCCACTGCTGATCTTATCCTTGGGTCCATGCCACTGCTGCAATAAATAGGGAGTTTTGCTTCTGATGAGCTATATAGTCTTTAGCCCCAGACTAGTGTCAGGTTTTTTGTAAGGTCAGAGGTGATGAGGGATGGAATGGGCTATGGACAGGTGCTGTGGAAGGCAGCACATGATTCTGGTTGAATCAGTGAGTTTTCTGCCCTGGCATCTTGAGAGGATTTCTCCTTGCCTGCCAGTTCAGCAGAAGTGTTCAGACTTGCTGGTGTGAGAGCAGGGTCTTTGTGACTTGCCTTCCTGAAGCACCAAGTGTTAGGGCTTGTCGGTGGGACGTGTTCCTATGTGGCATTGTTCAGCCTCAGGCACTGTTATCTCGGTACCTAAATATAGGTTTGAAAACCTTGATGTTCCATCTGTGCAGGAAAACTTTCTCCAGGGGCTACTCCTTTAAGTTTACTGTCCTGGTCACCTTTCAAAGATACTAGTGTGGGATTTTTAAAACAGTGAGCCTTTAACAAAGCATTTGGGAATTGACATTTGGGAATTGACATTTCGGAAAACATGGGCAACGTTATATGATTTACTATGAATTCCTTATGCTTTTCTTCCACAAATCTCAAATGTTGGTGTGTTATGAGAAATCTTCACTTAACAAGGGAAATACTTTATGTGCAACTGGATGTTTGAAACTCAGTTCCAAGAAGTAAAACCTGAAGTAGTCATTCCCTATAGCCCCTGTGTCTGGGGTTGCTGGGACTGAACAGAATGTTTTGCCTCCCCAGTGCTGTCTGTAACTTTGTGGTGGCTGCAGCAGTGTGTGAGGGCAGCTGTTCTTACCTAGAAGCAGAAAACAATGACTAAATTTCACAAAACTGCTAAATCCTGTGTTTGATTCAAGTGAAAAGGAATTATCTCAGAAAAATTATATAGGAGACATTGGAAAAAATTGTTTTAAAGGCACTGTTGTGGTGTTAATAAACCTAAATTATTGAACATGAATTTTTAATAAGGAGCATTCCAGCTTGATTTATATGCCGTTTTAATTGCTCCTTGTAAAATTTTTTGGCATTTCACACAATGGATGTCAGTCTAATGACAAGTGTAATTCTTACCTGGTTTTGATCAAGCACACATAGACATGGAAACATTTGCTATTTCTGGTATGTAATACCTAATCTTGAAAGAGAGTTTGAGAGAGACATTATTAGAATAACTACTGGCTTCCTAAGAATAATTAGCCTACTGTGACATAAGGAGTGTTTTCAAGTCTCAGAAATCAAAGTTTCTTTTCAGGTATAAAATTCATGTTTTATCTACAGGAAATAATTCTTTTTGACAAGACAAACTGATCACTTTTTAACTGGATTTTAATGCTTTGCCATTCATGAGCGAGTCAGGCAAATGACAAAAGATTTCTGAACATTCAGATATTGTTCACAGTTCAAAACATATATACATTAGACCCATATGGACAAGATTATTTTAGATGTGTGTTTTACAGCAGTATTTCAAAACCTGTGTTGAATACCTTAGAAGGTTAATTTTAAATGTGTACGGGTTTGCAGTTGGTTTTTTGTGTAGAAGGATTTTAGGTTTTGTAAAAGCAAGATGATTTCAGGTGCACTTTTCTTACCCCAACATCTTTTAATATCTCCATTATATAAACAGAAAAAATAGTTCTGAAAGGGAGTAAAAGTGAAAATAAAACCTCAGAAGTTGTTGAGGTTTTTAATTTTTAAAAATTGAAGTTTCTATTCAATGTCAGTAATTTTAGGTATTTTTAGTTATGTGGCACAATATGAGTGCATGAGTTTTACTTATTTGTGGGGATTATTGTGTCACTTTCTTTAATATTCAAAATACTGATTTCATATTTGCTCGTAAGAGAAGTGCATGTCGGATGATTGCCAAAATTATTTTTAATTCTGTGTGTAAGTATCAATGTCTGTCTGTGTTATCTCTGTAGATAAATGAAAGAAAAACTTCATTTGCAGCATCTGTTTTTCAAATCTTTTTACTTTTCTAAAAGACTTAGTTTTGCCTCCTGGTGACTTGAGATGGAGAGGATGCTTCTTGTCATAGCAGAGGCAGAGGTGGATAAATATAGAGTCTTTCTGAATTAGTGTCTGTGTCTACAATGCAAGCTGATATTTCCCCTCTTCCCTAAGTGAACATTCACTAACATAAATACTGCACATTTAAAGATAATAATTAGGAGGACAGAGAGCTCCCCAGGAATGAATGTATAGAACATTTTTATCCTGTTCAACCCCTAAGTAAATTTACAAGCCCAATCACAGAGCTGTTAACTGTATTTGCTTGTAAAACTTATTCTGTAAACTGTCTCTGACATAAACTTCCACTGACTTTTTCAGGTGAAGATGGAGTGTAAATTGCTTTCAAATGCTAAGTTTAAAAACCAAAACAAAACAACACACCACTCTCTAAATATATATGTGTGCACTAAAGAAGAATGATAAAGACTGGGCTTTGTGTAGCTTATACAGCTTAATTTTCATGTAATTTATAGCAAATAGTGTTGCTTTTTCCTTGCATCACAATAAGTAGACTAGAGGCTATAAATGTATGCCTCAGGTTCTACCATCTGAATTGAAAGTGGTTCTGGCACTGAGACCCCACTGCCATGTGACACAGGGATATTAGAGGAAGACAAAGCTATGGCTATTCCAGGGCTGCTGTACTGCTCCAGCACTATGGTCCTAGAATAGCACCAAGGGTTGCACACAGCAGGAGTGCCCTGTCTACCACACAGCATTGCTGTTGCATTCCTAAAGGCTGAAGATACTTATTTTTAGCAGGTCCCTCCTTGAATGGTGAGTTTCAGCGTTCATAATAGTACTTCTGAAGTATTTTTCTCCATCCTTTTCCCTTCAAATAAATTTTTCTAACTTGTCCTCTTCTTACATATGCTGAGTTTAGTGACATGAGACCTTATTGGACAATATATGAACAATGAGTAATATAATGTGGCTGGCACAAGTGGATCACTCCTGTCTGTGATAAAGCAGAAAAATGTAGTACCCTTTTATGAGCATTTACCATTGTAAAAGCTGACAGCATCTAAAATTAGGCATGAAACACCATCTTGGGAATCCTTTTTAGGGCTTGCCCTTTGCAGTTTACCTTAATCTTTGAGATAGAAGCACGTCCCTTTATTGGTTACATGAATAAACCATTGGACTTGCTTCAGAGATAACAGCTAATTTAAAGGTGAGATTGAATCAGTTGTTGAAAATAGTCTATCTGGAGAAGCTTAAATAGCTTCACATATCTTAGCGTCTCGCTGAATTGATTTCCACCCCTCTCTCGTGTGTTCATCTTGCAGGGAGAGATAATCATTATTTTAGCAAAGATAGGACTGAAAACCCTTAAATTGCAAGTGTCAGCTTGACATGCATCTTTTTTTTCTGTTGAGATTTCATTTAATGGTATGTTTTATCTTAACTGATGACAATAAAAGCCCTACAGAAGTCAGTTTTTAGGGAGTTGTAAAAAAAATAAAGTCCTCATTCAGAAACCAGCATTAAAATTCATGGCATATTTTAATCATCAGGAAAGGACTGGCCAACAGCAGTAAGTTTCTGGAAATGTAGAAAGGCCAGGTGCTCGCTTCCCGAGAATTGCCAGCACCAGCTGGAGTTGATGGATGGTGTTTTATGGAAGAGTCTCTGGGACTCCTCATCATCATCCTCAGCAGTTCTCCTGTTCATCAGTTATTTTGTTTGTTTATAGTGTTCAAGTAACTATTTAAAGTGAAAATTCTTTATATTCTACCGTTCTGAGAAGCACTTTGTCAGTTAAGATACAGTTATGGCTGCAGTTGGAAACAGTGATTTCATCTGTGTAAAAATGCCCTTAGACTTTTGTTTTTTGGGTTTTTTTCCATCTACTGGGCACTGTGAAATACTGAATTTTTATCTGTAATATGTCTAGAGGTTTTGGTAAAGCCTTTGGAGGTAGATGTGATTTCATTTGAAATTTCTCACATTTCCTTAGCAAAGATTGAACTAAAATTAAATGTGATTACTTTGTTTTCAGCATGCCATGTGGATTTACATGTTTCACATTACAGGCAATGCTCAGAATAAATGTGTTGCATAGGTTCATATTACTGGTGAGGTTCATGTCTTGTAAAAATAGAACCTGTTGATCATGTGCGTTATAAATCACAGTAGGACTATTTCCTTTAAAAGCAGAGATTGTAAACAGGCAACTAAATTATAAGAATGTGTCATTTTTCATTTACTACATTTTTGTTCTAATTAGAGTAGAAGCTGCAATGATGTTAAAGCGAGGCAGTGAAAAGGAATCAGCCAGAATTTTAGGACAAGCAATAAACTGCATTCACAGCCACGTGTTTTGCTTGACTGGCAAAATATGACACAGTGGATCCCAAATTAGAGTATGCAGGCAGAGACATGCATCAAAACAAGAAGATGTGGGAACTGTGTTAAGCAATTACAAGCTGTGTTTGTGTACATGGAGTTCAGCTTTTAACTTCACACAGTGCTGTGGCAGCAAGCAATAGAAAGACATATGAAAGCATGTGCTATGTGGATACTTGATGTTTTGGGAGCTGGTTTCCTGAAAGCCAGTGGGCAGTTCAGTTGTCTTACATAATGGACTGGGGATTCTGCAACTTCTCCTGGTTCTAGTTGCTACATAATGTCTGAAAATGCACCAAGTGCCACAAAAGTTTCTGTCGTGGCTTGTGTTTCCATCCTGATGAGGTGAAGCGTTTCTGAGACAACCTTGAAAGACTGGGCTTAGTCCACTTTTGCTGGACACAGACTTGCCCTGGTGAATTCATCTGTGCAGGTAATCTGGTTTTAGTTCTGTTCTCTGTGCCAGCTCAGTCTTTGCTCTTTTCACATGTGATGGACCATGTAGCCCTTGTGTTTTCCCAGTCTTCCCTTGCAGAGAACTGTATTCTTTTGGCAACATTTTCTTAAACCCTCTTGTGTGTAGAATTGATAGAAAAGACACCTAAACATGATATCATCATACCATCATTTGTATTGTCTCATTTTGATACATTTTCCAGAGCTATTAAGAAACCAAACTGGTGGTGCCCATTGCTGAACCTGACCTGGGCAATTGGTGCAAGTTGCTCAGAAGGTTTTACCCATCAGGCACAACAGAAACGATCACCTCTGATTCTTTTTAACAGCACTTGTGGAGAGTTACAGCACTAAGAGCATTTTGTATTTCTTTTTCTCTTGTCTTAGGTTTTCTACCCTAGCAAAGATGGCACTAAGATCCCAATGTTTATTATTCACAAGAAAGGAATTAAATTAGATGGTTCTCATCCTGCCTTCTTGTATGGATATGGAGGCTTCAACATATCAATTACACCAAGCTACAGGTAAGCAGGGTGATTCCCACTTTCTTCTGAAGTATCTGGTGTTAACAACTGTCACAGACTGTGGGCAGAGTGGACAATGAATTTGACAGGATGCATTTCAGGTCCCTGAGGAGCAAGATGGGCGCCATAAGGGCTGCCTGCACATCAGTGCCCAGGCATCATTTGTTAGGCTTTGTTAGTTCTGAATTCAAGGGTTTTGCCTGGGCTCACAGAAGAAATTTTGCCAGAGCAGAGAAGTGCTCTGCTCTCCTGAGGTTTACAACAGTCACCCAGCCTTTAGGATTACACTTTAACCTCTTCCTGCTCTGTCACTGAGTTCAACAGAAAATCATGGACATATATATTAAGGAAATATTTGAGCCCTTTGCTGAGCTAATAACATAGGAAGTTTTCTTTTTTCAAGTTAAACAATTACCTATGTCTAGATAGTATAGAAAATCAAATGTTTGGCTAAATTAATGTAAATAATTAAAATTTGGGTGTGTTTTCATATTACATTTCTGAGATTATGTCAGAAGCAAAATCCTTCTATGTCCCATACGATCAAGAAAGAGGAAAGAGGATTGTGTCTTGAGACGCAAATGATACTGTCTCCACAAATGCAAAGCAACACTTAAACCAAAAATGCTGTGTGCAGAACAGGCTTTGTAGCTCTCAAAAGCCGTAAGCTTTATTGCATAGATGATCTCTTTAAAGAAAAGGCTTATTTCTTAAGCAAAGCATTTTGAATAGACTTGCTAAGAGGCAGTGTTTGAATACTTAAGAAATGCTCCTAGGTGAGGCAGAGGAAAAAAATGGAAAGGGCTGAATAGAGAACAGTTTTTCAGGTAGCAGAAGAGCAACTCACCGCAGAAAAACAATCTGTTACGAAACAATCCTATTAAGTTTAGGTGCTACCAGTCTTGTTTTAGAGTTAGTACATTTCAAGAAATCCTTTTTAGTGCTTGCCTTTCTTGTTTGCTGTGATTGTATTTCTGAATAGCATTTACAGTTTCTCATCCTTTTTAGCAAATACCTTGTCTAACAATGGACCTCCCATCTTGTGTTCTGTGATTATTTGTAAGCTTTTTATCTGCCTCATAAAGCTACACTTTTAATTTCCTGTGGTTCTTGAGAGACACAATTATATAACTAGCATAGTTTTCAAATTCCTTTTTAGTTAGGTTCAACCACTGATTTATTACAGTTTATTGTAAATGCTGAAAACTGTGATAAAACTTACCATGCTTTCTTTTTTAAAGAACATAAAATAAATATTACATATCTATTGATTTAAGGTAAAATTTCACATACTGCAGAGCTGACACAAGCTGGTTGCTGGCAAAAGGAGAAGGTATTTCACATTGCCTACTTCCATCTCCCATCCATTGGCCCTGGTGCTTGCTGGAGCCTTTGCTAAGCTGATTTACCTCACAAGAATGACAGAAAACTATCCCAGCAAAACAGAGTGGGTGGTTTTCTGCCATTTTGGCAAGCTAAAAATTGATTCCCGTAGGAGTCCAGCAAACAGCAGCAAGAGGGTGCAGCTGACATTTAGAAGAGAGGAAGATGGGAGGTAGGAGCAGTGACCTATATTTTCCTGAACCCCATGAAACCTTCATTATACAGTTCATAAATTAAGAATATGAGTTTGTAACAGTCGCTTAAAAGTAAATGCACAGAGAACAATCAGTGACCTTCAGATTTAAATATTTTATCCCACTGACCATGTAAATAAAACATGATTGGCTACACCTCCCTCCTTATTCTCTCCCTGTAATATCAAGATACGATTTCTCGGCTGTCTCTTTCTAAAAGAAAAAAAAGCCAAAGCCTTCAAATACATGTTTATGGCTAATAACTTGAAAATTGTGTACTTGATGAGGGAATGTGTTCCAAAAGTAGGCAGGCAAAATCAGGGAAAGGAAATTGTGAGAGAGAATTTATGACAGAAAGGCAGGATGTCCAGTTCACCCTTTACCTGGCAGATTCCACTAATGTTTTACTCCATCCCTGTTACTGTATACTACAGCACTCCACAAGGAGTTCCCAAGTCCAAGTGCTGTTCCAGCCACAGCCCAACACCACTATTTGGTTTTTTTTTTTTTTTTTTTTTGATGGCAACAGGCACAAGTGCTAGAAAGCAGCCACAGGATGGCCAAGGCTGAGACTTGCCACATCGTTCACCTGGTCCTGAGCTGAGATGTAGCTATGGAAATGTAACCAGGTAGTAGCCAGCTTACCTTTAAAAAACCAAAAAAAATATTCCTAGCTAAACACTCCTGGGTTGTTTTATTTAAACTTAAGGCTCTTAGAACTTTCCACAAAGCACTCCATCTTCTCCTTTCCAATGGTTCAATTCTGTCCTGTATGTCTTCCAGCCAGTACAGTATTTTCTTACTGGTATTTCACACCCATTAGTGTGAGCCAGCTCTCTGCTTTGGGTAGCTTATTTCTGCTTAATTCAGAAACTAGCATTCCTTTTCACATCAAAAATGAAAAAATCTTCTTCACTGAAAGCAATAGAAACAAACCAACAGGTTACAGGATCCAGAAATAACTGCAAGAATGACAGGCCAAAGTCATTAAGTCAGTTACAGTAGTGGTTTATTTTTGAATGCAAGCATGCATCTTTCATATGCTTCTCTGGACTGGAGAGCTGCATTTGGTGGCATTTTGAGATGGTGCTTGCTAGAGAGAGTACTGTCATTAATTATACAGCCCACATAGCAAGTGCAAGTGAAGGCTGATGGAATTGATACCAGTGGCTTGG
The DNA here is from genome assembly GCF_017639235.1 of Corvus kubaryi. Classification (NCBI taxonomy): domain Eukaryota; kingdom Metazoa; phylum Chordata; class Aves; order Passeriformes; family Corvidae; genus Corvus; species Corvus kubaryi. Next base: position 23,675,812 of record NW_024582091.1, on the reverse strand, counting down.
CAGAGCTGCTGGGGAGATGCCATCACAAACCCACTACTAATGCCTCAGATTTGGCTAACCACGCTGTAGGAACCAACATGTTTCCCTTCACTGTTCTGTGTGTGCCTGCGTGGGTACAGGAGAAGCAATTTCTAACTCATCCTGGAATACAGCTGGTTGTGCAGCAGACTGTGAAATTGCATTTCACTGCCAGGTTGTTCCCAGCCTTTAAGCAAAGAGGTGCAGGGAAGAGAGACTGTGAGCCTGGAGAAAGGTCAAGCAACAGAGCAGCCCTCAGTGCAGAGTGGAGGATTACTCCTTTTGCTTATTCTGTTACTGCTCCCTTCAGCTCCACAAAAACTGAGAAAACAACCAAGTCCAGTGACTCAGGACTTCTTCTCCATCACCTGTGCGCTAGCCTCCATTTTTCTGTCAGCTCTAATACCTGAAATCAGATTAGTAATTCTGGGAAAGTGTTCTTGCTCTGTGAATCATAGATCCTCACATTGTTCTCTACTGTAAAAAACAATACCTGATTTATTATTTTTTGTGTTATGCTCCTTAAGAGTGATGAGAGGGTCTGGAAGGAGTTCTCCAGGGCGGTAACTATTTTCTAATCCCTCCGCTGACTCCATCCTGAACCTGTTGCCCTTTCCTTTATCCTGCTTCCAGGAGAGAAAGAAAAACAGGTGTAATGAGCAAAAGGCTGCAGGGACTGTTAGAAAGAGCAGGGACCCAGACTTTCTTTTGCAGAATGAGACATTTTGTAGCCATCCAGGTTGACTGGGCAGTTTGCTGTGACTCGGCCACAAAGGTGACTTGAAATCAAATTTGTAAGCAAGAATCCGCCTGGAAAAACACAGGAGGCAGTAGTAGGGTTGTGTGTGAAACTTGAGCTTTGTGCTGTCTGATTACCTGGAAGTTTCACTTTTTAAAAAAGTAATAAGTTCAGATTCTATGCTTATAAAACCTGGTTCCTTGAACTTAAAAGTACTTTTGAGAAAGTTTGTTACAAGCTCAAGGCATGTGTCTCAAAGTATTGATCAAGTTACGGTCCTGACTCACCATGATCCCTGAGACAGGCACAGTTTCTTTCAGCAGGTGGAAGAGGATGGACTCTGTTGTGGAGTATTTTATTTTTTCAGTATTCTCAGGCAATATATTTGGGAAGCAAGCTCTTACCTTACCTGCAATTCTTACTACTTCTGATTATTAGGGAATCAAGTAACTTTGGACCAAGAGGTCCAACGTTTGAGACAGACAGGGAAAAGAAGTGGAGAATATTTTGGAAGGTTTTGTGACTCTACATACCAAAAACTAAGAAGCCACACTCTAATGAGGCAATCTACTGTCAGGCTACTCCACATTAGCTGTGTAGCAACCTGTTGAAATTAGGAGTCCTGGAGTTTGCCAGTGGAATGCTCTCTGGCCTTTGGGCAATGTGCTTACAGAATATCGATCTTGCATTTGATCAGCATGTCACAGCAATCTAAGGAAAATGCAATTGACAGTGATGGTCTTGAGAATTGATTTTACAGAAGCTGAGATTATTCATGCCTCCTGAGCCATCTGATGGCCACATAACCAGCCTAGGTGGAAAAGTTTTCCTTTGATGGTCATGAAAATGCAGAAATCTCTTACCAGTTATCCTTGTGCTTTTTATTTCCTTACTTCTTGGTATATACTCTCAAGAACATGTGCCAGTACGGAGATAATTGTTTTTGGAGGTATGAAAATTCTACCTGTTGTGATACTACATCCACATGAGAGACACGGAAGGACTACCATCTTTCAAGCCATTTCTAATAAGCAGTAGTGGGACTTAAAAAAAGACCCAATCCTTGCCCTTGTGGTTGAACAAATTTAATTTCTGCAGACAGTGGTTTCTGGATGAGCAAAGAATTCAAGTAAATAAGAAATTTAAACCTACTAGAGGGGAAAAAAAGACTTGTTGAGGTTAAATTTTAATATTTTACTTGTCTCCTTGGCATATGTGTGGTTGGCCTTCTGCAGCTTCTGCTATGTTAAGCTACTGCCTCAACAGATCAACAATTAAATTATTCTAATTGTTAAATATAATTTAAATTACTTCAGTCCATTTGAAAAAAAAATGATAGTAATATTTTTGATCATTTTGCAGTTTGGCATTTTAAAAAAATATGCTGTTTTGGCTTTCAGACAGGTTCAGGAGATAGTAGGGGAGGCAGAACCTGTAATTTTATGTTATACTATTTGTTTTGTATTTAGCAGTGCAAGAGGAAAATGAATAAGAATGGGATTGGCCAGCACTTTACTGCTGACCACGGCACAAAAGAGTGGTAGATGCAGAATTTTTCTTTGCAAACACAGTATTACGAAGGCCCAGAAGAAATATATTAAGCAGAGGTTAGGTTGAAAATAGCTGCTCATAAACAAAGATCAAGTGCTGATCTTAAGTTTTAATTCTTTGCTTTCTTCCTAAGTCTTGCTTTCCTCTCTGAAGAAGTGGAGATCCCATGAAAAAGGAACAGTTCAGAAAGCTATGGAGGCCCAGTGGTACTGCATAACTCTAATCTGCACACTAATGACCTTGAAGATAATTTTTTAAGATTGTGGCATGTCCTGAGTGGCCATCTGTCAGGCCAAACCACTGGCCATTCTCCTTCGAAGAGCAGAACTAAGGGAGGAAGAGTGGACCAGCACTGGTTCCTTCCTCTCCCAAAGCTGCTGGGAGTTTCATTTCCATGGATAACCATTGTAAAAAGCCTGACTACTCAGGTCCGCCATCGAGAGGGACTTCATTCACAATTTCATCATTGATTTTGGGAGAGATCTTTCCCTCAAAGTATTTCTGCAGAAGTGGTGAGTGTATAAAAATTGGAAAATAAAAGTAATCCTCTATCTGCTTTTTCAGTGTGTCAAGACTTATTTTTGTGCGACACCTGGGAGGTGTTCTAGCAGTGGCGAACATCAGGGGCGGTGGTGAATATGGGGAGACCTGGCACAAAGGTAAGTCAGTCAAAGCAGAGGAACAAAACTGCAGGCTTAGCAATGAAAATTGCAACATTTTCTTTTCACTCCCTCTTCCATGCTCACATCTCCTTTTGCATTTTACTTACTCTGAAAAAAAGTAGATTTTTTCCTTACTTACATGTTAGAGCTGTACGTTGTCCAGTGTTAATCTGATGGTTTTCATTAGATTCTTTTAATTTTTGCCCCCTAATTAAAAACAGTTTTGTACAAAGACAATATTTTCCAAGAAAATAATTGTGGTTTTTTAAGCAAGATCAAGTTCCCTAGACTTAAACACTGTAAAAAGCAGCTATTTATCTTGAAATGATCTTAGAAAAAATGTCTGTCTGTATTGCAAAAGACCTGTCTTGCTTTCACATACCTCTTTCGTTATTGCAGGTGCGCAATTCTAAATCCCCAAGACAGCAACACTGACTATTTAGACTCTCTTGGTATCACGCACACTCAAAAAAAATCATTTGCAGAATTTTACAGAAGGTGTGAACTCTTGAGTTCAGAATATAATTCTTCCATATTGTTTTTGCATAATTTATGAATAGACTTTTTTTTTTTAATGTTTGATGAATGTGACTGGAAAAATTTCTTCACCAAAAGGGTTTTCAAGCACTGGAACAGGCTGCCCAGGGAAGTGGTTGAGTCACCATCCCTGGAGGTATTTAAAAGACACATAGGTGTGTCTTAGGGACATGGCAGTGCTGAGTTAATGGTTGAATTTGATGATCTTACAGGTCTTCTCCAACCTAAATGGTTCTGTGATTCTGTGATTGAAGTTCACATGAAAGCAACCGCTCCAGAAGTGCATTGACATCATCTCCTTCACACTCTTGGGGGATCCAACTTGTAGGCAACCATTTGACCTTTTAGGGTTTTTTAAGTAGACTTTTATGCCACAGAAAAACTAAGTCAAACACTGCAAAGCTCTGTCAATCTCTTTTCCCCTTTTCTTAACACTTTTGATGTATTTCTGTCCATGTTTTTCCCATCAAGTCTTTGTCTTAATCATTCAATTGTCTTTGTCCACTTGCCTTATTGTTGACAACTGTCCACATTCCTCTACGAGGGGAAAAAGCTTGAAAAGTCCTTCTTATCTCTGTAACATACCCATCACTATTTAGTGTTGATGCTTTACTCATATTCCAAGAATCTGGTAGATAAGTTGCCAGAAATGTTGTCAGCAAGCCAAATGTACCAAAGCAGTGGTGCTTGTGATGTAGCAATTTGCCATGGCAGTAATCCATAATATCTTTTTATCTGGCAAAATGGTATTTCCAGATCATTGCATCTTGATTTTACTGTTTCATCTGTGGTAACTATTTGTCTGGGTCATTTCCTCACAATTGAGTTAATTATGTAATAGTTTCATAAATAGAAACTGTATGTGCTTGCAGATACAGGATATTATTGCTAAAGATGAAGTATCCTTTTTTAATCTTAATTTGCTGATTGATTTGTAATAGATTTTAATAAAATTTATCTTAATATGATAATGCTTCCTTGATCCACCTATTTCCTGCTTGATTTTGACCCAAAGTCTTTTATTGCAGTTTCAAATAAAATATGTATGTGTTCTTTGTTAGTTCCAGAAGCAATTACAGAAGTTTTTTTTTGCTTAGGTTTAATTGTATAGATAGGATTCTGACTTTACACCAGCCTGGTACTTTGAGTAAAGAGTAAGATTTATTTCTCCTTTATTGCCCTATATTTGAAGACCTTTTTGTTGTCACAGTATGTCTCTCTTCAATGGTCTTGTTAATACGAGAATGATGTGTATTTGTTAAAAAAAAAAGACAAAAAAATTAAAATGTACTGGTTTCAGTTCTACAAGATCTTTATGATTAAATGTCAGACTTGCTAAACTTCTGCAACATAGAAATGAAGCAACCATTCTAAACTGGTTGTCTAGGATCACTTGATGGACAATGGAGATAAAGAGACGTTTCCAGACTGTAGATCATCTCACTTATTTTAGTGTAAAGTTAATTTTCCTGGAGGTTCCTGGACCATAAGGGGAACCTTAGGCAATCAGCTTGGAATAAACATCCAGCTTTCAAAGAAAGCAGAAAAAACTGGGCTTCCATTTCTGCATCCTTTAAGCCCCGCTTGCCTGTGTGGGCCACGGCCTTTGCTACAGGAACGCAAGGATTTTCTTCCTAGTTCCCATTTCTTCCTAGCATTTAATTGCCTGAGATTACCATGGTCTTTAGGTAGGATAACCTTTGAGGAGGAGCTAGTTTTAGTCCCTTGCCTAACAGGCAAGATTTGGACAACTGTGAGCTCTCTAAGTGGATACTCTTCTACTGAAATAATTGAAAAATTGTACGGAAAACCATCCTTTTCCTTCCCTATCCCACCCTGCAAATTTTTTGTTTTCAGACTTGGGAGTCTTATCAATTAAGACTTATCACGACCTACATTTTCTGTCATTATTTATTCCTTCTTACAGCTGATGACATTTGGAATTTCATTCAACATGATGGCATTATCTTAAGCATTTACATATTGAAAGTTAATGACTAAAATTCGAAAGCAAGATGCAACTCTGAAGTCCCTTTTTGACCGTAGCTATATATCATCTGGTTTGAAAACAGATGAAAGAAAAAAAAGTAAATTACCAGCCACATATTATATATCCAGGAAATTAGAAGTGCTTATTTTATACGGCTTATTTTATAAGCTGAATCTTTATTGCCTTAAGAAACTGTCACTGAGTTTAATGATGTTGAAGTCCCATTAGCTCAAACCTCAAGTGGATTGTATGTGGTCATTTAGTATATATTTTGCTGTGCAAAGCTTTTAGCTTTCCTTTCACTAGTTAGGAACATTACCTGGCACTCACTCCACAATATAGGTATGTATTATTCAGAGTTTCTGAAAGCATCAGAGTTATTGACACAACCATCTTATAGCCTCTTTGTGTTGACAGAATCTTTCATTTTTGCTGTCTTTCCGAGCTGCATCAATTATTAAAATGTTCATGAAACTGGAATAGTTCCCAGGTATTTTTGCACACATGTTTTTCTGAAGAGATGGTATTAAAAGGATTTGATGGTATCAACTGATTTGTTTTGTTTCCGTGCTAGGTGGTATCTTGGCCAACAAACAAAATTGCTTTGATGACTTCCAGTGTGCTGCCAAATACCTCATCAAGGAAGGCTACACATCCCCAAAGAAGCTGACTATTAATGGAGGCTCAAATGGGGGCCTTTTAGTTGGTAAGCACTGCTTGTCTATTTCCCAGGTTTGGTGCTGGGTTTTCTAAAGTAACCAGACAAAATTTGATGAGATCTGCCTGTCAAAAGTTGCCGGATTGTCAATGCGTTAATGTATACCAGGTGTTAAATAGGTACAGTCATTCTTCATTTGCTGTTTGCATAGGACTTTGGGATTCTGCAGTCTCTGGCAAAGGCTGACTGTTAAAAGCCACACAGTCGTGTGTGGTAAGAGCTAGCCCTGTGGTAGAATCACACAGAAAGTAAGAATGGTTTAAAAAACATTTGGGTTTTTTTTTTTCTTTCTTAAGATTAACCATTACAAAATAACTACTGAACTATTAATTTGTCATGTAGCATTGGGAAACTGTGTGTGGTCTGTTACAAATGCATCTTCTTCACTCAAATTTCACTGCTGTGTTCTTAAATTCAAGGAAATTAATAGCCTCCTCTTAAGCAGAAGTCTTGTCGCAGAAAGATCTCATGTTCTGTGCAGTCTAAGAGCTACAAAATTTATTTCTGGTAAGATCCCTATCTGAAAGTGTCTGAAAGTAGCAGAAGAAAAAGAAGGTGATTTTTTTGTGCAATTTTGAAAGGAAAAGGAGACACAAAGTAGTAATTTCAGGGTCTGTTTGCCTTTTTTTAAGCAACAGGAAAAGTGACAGTATGAAAGATTTGAGCTACTTGTGTGAGAAGGGGTTAGAAAAGGCACCTCAAGTTCACAAACAACTGAATTATAGAAAACCAGCAATTTTACCAGGCCCACTCTGCTTGGTCTCCTTTTTGTATTTATCTGCTGCTGTATACTGACTCTATTGGTTTTATTCGATTTTTCAGTGAATTAGCATCCAGCATAAGAAACAGGATTTGGAATTGTACAGATCTTTGGTCTAAGCCATCTTGGCTAGACCTGCATTATTATTTTTAAAAAGCAGTTGTTTTAAAGATCAAGTAACAAGTACTTGTAAAGTTGTGTTTTGGTTTCTGCTTATATGCTTCTCAGTAACAAGTGTCAGGAGGTGTTTGTGCATTGAAAATAGAAATGGGTGAATATGGTTAAGGATTAAAGCGTTTGCATTCCATTTGGGAATGTGGGCATTGCACAAGTCAATTTTATGTGAGCCTAAATATGTGTTTGGAAAAGCAGTTAAACTTAGAACATACTACATAGTGCCTGAAAATACTGGTCTGTGCTTACGTGGACTTCAGTTTCAGTCAGGATGAGGTGCATCCTACCCAGCTTCAGTAATAAAACCCCCTGGTTTACTGGCTGAACTATTCAGTTGGGCTCCTCAGTAAGGGGAAGCAAGTGACATCTGCAGGGAATACATCATTCTGATAGGAGACAGGTGTTAGGAATCTAGACTTCCCTGCTCTAAAAAATCTTGTTAGAATCCTCCCCTTGCATTTACTGGTAGATTACTATCAAGCAGGATTTCCATGCTCTTGATGAACCAGATAGGGATTTTCCTTGACTGGGTAGAATTAGGTGAATTTGGGAAATTCATGTAAGGTCTTTTTCATTAAAGCAAGAATTAATTTTGCAATAGTTGTTGATGCAACATTAGAGATCATAACTCATCCTTTAGGTTTAATGACTCACTGCCAGATTTTGTCCGTTCTTATTTATTGAAGAAAAAGCTGACAAGGAAGAGTATTGACACTCTTCCAAAATACTGTTTCCTTTCAGTCAGACTAACAGGAGGTGACTCTGAGGACTGCAGAGCCCTGAGCTGTTGCCTCATTCAACCACAAAACAAGACTTCCTTGTCCTGCAGTGTGATCCCCAAGCTGAGCAGAGTGGCACAGCTGTGAGCTGAAAACCCTCCTGCAAATGCAGTGTTTGACCTCTCATGTTTGCTAGACAAAACCAGTTCCGACGTTTTGAAGGCGTATTTTCATACTGAATTTTAAAGCTCAAAGTTATGTATAGAGGGATAAAATTCACAAATAAATTGTTGTTCCACATTGTACTTCATTAATTAATATAATTAAGTATTATGGCTAATTAAAAAGGTGCAGTGTGCATGGATGAGTGTCTCCATGGATGATCTCTTACTGAAGTAACTACTTAAGGAACTAGCAAGGACCAATTTCTTACAAAATCCTGAGCAACAGACAGTGCTCCAAGAGATACTCTGAAATAACGACTATTACAATGAAATGTTATGGTAGTTGTTTTGGCTTTTTCTTCCTACCAGAATGCAATTTATGTTCATAAAAGAAAATAGCTTGAAAGGGGGGGATCTGATCAAAAGCTTCAGTTAAAACCTAAAGATCTTTTACATAGATCTCTTTAGGGGTCTATATATACTTTATCGAAACGACTCATAAATAAGGAAGAGTTAGCATAGTTACATATCAGAGATGACCAGGAGTAAAGTTTCATCTTTCAGAAAGTAAAAATCATGTTTAAATTAAGAAAATAGGGTAAAGTGTCAACTCTTCGCAGGGACTGACAGACCACAGGAGACTGATGAGCAAATTGCTTCCAATATTAAGATTAGCAATGACATTTTTCTGTGCACATCAGAGGCAGGAAGCTGGCCAGACGATCCGTGGGACTTGCAGGTTAGTGAGATGTAAAAGGAGCATTCAAGAAAAATAATGGCAAAGCAGAACAACTAAATGGTCTGTTTGTATTGATGTTCCCTCCTGTGGAGTGTGGGGAGTTCCCTGCACCAGTCTGTCTTCATGGGGAGTATTCTGGGGAGCTGACTCCAGTTGAAGCATCAGCAGAAGAGGTTCTGGAATGAATCAATCCAATGAAAAGCAGTATGTTGCCAGGACCAGATGGTGCACATGCAGGATCCTAAGTGAACTCTGATATGAAATTGCAGGCTACTAAGCCTGAATATCTGAGGAACAGAAGGGGGCAAGTGTAATGCCAAGTTTTAAATGGTTCATGGTGATACACAAACTGCAGATGAGTAAATCTGACTTCTCTAATGGGCAAGCTAGTTGAAACCAATAAATAATAGCTGACATAAGAATTCTGCAGGCTGAAGCTACAGCTTTCAAATGTATTAGAGCTATCTGAAGGAGTCAGGCTGCATATGGGGCTTGTAATGGTGATCTAGGGGAGGAGTTATTCTTGGATTTCCAAAGCTTCCTCACATAAGGCTTTGAAAGAAAGTCCTTGCTGAGCTGGAAGCAAAGTCATGTCATAGCAGTATCATGGTTAGCAGGGTGCAAAGAGTGGCAATAATCAATCCATTTTCACAATGGACAAAAATGAGGAGATAAGAAGAATTTAGGAAAGATTATACCTACATCTTGATGCACAGGGAATAGTTCTGAATCAATTAAGGGATTCTGGGACCCATTGTAGTGGTTATGTGAAAATTTCGGTGCTCTTATTTCTTAAAATTCAAAAAAAGCAGGGGAACTTGTAAAACCAGCAGGCAAAAGGTTTAGATCAAGAAACAGGAATTGGAATTGAAGAACTTCGTGCCACAGGATATGATGAACACTGGATGAATAAACATTAAGAGAAGGAATAGTTGTATTTACAGGGGAGGTGTGTTTTGATGGCTGTTTAATAGGATGGCTGGAGATAACTCCAACTCAGAGAAAACTTAGAGTTCATCACATGATAATTAAAAGGAGAGATCTCCCAGTATTTGTTCAACACCTTTTCCCAGAGTATCTGCCAGTTGCCACTCTTTATAAATTGAACACTGAGCTTGATGGGCCTACTGCGGTTATTTTTAAAGTACATAAGCAAGCATTATTCTTAAAGAAATTGTCCCTCCCAGTTGTAGGAAGATAAAAACCGTAAAACAAGAAAATTTTAACAGCAGTAATTCCCTTTGTTAATTTGAGGTTATTCCACTGATTTTGTATCAGTCTGCCTTTATCAAAACTCTTTTCATATGGGTTTACATAGTAATTATGGAAGACAACTTTCATCAGTAAATGGAGGGCTTTTGATCCTGAATGCCCTTTTCTTTCTTGATACTAATATTAAAAGTTTAAACAGCGACTGGTTTAGGTACCTTCAGTTCCGTAGTTCAAAATGTCGCATGCTTTAAAAGTTCATTTCTCCTTCAGACCCAATTTGGTGGTTGGAAAGGCAGTTTTCATAGAGCAACATGTTTGGTGTCTGAAGAGCACAGAAATGGCTCTTAAGTTCTTTTGAACACAACATCTTTCAGAGTTGTATTTTTTATTCATTTTTGTATTTGCTTACAGTTTTGCTTGAAAGTCTTACTTGACTTCATATTCACTGACAGCCTTCTCTCTTCTGCGACTTGGTAGTGAACGTTTTACTGCTGAGCTTAATTCTTTAAGATCTGAATGCTAATGGAATTGTTTTCCTGTTGAAGCTGCCTGTGCTAATCAGCGCCCTGACCTATTTGGTTGTGCTATTGCCCAAGTGGGAGTGATGGACATGCTCAAATTCCACAAGTACACCATCGGCCATGCTTGGACCACTGACTATGGTTGCTCCGACTGTAAAGAGCAGTTTGAATGGCTGTGCAAGTAAGTGCCTTTAAATACTTTCTGTGGTTGTTAAAACATGTAGTCTGCTCAACAGTTTCCGGTTGTCATGATCAATACCTATTCTGATGATTACTTCATCCTTTCCCACACTGAATTTGGGGAGTTCAGCATTTCCTTCCAAAAGTCAGTTTTGAATAAAAGACTGTCTTCAAAGCCCAGTTGAATCAAGTGGTCATATTTTCAAAGACCTTTTTCTCCTAGCAGCTTTTAACAGTCGTGAAGTTTTCTTTCTGAATAATGACTCTTTTGGGCTATTAGAACAGAGTATTCTCAAGTGAACCCCTACAAAAATTGTATTTTTTACCATGAGGAAGGGACAGTCACCATTGTGAATTGTATTATACAATGTGGGTGGGATTTATTTGTAGGAATTGAGTGGCACTAGACCATGTTAGGATCTTAATTAATTTCTTAGCTTCTGTTGAGAGTCTCAATTTCCCTGTTTCCAGCAGGGTAGATCCTGCTATGGACTTGACAGGTTTTGCTGCAGTTACCCTGCTGGCTACTCGTGATATTTTGGACATTTCTGTGAGATGTACACATATGTCTCTCTGAAACTAAAGAAATGCACTTGCTTCACGTTTAAGAGCCAGAGATCTGTGGCCACTACTGCGTGTCAGTTGCCATTAGTGCAATTCTGATTAAAGTAACTGAGAACTGTTCTATTCTGAGTGCTAACAAATGCGACTGTGACGATTTCAATAGGAAAGGACCTTCTTGTTGGGTCTTGAAGAAAAAGATACAGAAACATTTGTGTGTTTTTCTCAGGTACTCTCCACTTCACAATGTCAAACTACCAGAAGAAGATGGTGTCCAGTACCCCTCCACGCTGCTTCTCACAGCGGACCATGATGACCGTGTGGTCCCTCTGCATTCACTGAAGTTTATCGCTACCCTGCAGTACACTGTGGGCCGAAGCAGCAAACAAACCAATCCGCTTCTCATCCATGTTGACACTAAGGCTGGGCATGGAGCAGGAAAGCCAACTGCTAAAGTTATAGAAGAAGTGTCGGATATGTTTGCTTTTATAGCACGATGTCTAAATCTTGAGTGGATTGAATAGGCAAAATGCTTATTACTGTCTCCTTTAGAAAACAAGGGCTTTAACATTTAAGAACAGCCACACTACTACTTGGTGTAGTACTTACATTTAAGAACTACAGTTTAATATTTTATTGATCCAACCTGCTATGGAGTTTTGATCTTCTGTGCTTCCCTCTTTTTGGCATTTCTTTGGGTTTTTTTTCTACTGCATTCCAAATTCCATTTTGAAAAGCATGTTCAAAAAAATAGCTGAGCTACTCTCAGTACTGTTGTGAAAATTTAGATTTCAAAATTAGTGCTAGTTGAGGTTATTTCCTGTAAACAATTTTAATGTATTTCATCTATAAACATGTCCAGATCATTTGTAATTAAATGTAAGTACTGTTCACATACAAGAACTCTGAGCATATTTTATTTACACAGTAATTTAAGAATGTAAATTGAAGGTGTTCAGTGATAACCATGAAAAACTGAAGAGACACTAATACAGTTACATCAAATATTATTAAAAAGCTTATATTACATTCTGTTCATAATCGTGTTACAATCTGTAATAATGATGTTGCTAAATTGTTCTTTCTTTCCAAAGAGTCTTCAAAATGTCACCAGTTTTCTGCCATTTATCTCTGCACAGAAAACTGGAGGCTGAAAAACTTGAAGAAGTCTTAGATTCTCACTGTAATCTCAGTCAAGCTATACAGATACTCTCCAACAACCTGTGTGAAGTTATTTCTTTAACTGTTTCTGAAGAGTAGACCAGGCACTGATTTAAATAAATGAACAAAAAATAAGCTAACAAAAAAAAAACAAAACAAAAAAATCCACCCCAACCCAAAGCCACAGCTTTGTCCAGATTGTTCAGGTTCAGTTTTTTTCTGATGCTTCTGACAGGATGTTCTCTAACAAGGGAAAATCTGAACATGCACACACAACCTAGTTTTGGCTGCAAAACAAGAGCTTGTAGTCAGACTCCCTAATGATTTGACACAGGCACATTATTTGAACTGCCATTTTTCCCATCTAAGCTGAAGAGCTATAAAGTAGATGTGAGTATTTGCCTACTGTCTAATCTCTCATGCGTTGCAGCAATTAAAGTTCGATTTTGCAGAGAAAAAAGTATTCTATCAACTATTATTAGTCTTGTTGCCCCTCCAGAAAACATCACTGTTTCTCAGTTTTGGATGAACTGATCTAATCTTACAGAATCATGCTTGTCATTGCATTCATACTTAGACCCTAAGGACTGTATTTTAACTCTGGGCTCAGGAGTTTTATCTCTAAGCAAATAGTGTCTCGGTGCAGGAAGAGGAGGGAGTGGTATTTAAAAGAGAGGGCAAAAATAAAAATAAATTTGTACCAGAGTCACTCTGTGTTTCCCTTATGATCTGGACTTCTTCTGATTCCCTCTGGAGTCCAGGAATGATCATCCTCTCCAGGCCTTTATTATGTATGGCTAATTTGATTTTAGGAGAAAATAAAAAATTATTTCTGCTTTCATAAGAAATACCACACCTAAAACTCATATGTGATTGGGGGTTTATTTGGGATCCACAGGCATTACAGTTATTTACGAGACACTCTGTAGACTTGCATTCTGATCACAGCATTGAATAAACAACCAGAATAGGGAGTTGAGGGAGGATTGGTTTTTTCCTTCCAGGCTGTGAAAACAGGGTGCAGATTTAGCACCCCCCTTTTCCCAGAGGTATATGAACTGCTTTCTTTGATCATTGGAAATTTTCAACAGCTTCCCCACGTGGCAGAAACAAAGCACATAAAGCTCTGCCATCTCCACTTGTAATATTCATAGTTGTGGCATGTGGCCTTCTATTGAATTTATAGTTACTGTCAAGATATCAGAGCTTCACCTCTGATGCAGAGCTTTGCAGGATAGGGTGTGTGGAAACACAGTCCTCAGACATTCGAGAAATAGAGCTGAACTGTGTCAGTGCATTGAATTGCAAATGCTTGGGTACAGCCACCTCAGTCACCTCTAGGTCTGTTCCTAAAGATGGTTTTCCTTATTCTCCAGTTGCTCAAGCGCAAAACTTCTGGAACAGGTTAAAAGTAACTCCTTTTCCTTCTGAAGCCTTCTGTTGAAGCTGAGTTCCCTGAATGACTCAGTGTCGTGACAGATGACCCATAATCTGGGGAGTTCAGAAACAAACATTTCTCTTTGAGCACCAATCAGTAGTGCTGAAGATGGAGCTGCTTGCTGGAGACACTACTCACAAAGTAAGTGTTCCAGAGTATCACTTGTAGAATGCTAGTGTCAGTACTGGGAAGGCATTTTGTTTCTGTAGTGGGGTCATCACGTCAACATTTATTTGATCTTAATCAGGTGTGCCAAGTTCAGGATTCAGGTGCCAAAAAAATGATGTTGCAAAGCTGTCCTGTTATCTGAGTTGCTGCTTTTGAGGCAGACAGGGTCATATCCAACTGGAATCTGTAATTAAGTCTGAGCAAGTAATGCTCTTGTAATATAGTGGGATTTAAACCTTCGGGGTTTTGATTAAATAGACCTGGAGCCAAACCATTCCTGCTGCATAAAACATAATGAAATTTCTGTTAGTCTAGTTTCAAGGTTAAGTTCTTTTCTCTATAGCGGAAATGCTATTTTATGAAAATACTCTTGTGTTTTGTGGCTTCTGTTTCCAGTATGTGAAGCAAAATTCACAAGCTGGGCAAGGTAACCTCACAACTATCTGCTTTTTCAAAACGACGTTAGAAAAATAGATACTAATGTTTTGTGCCAAAATCCAGCTCCCCAAAAAAGTCCTGTAAGAGGCTTATGCTACATGAAGAAAAATCTGGTTTTATGTGGAAATAAATGAACTTTTTACATATTTCTCCTTCTAATACTCTTCACAACTGATATCAAGGTATCTTAGTTGTCTTTCCTCCCGTGAGTGTACCTTTGCATTAGATTTGATTTATGTGAAAAAGGTCAGAAGTATTTTTAAGAGCTGAGAGTCTTCGTATTCTTTACAGAGAGATATTTGAATTCCTTTGCATTAGAGTTAATTTACATCTTGGTATCTGCAACGAAAAAAAATCTGTATGTATGTATGTGCTGATTTCAGCTGGGAGCTGCGCTCCATAGTCCAAGGGTGAAAGAGGGCAGCTGGCCTGTGGGTATGTAAGAATAAACGGCACTCGAGACAGAGTTTGGAGATACCTGTCCCTGGCACCTAGGGCTTCTTGACCGGTATTTTCTTGACTTGGTTCTACTTTGCCATCTGTCTGTAGGAAGGCAGAAACATGAGCAGCAGTACTCTTGGATTTAATGCATCAAGCAGCAGCTTTCAAAGATCAGTGTTGCCAGCTCATTTATTTATTTTTAGCCTGAGGTTGCCCCTCAGGATTGCCTAAAGGTCTGCTTATAGACTTCCTGACAGTCTCTCCTGGGAAAGGGGTTTTCCAGGCTGAGTAGGATTTAGGGGGAAGGCCATGGGAGGGACTTGAAAGCCAGGCTAATAAACAACCACACATTTTTCTGCCAAGCTCTTCTACTTTGAAAATCTGTAGTAGACCACTTTTGTGCAATTATGTCTTTGTCCAGACCTCTCAGAATTTAGATAGGTCATGCTGGTTTGAACAGCCAGGTTTGGCAACTTTGTTCATTTCTCCTTGTGTTAATTCTGCCTTCATATATGGCTTGCCAGGGGAAAAAAATAGCATTCCTTGGGCTTTTTTTAGCTTGCTCTTGTAGAAGAGTGAGGTGGGGTAGCCTTCCGATGCTCATGTCCCTGAAGATAACTATAGTGTGTCCTCAAGATAACATTCATGAATAGAAAATTCTGAATAAGCTCATGTCTTCAGTTTATTCATGGCAGGGCAATCCTAGTGACGGAGTTCCTCAGTGGAAGCTGGACTAGCTACTGGAGCAGAAATTAACTGAGATTCTGGACTAGGAGGACTGTGATCTGGCTGTTTTTCCTAATTTTCCATAAGAATAACTGAAAATTCAACATTTAAAACCAAAGCTAAGCAATAACCTATTAGTGAGACTCTCTTTTCTGTA
The DNA here is from genome assembly GCF_017639235.1 of Corvus kubaryi. Lineage (NCBI taxonomy): Eukaryota > Metazoa > Chordata > Aves > Passeriformes > Corvidae > Corvus > Corvus kubaryi. Next base: position 23,660,038 of record NW_024582091.1, on the reverse strand, counting down.
GACATCCCTCTGCCTTGTTACCAGGAGTAACAGAGGCAAGGAACAAACTTGGTGCTCATGCTCTTGCCCATCGCAGTAGAAGTTTAGTGCTGAAAGTCTGAGTAACAAGAGTCAGTGTGTGGTGACTTCACTAGACGTTTCCAGTTCCCACAGCAGATGCAGCATGACAGCTGGAGTCAGTGTATGGATGACGGCCCTGCAAATGCGACATTACCAGCTGGCCACGTGCTGCTCAGAAAACTGTCAATTGTGCTTGTGCACTGCTTTCAATGCCTCTCGGGCCTTCTGTGTGCAAAAAAGAAGGAGATACCATTCTTGAAGCCCCTAAGGTGGGGGGACACATGGTGGTTTAGGCAAGATGTGTACTAGATAGGTATCTGGTAATGCTGACTAAGCATTAAATTTGGTACTTCTCTATAACCTGTACAGGGCATCACTAGGCCCAAACTATTGTCTGTAATTTTTATCTTAGTCTCACTCTTAAAGTATTGGGGAAATAAATCAGAAGAAAAGCAGAAGTTCAGCAGTAGCACCTGAACTAATAGGAGGTGGTAATTTCATTTAGTTCTTAGCACCATGGCTTTCATGCTGCTTCTCTTTCCCTGTGAAGAGCTGTACTTAACCTCTGACATCTCCTCAGTAGAAGAACAGATGAACATGAAGATATATTGCATTTCAGTGATGCCATCAAATATATTCTGCTGTGGGACATTGAAAGTGTCAGAAGACAAGGGCAGCAGAAAAAAAAATGTTTGCCACCTAGCAGTTACTGGACAACCATGAACATACTAAATAACAGAAGAGTGTATTCATTAGTTAGTTTTACACCAGTTAATGCAATTTTTTAGAAGTTTGGAGAGTGCTTAGCTGGTGAAAAACTCTTACCCATGCTGATTTATTCTTTTAGGCCATTTCTGGTGTGCAACAACAGCATGTCATCGTGACAGCAAGTGACAAAATGCTGTAAAATGGACTGTTGTTTCCTTCCTGAGGAAGAAACTGAATAAAGGGCTTGGGCATTTCACTATTCAGAATCCTTTGGAACAGTAACAGAAGCAGATAAACAATACTTATTGTCTTCTGATTGTTTCACATGAAACAGTGTCATTTCTCAGCAAAATATGTTGTTTTCTGGTAGTACTGCTATTTCAGAGAAAGCTCTGGTGTAGTAGAACAAGCTTTGTAATGTACATAGGTGCAGGTATCTCTTTCAGTAGCTGGGCCAAGCTGTTAAATACTTCCTACTTCATGTATTTGGTGTAAATTATTAGCATTCTACTGCTGAAACTGCTTTTTGGTTTAGCTTAAAGCTTCTCAGCATTAAAACCATGTTTTCATCATAAATGGCATAAAGCTCTAGACGTAAGACCATTGATAGGAGACCCAAGCTTCAGCTCCTGAAGGATTTACCTTTCATTTTGTGTTTCACTGGGTGCACACAGGTAGAATCATAGAATGGTTTTGATTGGAAGGGACCTTAAAAGATCATCTAGTTCCTGCTACCCTGCTCTGGGCAGGGACACCTTCTACTAGACCAGGGTGCTCAGGACATGGTCTTGAACAACATGGTCTTGAACACTTAAGGAATGGGGCATCCACAACTTTTCTGGACGACCTGTTCCAGTGCCTCACCATCCTCATAGTGAAGAGTTTATTCCTTATGTCTTAATCTAAACCTGCCCTCTTTTGGTTTGAAGCCATTCCCCCTTGTCCTGTCACTACACACCCTTGTAAATAGTCTCTCTCCATCTCTCTTGTAGACTTCCTACCTGTAGGGTACTGAAAGGCCACAATTAGGTCAGCCCAAGGCCGCCTTTTTCCCAGACTGAACTAGAAGAACTTCCCATTACAGTAAAAAAGTGAAATAACCATAGATGATCACTGCCTATAAATTGAAGAGCTTGAGAAACCTCTATGGTTGACTGTATGTAAATAAGCCTCCAGCTGTATTTTGAAATTAAAGGGATTACTTTTCCTAATTAGGGATGCTCAGCCCTCCTTGAGCTTCAAGGAAGTACAGATCCAAATCTGAACTTCATAAGAGCACACATCACTCAAAGTGCCTAAAAACAAAAGCAGTTCTTGAAATTCCTTGTCTTTGCAATGTGGTTATCCTTTAGCAAAGCTTCAGCTGCCAAGGACAAACTGGAAAACATCCTCCTCTCACAGATGACAGTCACTCACACAACAACCCAGTCATTAAATAGTTTGCTGCCATGGGCCTGCTGCCCATTCTTCCTGCCTGGTGGAGCCTTCCAGGGCCACTGTGATTGCCAGAGGAAGTCAAATGAGGGGGAGGGGTATCAAAGTTACAAAATTGCTTCCAGCTAATTATTACTATATCCCACAGCCCTAGGGAGGTGAGGAGAGAAGATCCAGCAGGCAGGAATTGTGCAGCAAGATTGATTGATTTAATTATTTTACAAACTCTTTTATAGACTTTTTTCTTTACAGTCTAATTGGACAAAGGATCAGGCACCCCCTGGGGTGATTGGCTAAAATCCTAAAACATCCATTGTCAAAATATTTTCTACTATACCATAAACATAGTTCTACAAGGTCGAAGGTGTTCATAGTTTACAGAACTCTGCAAATATCTTGGTGAGAGAGAAAAGTATCTCACGGGCTTAGAAAGAAGCAGGAAAAATTCTTTCTAGCAGCAATATTGTATCCACAGCTAATGAGTTAGACAGTTATTGAAAACATTTCATTGGAGATTTTGCTCTGCTTTCATTATTTTTGATACTTGTTCCCTGTTAGGATCTGATGAGTGGGAGATGCCTCTCCTGAATTAAGGTACAAGAAAGAAGTCTGGTATTAATCATATTTGCCTGGCTGCCATGGTAAAATTCAGAGGTTCTCACCTCAAGCTGTGCCAGTGGAGGTTCAAACTGGACATCAGGAAGAATTTCTTCACAGAAAGGGTTGTTAAGCATTGGAACGGACTGCCCAGGGAAGTGTTGGAGTCACCATCCCTGGAGGTGTTCAAGAAACAGCTGGACTCAATGCTATGGTGTAGTTGACAAGGTGGTGATCGGTCAAAGGTTAGAAGTCTTTTCCAACATAAGTACTTCTGGGTGCTTGATTGTGTGACATGGGTCTTGGCTGTGGAGAAAAATGGGCTTACACTTGGGGAAACTCAGGGAAATAAATTTGGAATTTGAGGTCTCTAGGACCACCTGCCCTGCATCAGCAGAGGCCTGAATGCTGCCAAATTACAGAGGCTACCTTTCTCTTCCTTTAAACATCTGCACTCAAAGCTATTTTTGTTTTCAAGTTTATTAGCCTGCTCATCTCATTTGTGGGTTTTCTCCACGGTTCGGGTTGACAGCAGACATCTAGGGAAGCTAATTACTCTTCTGTCAAGCCCTAGAAGGCTGTGCAAGCCTTTTGGGGGAAGATGTTATCTTTATCTCCAGCACATATTTCAATGAAAATACCAGTTTAACTTAGAAGCCAGCTTCCCAGGGGTCTTCCTCCTTGCAACAGAAGCGTGGAGCTGATCTCCGTGGCTTTCCAACCCAGGATCCACATAGACCTATAGATAAGGGAGATACCAGGAGCATGGAGACCCCTTGCAACAGCAGCCAAGGCAAGGAGAGCTGGGGGTCCCCAATCTCTCCAGGGCTTGCCAAAATTCTACCACTGGCTCATTTTTTTCAGCTGTCTGCTGTCCTGTAAAGCATGAGGCTGGCAGGAAACTAAGCCTGGCTTGTCATTCAGTGCAGAGGAGAAGTCCTGCTCTGGTCAGGCCTTTGGCACAGCAGAGACCTCCAGCTACCAAGGGAGATTTCTGGCCTTCATGAGAGGTATTTTTGGAGGGAAGCAGTGAATTGACAGGGGTTTCTGAATGACAGCTTCAGCCTTACAAACCTAAAGCCTTTCTGACTTAGATCCCCCTATTGACTCTGAGCCCATATCTTAGAGCAGCAGCTTCATCCTTCTCATTCTCCCATCCCAATCTCTACAATGTGTTACATGTTACAGGAATACCTAATTTTCCTTACCTTTTAGCTCCAAAAGGTATTCTCATCTTTCCTAGTCACATTACACCTGATCATTTTTCATTCTTTGACTGTCTTGCTTTTTAACTTTGTTTACTCTTGGAATTACCTGGAGCTTCAGCATATGGGAATGACTACAAAGCTGACGGCAAAACAAGCAAACTGCAGGCTAACACACACACACACACACATGCAGAGAGAGACCTTTCCTTGGGGTTTTCCTTCATTTTCTCTCTGCTTTCTTGCAGATCGCTTACTAGAAATTCAGAAATCCCTTGAGCCAGTTTCTGAAGACTAGCTGTTCTCCTTGGGTGACATATGGTTCCCACATACGTGGCCCTCCTAAGGACTGTTTCACTCAAATCTTAGTTCTGGGATGCAAGAGGGACTGTGACAGCATGCTTATTATCCATAGATGACTAGATCTCACACGTCAGGAATGTTCAGTACTAGCATTACAATTCCCATTTTGCCCTCTGGTTGTAATCCCTGCTTTCACTGTGCTTTCACCATCTGTTGCAAACTCCAGCTGTTGGCTTTTAAAGAAACACTTCCGGAACATTCATGGCTCTGAAAAACCTTCTCTCCAGTTGCTTCTGTGAGAATTGGATGTCCTCAGTTAACAAACAAGTAATGCCCAAGACATACTGCTGCTCTGAACTTCCTCCTGGTCTGTTTAATTAGCTCCTCTAGCTGGAACTAGCTGTGGTTTAGCTTCTGTTGTTTCTTCCTTTCCCTCATTATTTCACCAGGGCAAGCTGTCCCCACAGACTGCTGACACCTCTTGTGCATCTCTTCCATCTCATTCCTTGAAACTGGTAATGAAAAGACATTGCCTGGCTGTGCTTTCCACGCTGGAAGATGGGCAGCTCGCAGAGCTTTCAGCCCTGATGGTGATTCTGCCTCTACAGCAGCCACTTGTCCCTGTAATTGTCTCAGAGACACAGGCCCCCCAAGGCAATGTGGGCTTCTCCTCCTGCACACTCCGTGCTGTTTTCATTACAGCATCTCCTGCAGACACACAAATACCATGTCTGGCACTGCACTTCCCTATTCTCATTTCAGGAAAACACAGCCAGCAAGGTCTAAATCAAACTAAATCCAACAGAACGGAGGAGTTTGGGGATTCCTCAAAGTGAAACACCATCCTCCCAACACAAGGTTTTCAGTACTGGAAGCTGAAAAATCACTGGCATCAGAAGGCAGTCCTCATCCAAAGCACAACAATCCCTGTGAATCTTCCCGTTTTGGCAATGAACTTTCAGATCAGACCCAAAAACAGCAGGGAGATTTTCACACTAGTGTAACTGTGAAGTTGCAGCATAGATGGTACAAAAGAGCCCTCAAATACCTGTCGAGATATTTCAGTGTACCTCACTAGGGTAGTTCTGTCACTGCTAATTTTGTGCCTATATTTAACTGAGTCCTTGAACAATTTGGGAACTGCAGGTCATTAATGATCACAGCCACCCTCAGTGATGGGGCAGATGAGAACACAGGGAATGGCCAGCAAAGGGAAGAGGCCAGGGAGCTGTGCCCTATCCCCAGGAAGCTCCCCACCTGCCTCCATGCCAGCAGCTCACCCCAGGGAGCACTGCAGGCTTTCCTAACATCCCCCTCTCAGCCCTACCCCCGGGGGAGGCTTGGCATCGGAGAAGTGGCAGCCTGAGACCCTCCTGCACCTGCCCACTTCAAGTCCTGGGAAGTCTGAACCTTACCACAAAAGTGTGGACAATCCCCTCTGAGCTGGAGCAAATAACTTTTTTGTACAATTTACTGTTGTAAATTGTAAATAGAAGGAAAAAAAAAAAACAAACATGATGGTTCTCAAGTCTCCATGACACATCCTGAAGATTGTTCACGCTAGAGAGATGGTGGGAGAAAAGTGACGAAGTGGTTGTAAAAAGGAAACATTTTCCTTCATTCTTAAACACTTTCCAGCTCTGTCAGTCTGAAGCCATTTAAGATATAAAAAGGAATAAAGTTGTAAAGACTAAGATCACATGTTCTCTGAATGTGACACCCGACCACTGCTGGGATTTTTCAACCAAGGGAATGCACTTCTGTGCTCATTCCTTGTGTGTCTTCATCGCCTGTGATGATCTGAGGTGACTTGGCTGGCCTGAGGGAAGGTTGAGCAGCACAGTGTTTTGTAAGAGAGAAATGGGTGAAATGCTCAGAGATGGTTTTATGCAAAGGACCACGTATGTACCTGTGCATTACTGCTCCCTTACTACTTCCATTCATGCAAGGGTTATCAAGGAGTTTCCCGAGCTCTTTGCTTTCTGATCAAAACAAACCTAAGCTGCTGGTGCCAGCTCGTTACTAGAAATGCCTTTAAATACCTACACATCCTTTGCTCTACTCACACAATTGTAAGCTGGCTCAACAACTGATAATTAACCTGATTTCCTTTCTTTTTTTTTTTTTCTCTCTTCTAACTTAACTGACTGCCCTGTAGATGCTGACATTGATGCCAATGGTCTCTGCCTTTCCACTTCCATTTTCCACCTCTGCTATTGGTGCAAAATGTGGTTTTCAGTTTTCTGGTCAAATTTATATATAATGGGTTCAATGTCTGGTGCTTGGTTTTTTTTTCCTCACTGAAACACATGTCCTAAAATTCATATTTAATTGCAGAAAATTTGTCATTTGTCCAGGAACAACAACAAAAAAAAGTACATCCATCACAAAATGGAGGCAATTTGAAAATAAAATTACTTGATTTTGCCAATATTTTGTGAGACTCTTTTCCAAGAATTCACTGTGTCATGAACTCATCACTGTGTGGTCCTAAAATATGGAGTCCTGTTTGAGCATACTGTTGTTCACTGTCCTTCATGCTCCTACATAATCATAAGACTCCCATGCTTCTTCTAAGCCTGTGAGAGATTTTTGGTGTGGTTCCACCTTTACCTTTATAAGGTTTCTTCAAAGAACAGCAGGTCTGCTGCTGCTCCTCTGTTTTTTTCTGCCAGATTGCTGCTAAAAACTTGTAAGCTCTCAACAGGAGCTAGAGCACAATAGCGTTAATCAGTGCCTCCTGCCAAATTCTTGCCAGTTCAAAACAGCACTTGGGGGATTATTTCTCAGCCTCCGTTCATAATCAGTGACCTCTTGCTTATTATTTTAACTGCAGTGGCAGTTCTGCTGGATTGAGAGACTTCCCCATGCGTCCTCCATTGGATTTGTAGCAGTAACATTTTAGTATTCCTAAATTCATATTTGGCTGTGAGATTTTGCCCTGTTGTCAGTGTCGTCTTCAAATGCTTCTGCCCAGTGGATGGGCTTTTTTCTTTACCTCTTTCTGCGTGCTTTGGTTTCCCTTTCTTTTACAGTCTCAGACAGAGGCAGCAGGGAAGACTCTGATCCTCGAGGACAAGTCTGAAACAGTAGGGAGAAATTGTGGGTTTCAGCCTCCTTCATCATTTCCATCTTTCAGGGAACAAAGCCTGACTCGCAGTGACACAGCAGCGGCGCAGGAGCCACCAGGGCTCTGTGGTCTCCCCACAGCTGCTGAGCCCTGCAGTGCCCAGGCATCCTCCAGGGCCTGGGTACCTCACTTTCACTTGCCAATAGTAGCCACCCTACCTCATCAAGCAAGGGCTGCCTTTCCTGTCAGGAGCACTGGTGATGCTGCAGGTGCTGTGAACATGCAAGGAAAGGCAGGAGCAATTCCAGTAGTAAAATGGGCAATGGGATGCTGTTACCCCCATGCTGTGTTTCCCAGTAACTTTACTGGGAGGCACGTGTGCACTGAGCTCAGTTTAAAGATGCTCAAGACAAAGTTATGAGGAGCCTACTGGAAGGTTTCTCTTTCTTCTTCAGACAATTCAGATTACACATCCCATTTTTTAGTTCGTTCTTGCCCTCTTACCATAGTGCTACAATGAATCTCATAGACACATCTTCAGAGGGAAATGGAAAATACCTTTTAGTTTGCCAGCTGCAAAAAAAAAAATGTTAAGATTAACGGCTGTTGTCACCTCTGTTAACAATGTCTTTTGCAGATTTGTCCAATCTTGGTATTATTTTCATGCACAGTGAATTATTAGCTATTGTCTCTGTCAAAAGCAAAAAAATCCATTTCTTTAGCAATGTGTTAAAACCTGAAAAATTGTGCTTCATAATTCCTGACAAGGTTCCATTATGCTGAAAGGAAAAAGTTTTCTTCTATTTTATGTACCCAAAAATTGATGTCTTAAAGGCTGTGATGCCTCTGTTACACAAAGAATATTTTTCCACATCAGTACATTTACTCTTAGACCAGACATCCATTACTGCCCTCCAAGTCTTTGTTTTGTCTAATACAGGAGTGTTCTGTGGAAGACACATGATGACTTTCATATCACATCAGAATTAATCAAAATATCACAAAGAAAATTTTGTTTCTCAAAATCTTTAAACCTAATGAATTCTGAACAGAAATCTGTCATTTATAATGAACAGATAAATCATAACCATCTGAATAAATGACACAAATCTGTTTCATCATCGAGGTTTGCACCCCTCAGGTTTTACAGCAAAGATAGCTGGAGAAACCCATGACAACTGAAAATGAAACAGCAAAATCCTTCCCTAATATAAATTCTTCTAACTCCATTACATTCAAGCAAGCTACAATGATTTACACTTCTCCAGACTGCTTTCAGCACAGTCTCTTTCATAAACAGAGCAGGGGAAATGGGAATAGTAAAAGGTGGGATTATGGATAAACAAATCAGAGAATGGAGAGTGCATGAAGACTGCTAGGGCATCCTGTTAAAATGTAATTCAGCTAGCTAGTATGTGTGCTTTATAGATCTGTGTTGCACAAAAAAAATTAAAAAAAAAAAAAGAGAGAAAACAACAAAAAAAAAAACCCAAAGTCACATTTTTAAAAGATCTTTATAAAAGTAACCTGTTAAGTCTCTCATAGCCCTTGTGTCAGATAAGCTTATGTGTGATTGCTAAGAAGTGCCTGATCAATGGTGTGTCACTAGGGGAGCAGTTCAGTTGCTCACACATCTGGTGACACTTGAGATGCTCTTGAGCACTGCCTCAGCCTCGAGGGGCTCTCCCAAAGGGTGCACGTTTCCCAGGCTTTAGGAGGTGTGTTCCAGCCCTGCAGAGACATCACGGACAACCCTTGGGCATCTCAAACTGAACAACCTTCTTACATCTGGGCCATAATGGGAGCCTTATCTAAGCTCATGTAAGTGCACTCTATGTCCACAACATGGACAGTAAGGCTGAAACACTTCTGAAGGAAAGCCTAGAGTCACCCAAGAATTAGCCACCCTCCAAAAAAAAACTTAGTTATTTTTACCTTGTCTGCCAGAGCAGGGCTTGAAAGTGGATGCCCAGTCACATCTCTGACACCAATACCCCTGTTCTGAAGAGATTACTCATAACTTTACAATCCAAGTGTTTAAATATGTTTTGGTACTACTGTGCTGCCACAAATACAGAATTTATACTCGACTCACTCACTTGGCTTCAAAAATAGAAACTGTCCAGCAACTACAAATATGAATACAGTCCTTGTCAGGTGGCATTTTGTTGTTTTCAAATGGTTTTTCTCCTGAGATGACAACGAATTATAGTGGGATACCAACTTAACTCTTTTCAAACATTTTTCCATGAGTTTGTCTCAGCACCTGAAGCTTTGTAGTGCAAAGCTTTCTGGTTACTGGTGTGAGTATGGACTTTGTGGTGGTTTAGGAGTTACTTCAAAGACTGGCAGCTTTGTTCAACTATTCTTCTCTGCTGTCAGAGTTTATTTCATATGCCCATTTTTCAATACAAACCAACCATGAATTCATTGAAGACCTGAAAATTGAAGGTGCTGTGTATTGGCTTCCAAATGATAAATGGCTTGAGTTTTTGAACTCATGTTTTTTGAATTCATCTGTTGAATAAAGAAAATATTTTTCACTGGATCAGAAATAGAGATCTCATCCTACACCTGTCTAAAAGTCTCATGTACTCACTCCACACCTGCTCTGATGTGCCCCAGAGAGCCACAAAAGGCATTTGGGCACCAAGCTTTGTCTCTGCAGACCCCCCAAGTGCAATGCTTAGACAGACCGGAAATGTTTACTTGGATTATTTCCAATTCTGTCATACAAGAATCTAGATTGAAATGCACAAATTTCTTAAGTGTCATCTTTTGGACATGCAAATGCATGTTTTGAGTTTAGCCCATACCTCAACTTCTGTGTCTTACAAGCCAGACACTCAAACCCTTGCATGAAAACACACCTGAGACGTGGTACCAGAGCACACACCTGCCCCATCCCAGGTGTAACATGGGTGAAGGCAGCTTCCCAGCCACATGCCAGGCTTGGCAGCATGGTATATACAACAGTGATCCCAAAGAAGGCTTTCTGACTGTTTTCAAAGAGATTGTTTCACAGAGGAGTCATTAGTCTATTTAACAAATAGTGCAAGGAGTATGTAGTCTATACAGAAAAGACCCAATGAGCTAATTATGAACAATTTTGCCTATGTCTCCTATTCCAGATTTCTGTAATTTCTTCTCTGATTTAATTTCATTCTAGTCTTTTTCTCAGAGAACTGATATCTTTACTTTAAGTCTTCATTTGCTCTCACTTACCATAATTTAGAAACTAATAATCCTCTTCATTACATCATACACACTCATTGAAAATCATTATGCCAAGGACAAAGTATGACAGTCTCAGGCATAGGGAGTAGGAATAACAGATGAGAGAGAGCAACAGATGTAAATTAACGCTAAAACCAAAGAATTATATTGTAGCCTTCCACAGGAAAACTCTGGGAGGAAGGCAAACAGCCCAGCAGTGCTCTCTGTTCCCTGGGGATGCTTTCTAAAATCCCCCACCCATCGTTAGCAGCAACGGAATTGATCAGACTGAAGCTTCTCCTTCACAAAGGAAATGTAGTGGGCTAACAAATGGCAGCTGAAACACGATGTTAAACACAGCCTAGCACTTAGTCTGAGCAACTCATGGTTAGCCTTAGGTTGCTTTTAGTTCTAAGTAAAAGCATGGCTATACTCCAGTTCATAGCGTTATCTGTTTCCCTGCACAGCTTGAAATCATGCTCAGTAGTTTTTACACAATTGTATTTTCTTTGATAATTTCTTAAGGATAGGTAGCACTGTGAGCTGAGCTTGGTAGAAGTGAAAAAAATGATCGGGACATTTTGATAGCTCATTTTGAAAGCTGATTCAGTGTCACGTTTAATGTGGTTTTGGCCAAAGGAGTCCCACCTTTATTGAAAAACCAAATGCTTTTAATAACATTGCATTGTACTACAGTAGAGTGGTGGAAACAAGTTTGGGGACCACACTGGCCACAAACACAGCTTTTACTCAAACAAGGGGTTCCCCATGAGTGCTCCCAGCTGGTACAGACAAGGAAGGAAAGTAAGTTGGAAGGGTGCAACACCAGGCTCAAATGTAAAGGGTCAAACTGCATTTGTCTTTTCACTGTAGGTTTCTGTTTCCAAATTTCAGATCAGGAATCACTTATCATAGGCCAAAAAAAAAAGTTCTGCTTTTCGTCTTTTTTTTCAATATTTAAAGCTGCTGATTGCAACATAAAACCAGAAAGGTTCTTAAGGTGGTGCCTTGTCTCCAGCAGTGACTGAAGGTGACTCACAACATCCTGCAGTCCTCAGCAAAGCTCTTTTCCATGAGTTTGTCATGTGCCCCTTAAGTACACACAAACTTTGGACATCCATGCCTGTGAGCAGGAGCTGACAGCCCAGGGACGCCCTGAGGGTGGAACAACCTCCGGTGCTGTCAGCTGAACCTGTTTCCTATTACTTCCATCTGCCAGTGCCACATTCCTCTACCAGGAGTGTGCTGTTGATCCTCTCTTTCAATGCCTTTCATGACTTCATTACCTTCTATGCTGGCTCCCTTCCCTGCTATTTCATTGACTCTTTTTCAGATTGTTTTGCTCCCTTGTCTTGTTGTTCCTCATACCAAAGCAGTTTCATAATTTTGGTCATCCTTATAGCCCTTTTCTGAAACATTTTCAGCATCTCTACACCTTTTCGAGGAAGAAAGACCAGAAATGCATGCAGAAGAAATGAGAAATCATGGACATATGAAGTGGCATGATGATGATGTCCAGTTTTCTCTTCCTTTCTTTCCTGGCAATAGTTCATACTTGCTTTTCCTAAGCTTGCATACTGATAACAACATGAATAGTTTTCATGGCACTATCTGTCATACCCCAGAGCTTTTGCTGTTGAGGGAAGCCATCAACCCATCTTTTTATATATGAAAATAGGATTGGTTTTCCCCCACCTTCTTATTTGTCTACATCAAATTTCATCTGTCATTTTATTGCCCACTCAATCTAGAAGGCTCCTTCTGCAAGTCTGCATAATCATCTTTCCTATCCAGAATAAATTATTAACCTCATATTATCAGCAAACCCCTCTCCTCACCCTGCTTCCATATCCTGTACGACAGTGTTGAAAAGCACAAGCGTCAGTAAGAATTTTGTGCAGGACTCCCCTTAAAATCTCACTTCCACATGAAGAATGACCATTTTCTTTCACCCTTTGGTTTCTTCCTTTTAATAAATTATTTATCCACACATGAACTTTCCATTGCCGCACAGCTGCTTTGCTTCCTTAAAAGCTTCTGGTGAAGGACCTTGCTGAAAGCTTTTTGGAAATTACAGTAGACAGCACAGCCAGCTTTTTCATATTCAATTATTGTTGACATTTTTAAAGAAGTGAAGTTCTGAGAAGATGATGTTCATCTATAAAAGCTATAACAATTATTCTCTAACAAAAGGGATTGCTGTTATTAGAAAATTTCCTTGGTGAAATGACAATGCAGGGAATCTATCACTGAGGAAACAGATGATTTTCCATATGACTTATTATCCAGCACTTATTTCCAGAGGAAATCACCCACATCTAGAAGTCAGCAAGATTCCAAAGAAGGTTTGGCAACCACAATTGAAGATCTTCTGCTTGTTTTCCACTAGTGTAGGAAGGGATATCAAAACTCATGAAGGAGGGATTAAATTATTATCTCAATATAAAAGATCAGGATGAACTCTAACATAGTAGGTGATCCTGTTATTTCTGGATACTCCTTCCTTTGAGCCTCATCTGACAAAAAGGAGCACAGAGCTTGCAGGGTGCATTAGCAGGAGAATCAGCTGCTCCCCAGGCATGGAGCATCAGGCTGTGGAGCCAAACACAGGAATTGCTTCCTGCTAATCACCAGGCTGCAGCATTGCTTGCTTGGCCTGCACAAGAGGGTAAAGACTGAGACTAGATTGTCTGCAAATGTTTTCAACCCCTTATTGATATTCATTTTAATGGTGATGCTTGGGTTATAGTGTAAGCTAGATGAGATCTCAAAATCTTAATTTAAATGAAAAAACATCCCATTTATAACGCTTGTAAAATAACTTGCAGCTCTCTAAATCCAGCCTAATGTTTGTGCTTTGCATGTTTTTCACATTAGTTTGCTCTTCCCTTCCTTTCTCTTCCCTTCCCAGCAATTTGCAGCAGGATGAGATTCTCACACTGTTCAAGTTGGATCTTGTGTTATTCATTGTATTCTAGCTAGTGCTACAGTATTGTTTAATGATAAACATGAGCTGATCAGCACATTGGGAAATACTTTGGAGCTCTGCAGGCATATCACTCTCTCGAGGTTGTTTTTTAGTTTGTTGTTGCTTTACTGCACAGACCATTTGGTAAAATGTAGTATAGTAAATTGTGTTTCCACTTCTTATTTTTTCCTGTGTAATGCTTAGTAACCAGTGCAAATAGTAACCAAAAAAAGTAAAATATTAAAGCCTCTAGGTTCCACCTTGCTTCTTGAAAACTTCTGGACACGATTTCTAGTGCATTTATGTGCCTGCAGGACTAAGCAAGCACAGACAGCTCTGAGTTAGCTTCGCACTCAACCAGGTATGTCTACTTTACAGCTGTTGCACAGAAATGCCGTAGCACAGTAAATTAGCCTGCTCAGAGGGCTGTGGTTTGAAAATTAACTTGGATAAATCTCTGGTACATATCTGTCCACACGTTTGCTCCAGAAAGTAAAGCTCTGAAGCAGAAATAAAAAATAATAGCATGGTATTTTTTATTTATTCCCCTTTGATTTCCATATGCAGCCATTCACTATAGTATTTGAGCATGTCATCCATACAGATACAATTTTCTGTGCATGTAATAACTGCAAAAGCAGTGCAGTTTTTAGTAGCATCTATTAATTTTATGTGTGCAGTGATACACAGCCTGTTGGCATTGTGGCAGGCAATCCACATTAGTAAGCAGAATGACCTTCCCAAATTTCCAGCCTCCAGGAACACAATTCAGTTGCCACTTTCATAAATACTTCTTGAGATCAATCCCACTGAAGGTACGTTTTAGCCTGTATGTCTGCAATTAGATCTCTCTGTGTTATTCTTTTGGCTGAATGTGTTTAGCCAAAGCATACACTGCAAATTGCAAAGATAATGCCAGGAAAGACTAAAGAAAAAAATTTCTCCGTTGCTATAAAAAAGTGCAGGCAAGCATGTCTGACAACAGATTATAAAAAGAGTAATTGAAATCCTCTTTTAAAGTAATTAAGCAACAAGGAGAGTTAACTCAATCGAAAGACAATATCCTTATTAAGGGAGAACAAGATAAAGGAATATGTTGAAGTGGATGACACTTTCCAGAAAAAATAAGCCATGAAGTCCCTAAATTGAATTTCAATTGTTATCCATTTTCTTATCTAAGCTTGCGTATGTGTGCCTGCTATGAGTATATATATTCTGAACTCCATCCTCCCTTAATGTATCCGTTTCCCCCCCACTGGGCTGTGCCAGTAATATATTTGTACAGCTAATACACAGGCAGGAGAGGTGCTTCACATACATGCTGCTCAGTGACAACAGCACATTCCTGTTTGGGGAAAAGAAGTCCCCGAGCCCTGATGTACCAGTACTCACTAATTTTCATATTCTGTTGTGCTTGCACCTTCCTGCTGATTTCCACAGCACAGAAATCTGCTTCTGTAGTCACAAAGGAGATCATTAACCCAGTAATTGCTTCTTCTCTGGCTGTTTCCCATGGTCGGTCTGGTCCTGCATATGGGCAGAGT
Source organism: Corvus kubaryi (assembly GCF_017639235.1). Taxonomy (NCBI): domain Eukaryota; kingdom Metazoa; phylum Chordata; class Aves; order Passeriformes; family Corvidae; genus Corvus; species Corvus kubaryi. The sequence goes on along the minus strand of NW_024582091.1, from coordinate 23,644,933 downwards.
CTGGGCGAGCATCTGGAGGTGAGGAGGAGGGAGGGATCTGTGGGAATGGTCCAGGAGCCAGATGCTCTCTGGTGCCATGGAAGCCCCAGGAGAGCTTTTCTGAGGAAACGGCGGCTGTCCTGATGCCACACCACACAGACAATGGGCTGGCTCCCCAATGCTTGTATCTTTTTTCATCTGTACATCAATGAATGAGGAAGGAACAAGCAAATTCATGTGTCAGGAGGAAGCTGGTCACAGATGCTACTTCAGGCTAATGAGCCCAGCTAGCCAGGCGCTTCCTGGCAGTATCAGGGAAAAACAGATTTTGCCAGGAATGTCCGAGTAGCTCTTGCAAGGGCTTCTCTGCCCGAGCAAACTAGAGAGATGGTGCCAAGTCAGGGCCTGGACCAGGAGAGAAGGCTGCTGCCCTGCATTCGGCACCTCTGCCCTCCCTCGCATGGCTCCATACGCCGTACAGAGGCACCGGCCACAGCTCTGCCCAGGCGGGATAACGCCAGCAGACTACAAGGACAGAGCCTTTACTTGGCTTTTCCCTCCCTCCCTTCCACCCATCCTGCAGGACTTGCTTCCCACCATGCACAGGCCTGGGAGGCACCCATCATCCTGCCACCCATGGTCAGAGCCTGCCTTGTCCAGGCTGGCCAGGCCACAGGACTTCACTGCTGAAAGGGACAGAGTCAGTGCAAACACGATGTAGGTTCTACCCCATGTGACTTTCAACAGTAGAACCTACCCCAAATCCTTCCTCATCCAGAGCTACCCCTAAGCTCCCCTCAACTCAGCAAGGGTCTCCTTTTCTGAGATGGATTTGGAGAGGGGTCATCCAGAGGGCTACTGACTAAATTCAGTGAGATGCACGTGCAAAAACAAAGTCAGGATTGAACCAAGAAAGAGGAATTTTAATAGGCGAAGGAAACTGTGTTCTTCCTTGCTGTGTTTTTTTTTAAATGTCATTTTCCCTACATGTAATTGTTGCACTTTAAGAAAAAGAGCACTATCAAGTGCAGTCAGCTGTGGTTCAGGCACTCCGCCTTTTCTTTGTCATCCGAAACATTTACAAAATACTCACATTTTAAAAAACTTTACTTTCTTCTTCTGTAAGTTACCATTTTGTTTTGCTGCAGCCTATGTACCAGGTAACTCTGAGCATTTTTTTTACTAAAATTTCACTTGAATCAAACATTTTTAATACAGAGAGCACATAAAAGATTGATTCTTTATGTCTGGATATTCTTCATAATGGCTTAATTGTATTTCGGTTTTTCTTTTAACTTTCATCAATTTTAGCTAAACCATATACTGTGAAAGAATTGCATCCTACAGCCGCATGTGGTATACTCCTAGTTACTACCACCCTCATTTCCTGTCATCGTAAATTGGTCTCTTTGCATTATGCAGCACAGACCGTACTAAATGAATTCTCCAGTGCTTCTTTCTTTCCATGTAATTGCAGATATTCACTTACTAGATTAAAGTAACCTGCTTACTGACATCTAAGCAGCTGGGTATAAGAAGCAACATTATTAATTATCTTCACTGACATGAAGCCCATCAGTGCCAAGGATAGCTGGCAGTCAAGGTTTTCCATGTGTCTTATGCTAGGCAGCCAAAGAGGAATACCTAAGCGCAGGATTGCCTTATTTTCATTCAGTACAAAAGCATTTTTCTCCACCCATGACCACTTTCATTAAATGAATCCTAATCTTTCAACAATGAGGTGAATGCCATTATGCAAATAAGCAACTGCTTTTCAGCCTTGCAGAACGATGTCACTCACCTACACAAAGGTTTCAGAGGCTCTTTCATGGTGGCAGTCACTGAACTTCATAAATACCAATTTGTAAGTTTTGCATTTGGTGATAAGAATTTTTTCCATGAGACTGGCTGCTTCTAAAGCTGTATCTTGAAGCTGAGAGCTAATGAAATGTTTAATATTCTGGAATAATTCACCTCTGTGCATCAGAATGTTGTAAAAAGGCTCCCATCTGATGATGCCTGCAGCTGGCACGGTGTGCTCTGTATTTATCACAGTGCTCCAGATAATATTAGTATTTAATGACTGTGCACTGATAAGCTGAAACTGGATGAATAGACTGTCTTTCATCTCATTCTGCTTAAGGTGACATGAACTTTCATTTATGTCACAGCCACTTGCAGCTGTTCAGATGCACTCTAAAGACGCTGAAAGGAATACTCTATCAATCCACAGCCAAATGAATGACCATAAGAATGAGTCTGTTGTCTTACTGTCATTGGATTGCTTTAATAAAAGCATTTGTATTCCAGGAAGGAGGCAAGAATATAATTAATCATTGACACAACTGAGTAGGCACATTGTGTAACTGATTCATTAGGAAGTAATTTCAAGAATATTTATTTTGATGATATACATTTTATAATTCATTAGCAACATAATAAAGTGAATGCTCACTTCCTATTTTTATACCTTTGAATTAAATATAACTGCATCCTTGCTGTCTGTGGCTCTCTGCAAAGCTTTCTGTTTGAAGCAGAATGTAAGAACAGTGATCATGACGGAGATAGTTAATAACAGGGGAACCTGTTTACAGGGTTGGAGTCCTCTTTGTATTGATGACCACAATTCATAGAATCCTAGAAATATTTAGGTTGGAAAAGACCTTTAAGATTATCAAGTCAAACCATGCAGATCAGAAATATGGAATGTGTGGTGGAATTCAGCCTCATATCTCAGTATTACTGATAACACAGGTATGTCTAGAACTAAACTAGTGCAACCACATGCAAGAACAGATGTTTGCAATGATTTTTCCATAATCCAGCCATACTTCAATGGGTCCGGAATATGGACAGGATTCTCCGCGTGCCATGCCACTCTCCTATACCTACATGGATCTTGGCATGCTACATGATTTTTCTCTCTTTGAATACTTCAAGATATAAAGTTTGGGTTGAAGAGGAGACTTTTTTGATAAATATTTGAGTAGCATTTCTTAAACTTCATAAACTTTCATGACAAGCCTGCCCACTAGGGCTCACCTTGGTTCTGTTCACTGCTAGGGCTCAGTGACTTATGTTACCCGGAGTTTCCACCTGCAATTAACCTAATGCATTGTTGTAGATGCATCTTCATAACACAGTGCTACAGTGGATGAAACAAGAGGTAAATGGCGTTGTATGTGTATCAGCTGAAATTGGTGCGTCTCTAAGCTAGTCCAAACTTGGTTTTAACCAGAACACAGGCTCCCCCAGGCAAAGAGATCTCTTGCATTAGCACATCTGGTCATCTGGATCTTTTGGGGTAAAGATAATAATTTATTTAAAAGATCTTTATCTATTGTTAATGACGGTGCTTGTGAAAGTAGCTTGATTGGTAAGGACTGAGGCAGAAGGCTTCTGGGAATAGATGAAGGGTGAGAGCTGGGAGAAGGTGAAAAAGCAAAATGAGCAGTGAGAGTGTAGAGTTAAAAATAAGAAGTGTATATCTAACAGCTATTGAAAACTTTATGTAACTACTGAAATATCTGACATGCAAGCTTAGGCTGGGAATTAAAGGTTTCTTTCCTTATTCCAGAAACATCTAGTAGGAGGCTGATGACAGCTCAGAACTTCAGCAAGAGAGAGTATCAGATTCTGCTAACAGAAATAATCTCCATTCCTGAAGTCTTTAGACATTTGTGATGGAAAGTATCTGCTTTATTTGCCTGACAATAACATAACTTTTTCACTTCCACAGTTGATACCTTCCATAGTTACATAATGCTTTGAACGGCTTTTAGGTTTACACTCTGTATTTTTAACTTTACATTCTCACTCCTGAGCAGACACCTTACTCGGGGGATGAACTAAACTACAGCTCTGCAGCGATGCCAACAAACATCAGCCCAGTGAAGCAGCTTGTCTCCCAGAGCCATGATTCAGCCACATCCCCAACAGACTCATGGTTAAAGCACCCATCCACACAGCTGGAGGTCTAGAACAATTCAAATCTAAATCCCTTTTTCGCCATACCAGCACTGACTGTGCTCTCTTTGCCAGCTTCTGAACACCCTAACCCTAACCTGGACATACTCAGCGTCTGTGGGATGTACCAGAATGAGGCAGCAATGCCATGGGGCAGTGGCTTTGGCACACAGTCCAGCTTTAGTGCTGGCTTGCAGATTTGATTCTGTAACTTGGCACTAAACTACATCAGCTGCAAAGTGGAAAAAATCTTGAAAAAACGCAGATCTTTCCTCTCCCACACTGAGTACTCTGAACACTGGGCTTTCAACACACACCTGGTTTTTGCACCCTTCTTTTTGCCCCATAGAATTCTTAGAGCCTTCTCTTGTTCCTGCATTTGACAACAGATGAAATTTTTGCAGAGCTATGCTTTTTCAGGGTGAGAGAAGCAGGCTCTGAGCCTGACCCTGGTTCTGCTGTGGTCCAGCCCAGCAAGGGCTGTGGAAAGTGCCCTGAGCAGAGTGACTCTGGCCACATGCAGAAACCACAGAGGGCCCTTTACAAACCTAAACCCAGAAAAGCACTCACTTAAGTGAATTTAAACATCTCCTCCAGCAGCAGCCACTGACTGGGATTTGTGTATTTTTGTTACAGCTAAATCCTACACTGGGTACTTCTTCCACCTCTTCCAGATGATAGTGTTTGAAATGAGCTCAGGATGGGAAGAGGCAGTTTCCAGAAGGAGAAATCTCTGTGGTCAGGCTGCTTCAAGGTGTGAGGCCACTTGGTCAGGGAGCTGTCTCCCACATCCTTCCTTATGGAAATCTGAGTGAAGAAGCAGCTAAGGCTCTCCCACCTTAACTCTAGCTGAGGGTATGGAGATACTCAATTCCAAGTCTATTATCTGAGAACCTTTACATGTGGAAAGATAAAAATTTAAATGTACTATTTAGCATTTTATTTTACTGATGTGCAAAAAAAAAAAAAAAAAAGCCTTTTCCCTAAATTTAAACTATAAATTAAAACTATTTTATCTGCACCTGGCAGGGAACACTGTTAGTTGAATGACATTTTAAAAAAGGTTTCCAGTTTGAATTTTGCTCAGTTCTGCAGGCTGGATATGATCTGAATTACAGTATTACATTGTGTTATGACACAACTTGGTTGATGCCTTGCTTGTAAGTGATAGCAATAAAAACTAGTTCACTACAGAAATGCAAACCTGATTCTGTTTACTTCATTACTTGCAAATAAAGGGCAAAGGAGCTTCATTAGAACTCAACTATACATAAATCTGCTGAAAGCTTCTCAAAGTACACAGAGAGTTTAATTCCCATTCCAAAATGTCTAAGAGCTCCTACGGAAGAGCCCTCGTACAACTACCTGGGAAGAACATTACATCCATGGTGGAAAAGAACATCGCTTCTTAAAGAGGTAATTCATCATGCCACCTGCTACCATGTCCCCTTGCTTCATAACTTATTTTATTGGCCAAGGACAATGCAGGGAAAGAAAAATGCAGTAGAGATATATTAAACACTTTAAAAGTCTAAGAAAATAGAAAAAATCTTCCCATTAAACAGTTATTGATAACTTCTCCTGTTAGAGGACAGCACGATGCAGGGAACACTATTAGTTAACTTTGAAGATAATGCAGAAGGTGCTGTCAGTCCCTCCCTAAGCAGCTGCTGAGGAAAGAGATGGGGCTCTTTTCTAGACAGTGAAATCATAAATCACTGGGGGAAATTGCCAGCACAGCCAAGGGAAGGTCTGGTGCCAGCTCTAAGGGGGCATTTTGCATGCCTGCTTGGGTAACCCTGCCTTGGCTGCAGCAACAGTACAAGAGGCATCTGGAGACAGGGCAGTGGAGAAGCCAACAGCAAGGCTTTCTGCATGTTTTACAGAGCTGCCAGGCTTCTCATAGAATGAATCATGTCCAGGTATAGGTGTGTCTAAGGCACTCCCATAACTCCAATAGCAGGTGTGAGAAGAGAGCTGTTTACAAGCAGTCAGAAGCTCATGATGCCCAGTTTCATGGCTAAGCAGTGGGACTGGCCCAAAGATGCCTGCTCAAGTGTTCAGGGTCCTGTCCAGCCCAGCTGGAACTAATCTTGCCCTTTCTGCTACGTGTTCCCAGCTGGCCCTTGAGGCCCCTTGGCCAGCTGCCTTCCCACCCTCTGTGCAGAGCATTTGCCACAGCTGAGCCTCTCTCTTGATCCAAGGCCACAAAGTCTCCTACAGCTTCTCGAGTCCGATACTGGATTTCTGAGTCTTACCACAGGCTCCCTTGTAAATCTACCTTTAAGTATGACCTTTATATCTTGCCATACCATTGCAAAAAATAGTATTGGTTATAATTTGGCTTTACATTTACTAGATTATCTGACCTTTTAGAAATGGACTTTTTATGTAAGTACAACGAGCAGTTTAAAAAATATCAGAGTAATCTGATGACTCGAGTGGTTGGTTCAAAGCACACTGGGCAGAGCTAGTCTGTACCACATGGTGGCTTTGCCATCTTATTATTGCCTCCCTTGGGTCTCTCATCCAGGTTTTATTTCCAAGGCTAGATTGAGAAGGTCATTTATAGTCTCAGTCTTAGAGCACTAGATAATATTGATGTGGATTTAAAATCAATAATATAGTAGTGGTTCTGTTCCTTGGTTCTATATATATGTGGAGGATTATGACGGACATTGCTTCCAACCAAGTACAACTCAAAAAGTGGAGATATCTTACAGATATGCCACCAATATTTTCTTTCTTCTTTTATGATGATTAGGAGGAACAGTGGTTTATTGGAATAATGTAATCTCAGTAGATTTAGCACTCTTCTTTTATCATGTATTTCCTCATCCCTTTGTTATCATTCCAGTGAAGAGTAAATATAATGGGCAAATTTATGCCTGATGCAACTGGGGATAGATCTGAATAAGTGCTTTCAACTCCACCCACGTATAAAGAACAAAAAGGGAAAAAAACATGAATCAGTACTGCCTCAGTTTTGCCCATATAGAAGTCTCTCAAATTATACGGCTAAAATTAAACTAGTTGTGAAATAGCATAAACTAGTTGTGAAAAAGCACGCCTGAAAGGTAAGTATTGGAGTTACACTGCAAACCCCTTTAAATGTTTCATTAACTACAAGAACCTTAATACATGCTCTAGTAGATATATAAAACTACTTTTTCCCCTCAAAAATAATAAATATTAAAGTAAGTGCTGTAATCAGATAACAAAGATTTGAGTATATGTAACTCAGGATAGCTTAAAGTGCTCTGGCTCATCATTTTCTCAAGTTTTAAGAGAATCAATTATTCCAAAAAATTATGCATCTTCTTCCCTCGCAAACATAGAGCTAAAAAGTCTTTGAAAATAAAGAACCCCCTCGGGAAAGCAAGTTCACAGAAGTGTTGATCCCTTTACCTAGAGCAGGACAGGTTGCTTTGTCCTTCAACTTCCGGAGAAGTTTCTGTCAGTGCCCTGCCCTTCATCACCCTGCTGCACGACGAGCGTGCCAGCCTGCCGTGGGACCTCAGAGCTGGCCACCCGCGCACACACAAGTTTCTCCACACTTACTGCTCAAAACATATTATTGCTTATGCTCCAGTTACCGACAAATAGCTTCTGTAGTAACAGGAGTTGCACATTTAAAATACTGTGATTTGTTCTATCTTAACAACTTGTAAATCTGCCTCCTCCGCCGCCGTCAGTAATCTCTCTCTCCCCGCGACACAAAGTGGTGACCAGAACAAGTGCGTGGCTAGTACACTGAAAGGGTCATGCACGGACCCCTCTGTGCCCTTGGGGAGGCGTTTGCTTCTTCCGAAACGAAGTAGCTGAAAACCGGGCATGAATGGCATGCCAGCCGTGTGATGAAGGCGACCCTGAAGGCGTGCATCTCTCTTCTGAAGAAACACCTTGCTGGGGTGAGTAAGTGAAAGAGAGGAGAATTTCATTTATTCCAAACCAGCAGCCGCAGACAGTTTAACCCCAGACAGCCGCGCCAGGAGCGGCAGGTTTTGCGTGTCCGTCCAGCCCGGCACCTGGGCTGCGCCCGCAGCGGGCTTTAGGGTGCCCAAGTTTAGGGCTCTGCCGTCTCCGAGGGCTCCCCGCCGCCGGCGGCACCGCCTCCCCCGTCCCTCCCCGAC
>NW_024582091.1:23612573-23636455 GCF_017639235.1 Corvus kubaryi | reverse complement strand
TGCCCCGCGCCCGCAGCCCCGGGGCCGGCGGAGGCGCCTGCGCGCTGCGGCCGCTCGGTGCCGGCCCCGCTGGCGCCGCCCGCAGCTCCCGCGGCTCCTCTGCCTATTTTAGTCACAGCCGCGGCTCCGTGCCCGCCGCGGGACGCGGGGCCGGCAGCGACGAGCGGCAGCCCCGGGCCGTCCCGTCCGGACGGCCAGGAAACTTTCCCGGGGCAGGTAAGGGGCGCGGGCAGGGCGGGGGCCGAGCCGAACCGAGCCGGGGCGGGCAGAAGCCCGAGTGCTGCCTCCGCCCGCCCCCCGCCGGCGCTGTCCAGCCAGGCACCGCTCGGAGCGCTGCGCGCTCGGGCCGGGGCGAGCGCAGCCGGGGACGCCTCCAGCACCGCCGCGCTCCGGGACACCCGCACCGGGGCAGGGGCAGCGGCAGTCCCGGGAGGGCTGCCCGCCCTGAGGACTCGGCGGCTTCCTGAGCGGGGGTGACAGGTCACTGCCCCGGGAGGGAAGCCCTCCCTCCCTGCGTGCCCGGCGGGGGTAACCGGAGCTCGCGAGTCAGCCCTGCCTGGAAGTTGGAGAGCTCTGCTGTGTCCCCTTTAGAGAGGAGCGTGATACGCTGCCCAGCGCTTCCCCTCGCCAGGGCGCTGTTTGAAGTGGGACTCTTCGTTGCGTGTCTCGGGTTAGGATTTGTCCCTTAGGACAGCGGGGCTTCTGGTTCTGCGCGGGTGCAGCTGCTGCTGCTCACTGACACAAGAGCTGGCTCGGGAATATCTCTACTGTCACAAAACCACCTCGGGATCCGGGGATTTCTTCCTCCGGCTGGGGGTTTGCTTCGTAGGCTGGCGTTATTTGATTCTTCTCTCTCTCCATCAATTAATGGTAAGAGCAGATGAACCCTGAAATTGCATTTGCAGTTGCTCCTTTCCGAAGATAGAACGAGCGACACAAAGCACTGCTCTTCCCCAAACTATAATCTTTTTTGCCAAACACCTTCTTCCAAACTGTAATATTTTACCACATTTTCTTCATCTGTTCTGGAAAACTCTGTGTGCATTTAGACTGTCAATCACTTTATGGGCAAACATTTTATATAGCAGATATCCTGTAATATTGAATCACAGACCACCTGATCGTGTTACAAAGATGTCCCTGATGAAACCTGGGTTCCAGAACTAGGGCTTCTTGCTACTTTGTTGCTTAATGGGAATGTGATTGTATATGTACAAGTTAAAATGTCTTCACTGACCACAGCAAAACAAGAAATGGTTTCCACTTCTGCAGAACTGGTCCTGTTCAGGCTTTCCACAAAGTTCTGTGTGGTGCCAAATAATAAAGTAGCTTAAAATGTCAAGTTTTAAAGAACTGCCTTGCCTGCAAAATAGTAAGTACACTGCAAGTCCTCTAATGAGGAGCTTAGATACTGAAACAGAAGAAAGTGGTAACTGTGGTCAGTTGTGGTCCCTGACACAAACTTTGCCTTCACAGATAACTGTGAAGGCAAAGTTTGTGTCAGGTAAAGCTTTTATGATGAAAGTTGAGAGCAGACAGTTTATTAAGGATTCAAGAAAAGGGTTGTTAGCTGAAGCTACATGTGATCTTCTTACTAAGTGTGTGGGTTCTTCAGAGAGGAGAAGTTATTTTATCATTTTAGTGTGTTCCCCTACTTTACAAAGAAGAGCTCTGGTCAGTGTCTCCAGATAATGATAGGCAATCTGTGTTTATGTGTTTGGACACATGGCTCATGGTGCAATTCTGTAAGCCGGTTGTACGTGCAGGTATGGTGTTGTGAACCAAGCCTCTTTTTTTTGGGAAATTAAGTTCGTGTCAGGTCATTGGTTTCATGGTAGTGCATTCCCATTGAAAGGCATTACTGCACCATACAAACTCACTTAAGCAGAATTCTGCAGAGTTCAGCTGTAGTTTATTAAACCACTTTTTAAGCACTTGTGAAATGTGCCTTGTGGCTGCTTTCTCCACTATTAATTTAAAAGTTGAACTGGAAAGGAGCTTGAAATTGTACTTCCTTTCAAGTTTTATTCTCAAACCCAATAAAACATACACCCTAAATTGTTTTTTGGCTAATGTTGTTCTATATATGAGAGCCTTGCTCAAATTTATCCAAGAGCTGGCAATCTATTGTTAGTTTAAAAAATGTCTGACTGCCATTCCATATTCATGTTTCTTAGGAGCAAAATACCTTAAAAAAAGGAGAAAGGGGATTATACTTCTCAGTTTGGCAGGAATACCACGTGTACTTATGGTTCATTAATTCCGATTCAAATTGAAAGAAATCTGTAAGTTTTATTTCTTTTCAGACACTGTCTAGATGATAAAATAGACAGCGTCTTCAACATTGGCTTTGCAACCACAGAGGATTGCACTGTGTATTTTACAATGATAAATGGGAATTGTTGAAGTATTGTAAATTGTGTATAGTTAGCTGGTCTTTAAAGACTAAATAACACCAGCTTCACTGTATGTAGTGCTCCTAATGAACCTTGTACTGTTCTTTCTGTATTACTGTGGGGTTTCTTTTTCTCTCAAGGCCTCCCCCATCCAGCTTTTTTCCACTTCTTAAAAAGATTAGTGGGAATTTAAGCAAATTGTAGGCAGAATCAGACTTTCCCAGCTGCACCCAAACAAGCTCAATGAGGGGAAAGTCCCATGAAACGTCTCCCGTTCAAGAGCTGTGCTTTGGAGACAGCAGCTCTGCATCTGCTGCACCAGGAAGATGGGAGACAGGCCCAGCTTGGCAAGGAGGACAACCAGTCACTGGTCTCGTGCCATTTGGTGGGTCATGTGGACCATTGACCTCAGTGTAGAGGTGGCATTGGGCTGTCTACAAGACTGGGCAGCAGCTGACTGAAGGGGCGGCTTGGTTGAACAACCTTAAGCATGGCAGCCTAAATTCTGCCTGACCAGAGCAGGGCTTTGGCCCTGGACAGTCCTGCTTGGCTGGTTCTTGTTTCTCAGAGCTGCCCTGAAGGCAGTGAAGCACCACTGATGGCTGGACATGCCCCAGCTGCCTGTTTTGCAGCTCCGAGCATTACCAGAAGGATTGCTGTCTGGGAAGGTATCACATCAAATGGATGATCTCAGTGTCGTGGGTCCAGTTTGGGAATTAAAGACCAGGGGTACTGGAAGGACTAGGCAGAGACTTCTGAGACACTTTACTTTCTGTGTGACAGCCTCTGCTCAGAGCACTGATCCAGTGGGTGAGACAGTGATGAGACATGAATGGACACGAGATGCCTGCCTCAACCCGAGGGAGTGCTAATCCATCTTCTCTCCTCCCATGACTGTGCTCCCAGTGATTCATTTTGACTCGTGTGGGTGGGTCACTTGCTGCCCTTCTCATTGAAGCTGTGATGTTGTGCAGAAGGGACACAGAACTGCACTGCAGTCCCTCTTCATTCTGCGATGATGCTCACCCAGGGACTGGGATCCTGAGGCTTGGTTGCTCGGGTTGCAGACAGGCTCCATGGCAAAGCATTCACATCCCTTTCTTTGAAAACCATTCTCAGGAAGGGATGCTGGCTCCACACAGATGAAGCTTTCATCATAATGTCTATGGGAGGAGTAATTTCAGAGATGTACCTGTCTTCAGTGTTTTCTGTTGCCTAAAGTAGCTCTTAGTTGGTATCTGAGATAGGCTTCTGGATTTCTCTGGGAAGACCAGCTCCAAAACTTTCTAGGTATATACAACTTCTTTATATCAAGCAACTTAAACAAAAGTCCGGGAGACATTGTTGAGATCATCTGATGTGATTTCATGTAGCATAAAAAATAGTATCATAGTAAATAATTTTAAAATTTATTTATACAAATATATAAATCTGGGTATACATATATAAGTATATTTTTATATGTATATCCAGATTTATTTTAGGATCCAGACAGCATCTTGACTTCTTTAATTCCCAGCAAAGGAAATCTTTAAAGCCATCCTACTAATTAATTACCTTTGCTATGTATCCTTGTGTGTCTTTGAAATCTGAATAGATGTAGTTTTATAGTGACTGATTATCTTGACAGCGTTGCCTTTTAGATTGGGTAGTTCTTTTCTTCCTCATCTTCCTTCCACCTTTGTTCAGGCTGCATTTTGTTGGGGAAACCTTGTGTTTTCCAGTATTATAATTACAGCTTTCTCTAGGATATAGTCTCAAGAAGTTTAAGGTACTGTAGCTTGTGTTGTTAGTTACTGTCCTAGTGGCTGCATGCATTTTCAGCCAGAAGTGGGTCCAGGGACAGTATGTCACTGAAAACAGCTTGTTTACCTGCCCATAGCTGCCTATAGGCACGCAGCCACAGCTCTCTGTAGGTGCACAGCTCTCCTCTGTGCTGAGTTAGACACTGCATTCAATAAGGAGTTTGGTTCTATTGGTCCCTGTGGGTATCTCGCCCCACTGTGGAAGGAAAGTAGCTTGGGGAAAGGATTGGGAGCGGTAGGTGTCAGTAGGGGCCACAGAGGGGATTCCAGAGATGTAGGCACAATGGAAGGAAGGGGTATCTTAATTGATGTATGCATCTACATTGCATGTGAAACTACTTGATGAAATTAAGGAGCAGTTGCTTTCTGTAATCTAAATGATTGCTAGACCAGATGTAATTTGTGAGCCTAGAGGGGGTGCTTGGAACTCACCCCTCCGGAATGAGGGGGGGAGGGTGTCAAGGCCAGGAGGACCCCCCCTGGCTGGAGGGACTGCCTTGCTCCTGGTGGAGTTGCTGGACTGTTGAGCCAGGCTATGACCTCTAGATCATGTGTAAACATACACAGTGTAGTGGCTAAAACCGGTGAGACAAATCCTGCTAAATCCAGCATAATCTCATTTTGTGCGAAAAAGTGTATATGCTGTAAAGGAAAACCTTTCCTTTTGCTTCCAAACCTGTAGCAAACAATTCACCCAGGCTGGTTACACGATTAGCACGTGCAGCTCTATAGCCTGTCAACATGTACAGTGTGAAAGTGCTGAGGGCTTTCTTTCGGAGTACTTGGGATAAGGCAACTAAAGAATGGACTATTCAAACTCTGAATAGCTTTACTTTTGACTTAATTAAAAAGACCAAAGAAAGAACTGCTGGTGGCCTCAGGGCTCTTAGGGTTTCTTTTTTGCAGGAATTATTGTGATCCAGACGCAGTAACTAACACTCAGAGCTTCTCAGAGTTGAATTTGAGTCATCAGTGACAAAAATGGGGTGAAGTACACAGTTCTCAAGCAAATTAAAAATGTACATAATGGGTAATTCTTTATGTGAATACTGCAATGTGTGGGGGAAACACCCATTTGAGGAGGGGAAGGTTGTAATGTGCATTTATACAACACAAATTCATTCTGTTTTGACTGCTTTAGTGTACTGCTTATATGAAATTTTATGTTGCCAGCAGATATTTATTTGGTAGAGTGTAAGTGAAATACTCCATTTTCCGCTTTGAAACTCCAGCAAACTCAGTGATTTTAACACTTCCTGATAACAGCTTAGTCCTTTCAGCACTGTTGTATATTTTAAAGAAGTCCATGCCGCTGTATATTGCTCACATCTCTAGCCTGGGCTGATTTTTCGCATCCCTTCATCTGCTCCTGCTGGAGAAGGTGGGATGTGTGGTGGGGCAAGACACTCTGAAGCATGTCAGTAATTCAGCCTGTGCTGGCAGGGCACATCTCCTTCCTGAGCTGGGAGGACTCATCTTGCATGAAACTCGGCTTTTGGCAGCCTACAGATGTCAATGTGTGCCATTCTGATTATGGCAGTCCCATGGCAGGGAGCGTGCTGTGCATGGTGCTCCTTCTCCATAGGCAGGGATGGAGTAGAAAGTACTCAACGTTTGCTCGGGAAGACACAGTTCTTCAGCTTTATAAGCCAAGACACCTGCTTTAAATGCCGTTTCCTGCTTGCTGGATCATCACCGTCAGATGAACCTGTAGCAATAACTGTTCGCCACAGCCAGGGCAATCGAAGCAGGTCATCAAACAAAGCAGAAGACCAAAGCACCTCAGTGAGAGGATGGTGTCCCCTCCAGGTGCTTACAAATGGTAATGTTGTGCTACTGTGAAGGATGACTCAGTTGGTATCACAGCTGCTTGGTTTTTTGGTTTGGGGGATTTTTCTCTCCCCCAACCTCACTTGCAGTAGATGAATGGCTTAATTAGAATGACTGTTCTGAAACCCTCAAGAGTTTAAATTTTGGACTTGTAGGAACTATACAGAAAAATGTGAAAGGCCTTATCTAGCACTAAATACCCTTCAAAATTGGAAATTTTACTATTCTTAGGCCCATACCGATTATTATCTCTGCTCTGTTTACAATTACCAACAATTTTTAGCTCCCAAATATTAGCATAATTTTTTGACTGAGAAGAGCTGCATCTTCTCTTTCTGCCTGCAGTTCACTGGCAGCAAGCATGCCTACTCTTCACCACAGCCCTGAGAAATCAGGCCCATTTAGGAGTAGGTTTTGTCAATATTTCCAGACAGTTTGGCTTTGCCTGCACACCTTGTGTAGCTCAGGAGAGTGTTGTGTTGGTAAGGCTGTGCTTTGGGCTAGCACTGACCTCCCTCCTTTGCCTTTCCTCTTGCCCAGAAGGAGAAAGGTCCTCTCCAGTCTGGGGGATGCCGCAGCACAGTAGAAGTTCTCATTGTGTAGAAATAGAGGAATAAATGGGAATTTTCCACACAGTGGTTTTGGAAGACAGGTCCCATTCTGAAAATGAACACTTAAAAATGCAGGACAGTTTCCTCAGGGCTTTGGTTTTGTGTATGATGACCGTATATCTGTGTCCTAGTGACACACTGTTCTTTCCATATTATCTTGGCCCATCTTGTCATGAATAGATGCTTTACAGAAACACTGTGAGCTATAGTGTGGGCAGACTGAGAATGCAATAAGTGAATTAAAAATTGAACATACATTTTGTGAAATTACTATAATGTCATGTGAAATTATTGCAGTGTGTGACCTTACATGATGACAAGATGTTGGTCATGTAAAGTTAATTACTGATCCACTATGGTTTTGTTTGTGGCATGCATACAGTTTCCAGTGTAACTCCTCAGTCATGGTTCCCTTCAAAACACAGATTTTTATTATTTTCTTTTAGAAATTAGGATCCTCAGTAAAACTGCTTAGAGCAAAATGTTGGCAGGAGAGTACAAGTATTAACAATAATCCAAAATCACTGTTATCAGTGATTCTGTTTTAAACAAACAGTCAAACAAAATACTTCTGCTACTGATTTTTGACCGTGTATTGGAAATGCTGAGTGGATTCAGAATACAAGGTCTGGGAACTGTATGTTCCAGTTTTATTTTCTTTTGATTCAGAAATCTTACCCCTTGATCACAGAAGTACCACCTAAATTTCCTCATGATCTTACCACACCTAGGTAACTTCCTCATAGCTGATGCAGTTTCCCAGTCTCCAAGGGATAAATCCTACATCTGCAGGAAATCCTGTACCAGAGGAGAGTATTTGGATAAAGAAACAAACTGAAAAGGTTATAGTTGCAAACTACTTTATTCTTGTAATGCTGGTTTTTACACTGTAGGAGGATATTGAACATTGTAATTTGGAGAGGTTCTGTGCTCTTTAGCTGTGGTATTTTTATGGGCCAGTGACTTTTCCTATCACCACTCCCAGAGAGGGAGAGTGTCCTCCTAACTTGTTCTTCTGAGCTCTGCTGCTCAGTTGTTTAGGATTTTATGTCTTTATTTAGCACTAGTGTTATTCAATCACAGAATTAATGTTGGGGTTTGAATAAACTTTAAAGAAGTAATGCTGTGATGGCTAGGAAATATTATATAAATTTTCTTTATTAATTTCTTAGACCTGTCATTGTAAAAGAAGCACAACTGAAAGCCCTGATGAATGATGCTGGATCTTTCACTGCAACAGCAGTGCTTTTAAAGTATTGACTTCTGTGGCTCTTGTGAGGGGAAAAAAAACAAACTACTTTGATATTCTAGAGAATCTGATAATTTTGATAGCAAGATAGTTCTTAGTTTCCTTGCTGTTCTACCAGGAAAAGAACCAGACAGTAAGGCTTTGGAGGTTTCAGTCTGGATTACACCACTAATATATTCTGATTTTGCAGTTCTTACCATGTGTAATCTCACATTGAAGTATGTATTTTTATTTTAAAAGACAGGTATGGAAAGCTGGTTTTGATTTTTTTTTTAAATTTATTTTGGGG
The DNA here is from genome assembly GCF_017639235.1 of Corvus kubaryi. Classification (NCBI taxonomy): domain Eukaryota; kingdom Metazoa; phylum Chordata; class Aves; order Passeriformes; family Corvidae; genus Corvus; species Corvus kubaryi. The sequence continues at coordinate 23,628,275 of NW_024582091.1, read as the reverse complement.
TTGCTTTATGCATGCTGTCTCTGTGTTCTCCTTTTAAAACTCTTAGAAATACATCACCATATGAAAACAAATAGCATGTTTCATATTTGAGAGTGTTGAACAATAAAATTATGAGGTCCATGGTGTGAAATTTTATGATATAGAACTTTGAATGTTATAAAATTGCTTCGTAAATGTCCCTTGAGTAGTATTTTGCAGGACTACTTATTTCATGTTCTAATAGCATAATCTGTATCAAGATGCCTTTAAGCTTTGTCGTCTTCCTTATATATGACAGGTTTTTGCCTGTTATCCTTGGAGTAGAAAGGACCATCCCCTGGGACACTTGGGTTTCCCTTGTGGTGTTTGGGGATGGAGTTTGTTGTCTCCGGGAACAGAGAGCAGCTTTGCTCAACCCATTAATGAGAATGATTTGACCAAAATCCAGAGTGAAATGGAGGAGGCGAACAAGGAGGAAGAGTTCACTGTCTCTTCTTCTTAAAGAGCTGGGTAGGAGATTAAAAAAGGCTCTCAGGGAGCAGGGTCTGGACCAACAAATCCAACTACCTTCTCAGCAGTGGGGCTGTGCAAAGGCTTGCACAGGATGTTGCGAATGCAGCATACATGGATTCAGTGACAGTTCAGTGGTTGCTACAGGGACCACAGATATGGAATACATGATCTTCACTTGAATGAATATTGAAGTTTGATCCTGGAATCACAGAGGTGCAAGGGTAATTGGAAGATTGTAATGCAGTCTGTGGTTTTAGGCAATAAAACTTTGATAAAATTTAATTGATAATTTTATAAGTAATTCATCTTTTGTTCACTTGTCCAGATCAGAAGAAGCTACGGATGACATGACCAAAGTCAAAATAATGCATGAACTGATGAGAAACAGCACTGAGAATGTTAGCTGCCTAGTTTCTGGAAATCCTAAGTGTGACTTCACTACCAAAAGAGACCATGAAGTTATGTGATCATTGAGCAGAGTTTGCAAGAATGGAAAACAAAAGGACCTCACTAGCTGCATCTCATAAATAAAAATTTCCAAGATTCAGCTGAATCAAAAAATTATTCCAGCCATGGGAGAAAATGCAAGTTTTTGGGAAAGTTTGATATATGCACATCCTACGTGTACCACCTGGAAGCAAGAGGCAGAGGGATCTATCTACCACCTAGCCAGTATTCTCTTTGTTGTGGGCTTCATGGGTGGAAGTGGATTCTTTGGGCTCCTCTACGTCTTCAGCTTGCTTGGACTGGGCTTTCTCTGCTCTTCTGTTTGGGCTTGGCTGGATGTCTGTGCTGCTGATATATTCTCCTGGAATTTTGCGCTGTTCACTATATGCTTCGTCCAGTTCATTTACATTACCTACCAAGTTCGGAGTGTTGCCTTTGACAGAGAATTCCAGGAACTCTACAGTGCTCTCTTCCAGCCTCTGGGAATTTCCTTGACTGTGTACAGGAAGATCATCTTGTGCTGCGATGCAGAAGTGATTACCCTGGAGAAGGAACATTGTTATGCCATGCAGGGCAAAACACCTATTGACAAACTGTCCTTGCTTGTGTCAGGCAGGTTTGTATTGCCTTGTTCAGGTTTACTGCAAATATCTTTATTTTCCCCTCCCTATTGAAAATGAAAGAGGAAAAAAACAAAAGCGTGATTTGTGTATTGTTTGTTTATTTGCCAGTGCAATAGATTAACTATTAATGCAAGTAATATAAATATTAATAGGTTAAATACACTTGTCTAAGATAGCACTAGCACGAAAACACTAAGCACAGAATCTGTAATAACATGAAGAAAAGAATTTGAAGTCATTCTTTTCCAGGCTGCTGTATCATAGCATTTAACAGGTTAGGCAGATAAAGGGAATAAATTTTCAGTCTTTCAGCTGTTTTTCAGTCTTCAGGTCATGGCTTGCTATCTATCTACTGCCTAGCTGATGAGCACAGCATCTGTCCTATTTTTCTTTACTAGTATCATCTGAAATGGTACAAAAAGTTAGTTACAAAACTGAATATACTGAGATAAACTCTGCTTAATGGAGATCTTGACTTTGATACAGATTGCATTTGGTTGCTTTCAAGGCAGTGGGAGAAGAGTATTGGTAAGGAAGAGCAAAAGACTTGAAAGTGCCCTTTCATTACAAGGGGACATAGTTGAGCCTTATCAAGCCTTGCAGAACTGGGTCCACAGTTACTGTATACTGTGGCCCTGTATTAGACCCTGAGGCAGTAAATCCACCTGCTTGTGCTCCCTGCTTCCAGGAGAGCCTTCTGGCAGCTTTGCTGCTGCTTTCCTGGAGGGAAATACTAGCTTCTGTACTGTATGCAAAGCAGAGTGTGGTACCAGACCGCCACGAGAGTAGGTGGGACACCCAGAGGTGATGGACATGGACTGTCCTTGATGGGACACTTTGTGGGTGCTTTTTGATAGCCTGCTCCATGGATGGATGGAACTTGTAGGCAGCTTGACACTCAGCTGATTTAGGACTGCTTGCAATGAACAATATGGATTGTAGGCAGTTTTCCTTTGTGACACCCTGGTTCAGAGCATTCTTGGGAGCTGTCTAGGAAGTACTTAATGGAGATTGCTTTTGGTCTTACCAAAGGAGAGGTGTCCATCCTTCTACATGCCCAGCCAGTTAGTGATCACCCAGAGCTCCTGTTGCCCTTCATCCTGTGGTACAGGGCTGCTTGTGTGCCTTCAAACTCATATGTTATTTAAAAAGTAGAAAGGAAAGGAGCCTTCTCTTTGGCATCTTCAGAAGGCCACAGCATTCACACAGAGATCCCATACCTCCAGGCTGTTCATCTGCCTCCAGACATAGTCCTGTGGCCATGTAATTCCTGTTAAACATGGAGAGAGGCCTGCCTAGCACATGCCACGGGGCACTCCTGCTTCCCACTCCCAGTTTTTGTCACTTTGTTCCCTTTAAAATGCTTATTTGCCAAAACTGGAAGTAAATCCCATGGTTTTCAGGGGAAGCAGGTAAATGCTGTTATGGGCTTTGGTCTTTCACCTCTCCAGTGTATAATGGCCTTTTAATGGCAAAGCTTGTGCATCACTGCACAGACCTACCACAGAGAGAATAATGTGGTTTGAAAAAGGCCTGGAAAGATTTCCATTTCAGTTGCATGATTGTCTTGTATTCTCTTTCAACTGGCCTGAGCAAGCTGGGTTCAAAAATATAATTAGGATACTGTTGGCTGGTTTTTTGTGCTTTCAAATCTATATTTGAATTTCTCAGATAGTAGAAATAGCACATTCTTGTTGTAGTCATTGCTGGTGTACTGATAGTGCTAACAAATTAACATGTCTTATCTTGGTAGGATCAGAGTGACAGTTGATGGGGAGTTTCTGCATTATATTTTTCCTCTTCAGTTTCTGGACTCTCCTGAATGGGATTCACTGAGGCCCACAGAAGAGGGAATTTTCCAGGTAAAAGTTAAGGGGTTTCTTTTCTTTTGTTTTCAGTACTACAGGAAACTGTTCAAGTACTGTTTGATTTCAAAATAAATTTATTCAGTTGTGGGTTTTGTTTGTGATACTGTACAAACCAGTGGCATCCCATTAGTTTGGGGAGGGAAGTCCTCTTTATCCGTTGGACTGGTTTTGCTGTTTGTATCTTGTTACAACAAACAGGGGTTTTCTTAAAGCTAATCTGGGAGGTAGGCTCTGTTTGCATTCTTTGGCTGCACTGCTGTTCAGCCCTGAGAAGCCAGGTTTCCTCGGAGTGAGTAGAAGCTGGTGCTGAAGAGGTTCCCCAGTGGGAGATGAGCCAGGGGGAGACGTGCCTGTGACACAGCTTGGCACGGGTCTCAGCATGAGACATGGTGTCAGCCAGGGCTGCCCTTGAGCTCTGTGAGCCCTCCCACTGCTGTCACTTGACCGACACGCTGGCTTCTGTCTGTGTTGGATCTGATGTCTGCTGTCACGAGGACAAATGGCATTTGTCGAGAGCTTTCTTTAGACCTGCCTTTCCAGCTGAGGCTGCCAGGATTGGAGCAGGGAGTGCAGGGCTGAGCCAGGGCATCCTGACCATGTGGGTGCAGGCATATTGTCATTGAGGCTGACTAGATGTGATCATTTAGTCCATATCCAGTCACCGTTCTCACTTGTCTTTTGCATACAATAACCTCCCAGAGCTCTCTGACTCAATTAAAAGGCTCTAATTGCAGTAGACAGGTTCTGATGGGAGAGGGGGGTGCCTTCTGAGCAAGGGCAGCAGCAGCAACACCGCTGCCTTGTCACTGGCTCTTCAATTCTCTCTTGTGTAGGTAACGCTTACAGCAGAGACAGATTGTCGGTACGTGGCCTGGAGGAGAAAGAAGCTCTACCTGCTGTTCGCTAAACACCGCTTCATCTCCCGCCTGTTCTCAATTCTAATTGGGAGCGACATTGCTGAAAAACTGTATGCCCTGAATGACAGGGTGCACGTGGGGCAGGGCTTTAGGTACGACATTCGCTTACCCAACTTCTACCACGTTGCACTGCCAGAGACCCCTCCCGTGCAGCCCTCCCACCACTCCCACCACCTCCAGAGAGGGTCCCCCTGCCGCAAGCCCACAGGGGTTACAAACTGCAGCTCCTTCCTCACACCCTCCTAGGAAGGAAAGTTCTGCTGCAGCCATTCCTCAAAGCGATGAGGGGAGATGGAAGGTGGCAGAGCAGAAGAGCAGAGAAGCAAAAGCAGATGAAGCCAAATTTGACTGATAAGTGCCATTTATGTTAATTGGAGTAGGTTGAATTCTCTGTTTCAAGCCAACAGGTTGGCTTCTGCATTTTGACTGTCTGTGCAATATGTTTGTTTTCTGTTGATTCTCCTGTTATCTTCATCTCTTTCCTTTTGGAAGAGAACAAATCATAACAGTCTGAGGTCTTATTGCAATTGTGGTGGCCTCTGTGGTGGTGTGTTGTTTTGTTAGTTTTTTTTTTTTTAAAAAGCAAACCCATGGTATTTGTAATTATATTTCCTCAAAAAATTTTGTCATAATGAAGTAAAGTCAGAATAGTCAATGAGAACAAGTAAGTTGTCTTCAAAATATAGCAATTTGGTTATCATGTTCATTTTTATGCCATGTGAACATTCTCTCAATTTACATGAATAATGTTGCAGAAAAAAGACTGAGGATCGATTGCATTGGTTTCATTTCTTAAAGAAATGAAAGATTTTGAAATGCACAGCAAGATTGTTAAAAATCCAAACAAAACAACACAACAAATTCTGTCCCATTGAGTGATTGGTTTCTCTCTGACTGTCCTAGAGAGGTAGTATGTGAAAACAGACATAAATGTCATTGCTGGCATTAGAAAAATAAAACAGCTGTAACTGCTGCAAATACAGCTTAGGGAAAAGGTTGTTCGGCATTTCTGATAGGATGTGATGCTGTAGCACCTGGGCTTCTGCAGTGTCAGTGCCATTTGTGACATGTACAATAAATAATGTTAATCAATCTACTGCCAAACCATTGGAGTTTGTTGTACAATGTTCTTTTTAGCTGTGTTTGTCAGGAAGAGACTAAAACAGCTGCAGCAATAAATACAATTTTTAACGGATACATTCTTGTTTAGCTTCTAGAGTCACTTTCCTGTGCCTATGAAATTCTTGATTTAAAAGATATTCTCTCCCTAATTCTGTGGTGTTTTAATGACATAAGGGAGCCTCAGATCACATTTAGGAGGAGAGAGCTGGTTTCGACCCTTGGGGTCACTGTGCCTTTGAAGAGAAGTGTCTGAATGTCTTTGCTAGCTCACCTTCCTGCTGCTCTGCCTGATGCCTGCCAATAATCAAAAAATAAGAAGCATTACAATTTTATGAGAATGGATTGCTGCTTGATATGTCTGGAAGTAGATAATATTTTTAGTATTTTAAAATTTCTGGCCTGTTTGGTAGGATGGCCCTTGTGTGCTTCTCCATGTGTGGGTATACATATAAGTTTAGATGTTGTGAGTGGTTTCTGGAGGAGTTAAAATGATACGATGTTATGCTTGAGAGATAATCATGCAGTATGTATAAAAAAGCTATTAGAAGGGATGTGAAACACTACCTGTTTGAAGGACAATTAGTGTAGAGCAGATAAGATTGTACAAGTTTTGCTTTTAGCTTTCTTTCTCGGAGAGGGAAACCTGCCAAACATAAATACCTCAGCATGCAATGTGATAAACCCCAAATCATTCTCATAACCCTTCCATGCAATGTGTTCTGTATGTACTGCTTAATGCATGAAGTCCCTGAGTCACAGAGCTACTTTGTCCTGGTCAAAAGAGAATTGGAAAAAATGCAAACTGTTCACTGATATCTTTTAAAGACCTGTACAGATGCTAACTAAGGCACAAAGTGCCAGAGGCTGGCAGCATGTATTAAGGATGTACATCTGTGTGTCCCCTCTTCCCATAACCTTTTCCTGGTTAAGGGACAGGACAGCAGACTACCTGACCCCTTGGTGTGGCTCAGCACAGGTGTTCCCATGTAACTTCAGTGCTGTGGTTGGTGCCATGTCCTGTTTGTCAGCAGTGTCTGAGGTGGGAAAAGTGCATCATCTCTCGTGGATGTCACTTGGGCTGTGCCTCATCATCCCTCTCTGTGTCAGCCAGCTGAGCTGCTCTAAAAACCTTGTGCTGTTTTTAATGACCCCTTTAAAAATAGCCCCCCACCTCATTCTGATAACAAGAATTTCTAATTTGTCATGCTATGTGTGTTGGACCAACATGAAGTTTATACTTAACGTTTTATGTTTTAACAATCTGCAAACATAAAAATATTTTAAATGCATAAAAGAGATGTTATTTTAGACTTAGGTGTACTAATGTTCTCCTTGGTTTTCTTGAATACTTGGGTTTGGCCTATTGATTCAAGAAAGCTTGTCTTTACTAAATTCTGACTCTACTAAAGTCAATTCATTTGACTACCTTCACCTTAAAATAAGACCAAGGCATCTTACCCAATTTCTATATCAAGCTTATATGTTCTATTTAAACTATAGCATACTGCTTAGGAAGATACTGGGGAATGATGGGTGCTTCATATCACACTTGGATAATTTTTTCTTTTTTGTGACTGTGGTATGCCTTGGCTTCTGTCACACATTTTCCAAACACAAGCCTCTGTGATGCTTTTCTCTGCTGGAATTGGTTACTGTCAGAAATCTCTACCAGGACACATCTGAGTCAATATCTGAACATACTCTTAGCTAATCTTGTTTAGCTGTTGCTACTGTGCTTTTTGGGCTTTGAGTCATTTTTTAAAAATCGTTTCTAGTTTTCCAGCATCTGTTTGAGACATGACTAGCAGAACATTTCAGCTGTAAAATTCAGCTGTAAAATATATATCTACAATAATATAAGTACACACAAAAGGACTGGAAGCATGACAGAAGTTCTCTCTACCTCTGGTTTTTTTTTCATCTGGACAGTACTTCTAAAACTTACAGTGAAATATGGTCTGGCATGTGACTCATAAACCAGTATTTTGGGTGAGCTGTATAATCTACCTAAGTGAAGACCTACTCAGACTTATATCAGCAAAATTAGACAAGTTTTGTGAGATTACAAAACATTTTTCTTTTTTACCAGTTTCATAACCTTCTGTGGAGTTATGTCTACATTTGTAACGTTTGTATGCTACTATAGGTAAGAGTGGCAGAATCTGTGCACGTGATGATGTGGTCATTCATCAGTTATTTTCCTAAGTTTTTATAATTATATGGACATCATGTTGGAATTGCCCTCACAGCCTGCAGAAGGGTGCAAATTTGCTGCATAAGGTAAGAAACTGTATGGCCTAGGAGAGTCCAAAACAGAGGGGGAGGAGGAGAGAAAGACAGAACTAAGTTCATACAGATTTTATCCAAGAGATGTTTATTTTAAATTGGACTTGTGGCAAATTAATTTGTTGGATGCAGCAATATGTAGTTAGAGGTTCAAAAGCAAGTTTTGCCTACTTAGGAGCATGGGTCTGACCCTGCAATTCTTTCATTATGTAGGTTTTTTTTTAACCACTACTAGTGCAAGTACACGTACCAGGTTCCATCATGTAACTCCACTCGAAACTACAGAAACTATGGAATAACCAGAGAGGATGCATCCCAACATGCTGTTGTAGCTAATACACTATGCAAGGCAAATTTTAAGCACTTAAAGAAAAAGGTTGTTTTATTCAGTTACCTGTGATAGCAGAGGCTGAGCTTTGCAATTGAGGAAGGCCAGCCAGGGTCTATGTTTTCAAGAACTGTTTCCCTTGCAACAAAGCAAATTAGACATATAGAGATATGACCTCCCCTAGGATAAAACTGGGAAAGCTGAATACATGCTTGGATGATATTGCACCGATGTGCCATACCACAAAAAAGGCATATGCTTGTGGTAATTAAACAATATGTTGATACTACATTTTCAGGAAAGAAGTGCTCTACAGATTTTGCTTATTGTGAATGATAAATATAAGACATATTTGGTCTCAATGTACATGAAAATTTAAACCACAATATTGTGTTGCTCATACGAACAGATATTGCAAACCATGCGTTAAAACTGAAACAAATCTGCAGTTATTTATATAGAAGAAAACTATTTAAGTAGGAAAGGAAAAATTAATATTGATTTGTTGAATTCAGACATGACAAGATTAATATTTTTCTTTCTATTCCTGTAATAATTGAATGCATATTTTTCCTCCCTAGTGTGTTACTGTATAACAGATTTTTTTACTATACAACAAAATAAATACCATATAAAACCGATTTGTTAATCCCTCTTGAAAATACTGGATTTCTTTACATTAATATGCATTAAAATATAATAGGTTCAGGGCTCCCAAGGAAAAACACCTTTTCTTTCTGTTTATCTAATTCACATTAACTTTCCTTTCGTGTAGATTTTTTTTATCCCTTCAGTTTCTACTTGCTGTAATTCTGCTGCTGTGGGAATCAAAAGATGTATTGAACTTGACATGTAAATCAAGCCACCTCATGGTGATGAATCAAACCATGTAGGTGGAGCTTCATCAGCAGGAGTGTGTAGGAGAAAGGCAGCACAAGCATGTCATCACTGAGCTCTAGATTTGGGGTCATGTCCCAAACTATGGCTAGCAATGCCCTCCTAGAGAGTCACTTGGCAGAGGGTTCTGCCAGCAGAGGGTTTAGACCCACATCATCTTTCTGCAAGCTATAAATGTTGTTAAACCTTGCTCTGGAGTGGAAAAAAAAAAAAAATGGGACATTCCCAAAAGCTTGTGAGAGCAGAAGGATTTTGTAGCAGTTATTCTTCTGCTGTGGATTCACAGGAAATATTTTTAAGTTGTCATTTGAACTGCAGCTCCTAATTTGAGGGATCAGTGGTATATTGGGACAGGACTATTTTGCTACCTGAGCAGGAGTTTGAAGACAAATGATGATAAAAGATAGATGACCAAGAACTAAGATGTCATATAAATAAAAAACTGCAATAAAATAATGGTAGTAAAGAACTATTTCAGCAGTGAATCCCATAGTTTTTATTGTATCCACTAGTAACTCTCCACCTAAACTTGTGCAAATCTGGGGGTTATAATAATTTTCTGGGAGTAAAGGACATTAGGCCAAGAGAGACACTGAAGCCAAAAATCCCATCTAATGGGTGAGTGCTCTAACCATGTAATTGCATAGAAGTGGGCAGCAGTGTCCCCTTCTGTAGAAACTGCACATCATAGGCAAGCATTAAAGCATCTCATCTGTGAAAGGAGGTGAGCTGGTCCCTGTCCCCAGGCAGCGATTCTGGTGGGATGATCCCAAGCAGCCTGCAGGAGTCATGGCTTGGTGAGGATGAAGCACACATACCTCTTTAATATTTCCCATGTGTGGGTTTTAGGAAGAGTGCAGGACAATCTAGATACCCAATGCTGGGCTTGCACTTCCATGTAGGACATGACTCAAGGGTGGGATACTGGCAGGTAAGATTTGGGATGAGTTTAAAACACATTAGGTATGACCCTCTATCTTCCCATATGTGTTCTCTTACACCGGGTAAATGAAAAATAACTTAATCCATAACAAAAGTGAGGCAAGCCAGTTCACATCTGCTAGGATACCCAAGGATGGGTATCAGCAGTTCCTATAAAAAAAGCAGTTTGGATCTATGAAATGTTTGGAACAGCAGTTCCAAGCTGTTGTGCTGGAATTCCTTGCTGTGCTTTGTTCATCTAACTCTCTCACATTAAAATTTTTAAAGCTTTTATGGAACCCAGCTGTAGTAGCTATTCTGTTTTACTAAGAGATAAAATATTCTGAATACTTTTTTTGAATATGAAGCAAAACTGTCCTGTTTTCATTTACAGAAAAGCTGAGTCCTCTCAAATGATACTTTCAAGCAGATCTCCCCTAGTGAGGGGAATGAAGTGCTTCTCAAAAAGTCAGATATCCAGCACTATGCTCTGTTTATCACTAGGTCTTCATTTTATTGTTCAGTTACAGCTTTTCAAAAATATAATGTTCATGCTGGAAATATGTTCTTTAAAGAAATAATGAGTAAGTATTAGTAGAAAAAAAAAAGACAAGAAATACTGATACATAAAGCATTTTTACATGGATTTTGATTTTACCAACTATTAGTACCTTTTTGTTAACTATAGTGGTTGCCGTTTTAGTTCTGAAAGTGCTTTTTACAGTGGTATATGTACTTAAGCTACATGCAAAAGCAATAATCACATATATATGTATGTTTATTGCAGTCTGTATCCCTGTTTTTTACTCTATATAATAGGGGTTTGTTTGTTGCTCTTTTCTTTACAGAACAAAGAAGCATAATAAACATTACTTAGAAGACTGGTCTTATTTATTAATTGAAAAGAGAAGAAAATGCGTTTTTTTTAAATTCTGTATTTACTTTTAAAAATCAAGGTAGCAAGAAGCAGTTGTGGCATGCTCTAACTCAGCACACATGTTGACAGTCCTTTACAATATGCACAGTTTATTAAATTTGAAAAAGCTATCTCTTTCCAGTTCAAAGTTTTTCTGAGGTAATCTATTTACCTTTTCTTTCCCTTCATGGTGGACTATTATCACTATCAAATAATGTATGCTATCTTTGTCACTTGTTTAAATAGTTTCTTAGACTTACCTTCAGCCTCCCCCTACTTCTTTTTTTGTCCTTGTTCCTCAAGTTTTTTAGTTAGGTTTTTGGATTTTTTTTTCAGTTCTGTCTGTCTGTCTGTAGCTGTTAAACTCTTGTTATTTATTGTGTTTTCATATCTTTGCATAAAATTCTAAATCTTTATCAATAATTTTTTTAATTCCTAGAAAATGGTTGATAATGATGCACATACGCAACATCCTCAAGGTTCAGTCCCAGCCTTTGCTTCTCAAAAATAGCCACTGGTAAATATTAAAATGCACAGCTAAAAAAGACTAACACTGCAGCAAAACATTAATTGTCACTGTAGCAACACCCAAAAGCATGCATGCATTTGTACTCTGACAGTATCTGCAATTCCTTTGGTTTATACGGACAGTCACACAGACTCACAGAAATCCGTGGGGATCTCTGCAGAGAGAACATTGAGAGCTGCTGCTGAAATGCGTTTACCCCAGGATTAGCACAGACATCTGTCCATGAGCGTTTTGAACTTTATTTGTGCGTGGAAGTTGTCCAAAAAGGGGACAGAAAAATCACAGCCAGTTCACCCAGTGCTGCCAAATCTGCTGTAGTGGGGACCCCTAAAAATGGGCTGTCACCCAGTGAGGGGAGAGATGCAGCGCAAAAGCATGGCTCTATTACTTGTCTTCCAATTTTGTGTGAAGTAAGAGCTGCCTCACGTTAACCAAGAGCAATGTGTCGATAGCTATTTGAGTTCCAGGCAGGCAATGCAGTCAAACTCCATATCTGGTATTCCTCTATTTGTAGAAAGAAGCAAAGCCCCTGGGACAGGTTCCCTTTATTCCCAAATGCCGTAAGAAAGCTGCCCTGGCAGGGCAGTGACAAGCGTGCATTGGCTCTGCTTTAGGAAATCCAACACATTTTATATCAGCTCTCCTGTTTTTTTGGGGAGTCATGTGATTTAGGTAGAGCTAGAACAAGCATAGCAGGCCCTTCCATCAAGTCCCAGAAAAATCACTTGCAAGCAGTTCATAGAAACTGTTCACTGAGCAATTTCAAATAATGAACATGCAAAATAAAGTGTCAGCAGGGAACTGCTTATGCATAATTTGGGAGCAGGGATAATTGTTCAGTGTGATTGAATAAATTGTTTACTGCACACAGTTTAGATAACTTTAATAGCAAACAATTTTACTCTGTCCTCATGCCTCAGGATCATGTACCCTTTGGATAAACATCTACATCAACCATCTGTTAAACTCTGAATACCTTGACTGATTATTTTAGAAGAAAGTTGGCTCCTGGCTGTAAGCTGGCAACAATCAGTTACTATACTATTAGTCAGATACCTGGAAGCCCTGGGATGTAGTGTTTTATATCTTGGATTCAAACAAAAAGATAGCCCTTCTTGTATTAACAGGAGACACCATCCCTGCAGGTGTTGCATTGGAAGAATTGCCTGACTATACATCAGAAAGTGTCTGTCAGAGGGCCTGAGGTAAACATGCACTGGAATGCACATATTCCTGTTAAAAAAACTCCAGGATACTGAAGAGCTGAGAGAGTATTTGTCGTTCACAATCTCTTCCATGCAAACTTCCTTCTAGTAAAACATAATTCTTGAGGATGCTTTCAGGCAAAACCCATATAAATAAATTTTCTGCAGAAAATGTGTGTGATTTTTCAGTTATACAGCCCATAATTTCAGCAAGTGGGATGGGATTTGCTAGTGTATTTCATCCCACTCCAGACAGTTGTCAAATACACACAGAATGAATTGCTTTCTAAAGCAGCCCACTTATAGTGCCTATGGAGGGAATTTAAAAGATTAGTTTAGAGTAGATGCTGAGTACACTTCCTGAAACTATAAATGGAAACATTTCATAGATCTTGCCATTGTCTGAAAATAGCCCTGTCAGCCTGGCACATCTGGGATCCTGAATACAAAGCATTTGTTCTCTTTAGTGAAAACTTTGCCTAAAAAAGGCTATGGCATTGGACTCTCATTTGGAAGAGGCAGAGCACTTGCAGTTTCATGAAAAGTTTCTTTCTCATCTGCATAATAAGGTCTTCCAATGCCTGGCTAGGCTAAACTGAGGGACAGGAGAAGGAGCTTCAGGTCTCAGCTGTGCTTTTGAACTCCTACCTGTCCTCTTCTGAGGTCCAACACCTCCCTGCATCATCAGCAGGATGATATTTTCCCTGGAATCCAGAAAAATAGGCAGGCACCAAGAGGTTAAGGTGTACTGTTGAGGATCACAAAGCTGTTTGCTGGAGATAAGGAACAAGACTGAGCAATTTGCCACATCCATGTGACAGTTTCTACTGTGGACTATTACTGTGGAAAATAACTGTATAATTGGAGAAAGTACTTAAGCTATCAAGATCTTAATAGCAGAAGAAAGAGACACAACAGAGAAGAAACCTGCATCAATGAACAGCTGAAACACCATTAGACCTGTCTCTGCTGACAAAATGCATCAATTCAACACAAATCTCCAAAAACTGATCTGTCTGTCCAAAGCCAATCCTCATTCTGTGTAAATGCAAACAGTTTTTATTTCTTGCTTCATTACAGATTAATTTGTGTTAGCAGACTTCAGAGAACATGTAGCTTATTGACAAAGATAGGAGGTTAAACCAGTCTTTAGAGTGATTTAACAGCAGGACAATAATTTAATTAAACCAGCCCATTCTCCTGCAGTACATGAGACCTTGTTTTAAGAGGATAAATTCTACTTAGTACTTCTTACTTAGAGAATGTTTGTTATCTGTGTAAGTATAGTTAATGTTATCTAATATTATCTGTAAAACTAAAGGCCATTAGTATCTGCCTTGGACTATGTGCCATCATCTTATATAAAATTAATGCCAGTGATTCTATCAGAGAAAGTTTTTCTTCTGTGCACAGGTGCACACCACAGCACAACACCAGAGTCCATCAGAGCCATGTCTACGTGTTCCACCTGCTTATAGCCCTCCTGGAGAGACAGGATAGAGGCACATCTCTCAGACCCTCTCTCACTTCCCTCTTTCTGCTGACAGCTGTACTGGCAGATACAACCATCTCCATTACCCACGTAGTCTTGGTTCTTACTGCCCTGCTGCAGACGGGAAATAGTGTTTAATCATGAATATACTGAAATATGAAGATCCCAAGAGACTAACTGCAATCAGGACAAACTTCTACACTGTCACATGGCTGCAAATATTATTAGTTCGTTGCCGAGCTTTCCTAACTAACATTTTTTTTTGCACTGGGCTAAGAACATGCTGTTTACCACCAAGGCTTCCCCCAAAACTAGAAGAGACCTGGAGGGTAATGTCAGGTACAAAGGCTTTACAGAAGACACAACCAGTACAGCAAACTGCGCTTCTCCAGTGTTCGGTAATGTGCTAGAAAATGCTTACATGTCAGTTTGGATTGGGATAGGAGCTCTCTGATGGGCTGCTTTGTGCAGCTTTTGGAAGCTACTTGGCTTTGCTCCAGCAAGCATAGCTGAATACTATCATTCTCAAACACATGCTAGATGCTATCACTTATGACCATTCCTGTAGTTACGTTATCCTGACTCGTTCTTCCTACCCTTTTTCCAGCTCACTTACTCTGCATGTCTCAGGAAAGAGAAGGTACATCCATAAAAACGGCTGGCCAGAGGAAACATAGTCCCAAGTCCTTCATAATTATTTCATAATATATTTTTGAAAATCAGATCTTACACGGGGCAGCAGGATTCATAAACCTCCTGTTCACATGGAACATGTTCCTGGAATGATCCTGATCTCTTCTCCAAGATGCAAAGCCAAGAACAACCATAACAAAGGCACGGCCTCCTGGGACATATGTTGATATGTACAGGTGTAAATTGTTACTTCAAAAATGACTTGGGATTCTGTATGCTTTCCAAAAATATTTAAGAATAATGCTGATCATATGCTCTTGGCTGCTGAAAAAATAACCCCACTTTGTAGCTAGTTCATCAGAATGTGTTGAAAGCGTTTTTCTGCCTTTTCAGTCCTCATTTATCACCAACAGTCAAGTTTTGAGATGGGCTGGAATGTCTTTCATTACTGGATGCTACTCGTCAGGCTCCTGGGGATGAAGGCAGGCTCGGTGACTACTTCGCCTGTCCTGCAAGACTGGTGGTGCCGGCGGGGGCTGGACAGGACACGGGCAGAACCGATGCCGACTTGCGGGGACACAAGCGTCCCGCTTTGGAAGCACACCGTTTCTGGGAGCTGTCAAACTGCCGCACGAGCAAACTTGGTGGCATTTCTTAAACATCATGCTCGTGACAAAGCAACCGCAGCAGGTGCCGAGTTGCGAAGAGCGGTTTTATAAAGGCTGTTGAGGCTCCTTGACACACCATGTAGGGGCAATACTGCTTGCGACTCGTTTAGGGGAGAATTCAGCCCTTCTAATTTTAACCACCCAACAGCTGGGCTGGCTGCCCGGGCGCGGGGCTCCGGCCGCACCTCTGCGCGGTGGCTCTCCCCACCTGTTTTAGGCGCCTCGATTGGGCACTGCCCACAGGCAGCGCCGACCCGGGTGCGGGTGCCCGGGGTGATGCTCGCAGGGGTCACAGGGGGCTCTGCGGGGCCGGGGCCGCCCCCGCCCCTCCCGGCCCGCCCGCAGCCCCGGGGCCGGC
>NW_024582091.1:23576298-23612173 GCF_017639235.1 Corvus kubaryi | reverse complement strand
TGCCCCGCGCCCGCAGCCCCGGGGCCGGCGGAGGCGCCTGCGCGCTGCGGCCGCTCGGTGCCGGCCCCGCTGGCGCCGCCCGCAGCTCCCGCGGCTCCTCTGCCTATTTTAGTCACAGCCGCGGCTCCGTGCCCGCCGCGGGACGCGGGGCCGGCAGCGACGAGCGGCAGCCCCGGGCCGTCGGGAAACTTTTCCGCGGGCGCGGGGCAGGTGAGGGGCGCTCCTCCCGTGCGCCGGCGGCACCGCGGATGGGGGGACGGCGGCGGGCGCCCGCATCCTCGGGTCCTGCAGCCCCGGGGCCCGGGGTCTCGCTCCATCGGCGGCGGCAGGAGGGGTGGGCGCCAGGCTCCGCCGGGGAGCTGCCCGGCCAGCGGGGAGAACGCGCGGTCCCGTCCCTGGTCTCTCGATCCCCTCGGTCGTTCTCCGTGTCCGGCTGCGGGCGCAGCAGGGACCGGAGTCTCCGCCTGTGCCCTGCCCGCGGGGAGGATGGACGGGTTACAGCTTTGAAAGTGGCCCTTTGGGGGAAAAGGGACCAGTTGCTCGATTATTTTCAAGTTTTTAAAATTATTTTCACGATTATTTTGCATAAATGGTGGGTTTGGCGTTCGCCCGTTGTGGGCTCAAAGGAAGCTTCGGAGCGCAGAGCGGGGCTGCGGGCGGGGGTTGCGGTTGTGCCCCTGGGCTCGGGCGCATCCGTGAGCGCTGCAGGCAGAGGGGAGAGCGAGCGCCAAGGCACTCACACCCTCGGGGCCGCTCAGCTCGGGAGAAGCGGGGCTGCTGTGCTGCGGTGGCGCAAGTTTTTATCACGGAGTGGATACTTTGTTGACTGTGCAGAATAACGTGTTGTTCAATTTTCTCTAGATTAAAGTGGCTAAAGAGAGTAACAAATTTCTGTAGTTACTGACGCATTTAATTGACTTGGACTTGCTGCAAGAGCGGATTGGAATACATCTTTTCTTACACCACTTTCCTATTAATTCCTACTTCATTGTAAAAGAGGAAATTGTAACTTAAACTGTAATTAACTCATCTATACTACCTCTAGTAGTTCGTCTTTAGCTCGCAAAAGAATTATTGCCTAAATCCTCTATGCAGCTTCTGTGCTATAAGACCATAGAAAAGTTGTTAAAAGTTCTGCAGGTATAATTTAAAAAAAAGTTGAGTTGTTGTTGTTGTTTTTTTTTTTTGTTTGTTTTTTGTTTTTTTAATTGCATTGACTGTGAAGTTATAGAAACATACTCAAGCAGAGACTTAATAAGCTCACTTGAATAATGTTGACCAGTAAAGCTGTGGGATATGAATAATCTCAATAGGTAATGCCTCGAGTGGGACATTCAGCACTGTCCCGTATCAGCTTAGCTGACCGGTTCTCATGCTTTACCATTTCTTGCTATGTCTGTCTTCTGTGAATGTTCTGTAGGTATCCATAAAATTCCCACATTTTTCAAAGTCATCTTTGTGACTGAATATTTGTGGACTAAACCTTTTGAAAATGCCTTTCAGAAGTTCGGTCTCTTGTACAAAGCTGTTGTTGAGTATAGCAAAATCCTAGAGCATGCTCATCTCATTTTTATTCCAAGAATTTGTATTTTCTGACCTAAGACCACCATGTATTACCTTAACTTTCTATCAAGTTCATGCACAAAAAAAAAAAAAAAAAAAAGGCTTTTTTGTTCACCATACTAATTTCTGTTAGGTTCATTAATAAAGAGTCAGTGAGTTTTCCTGTTTTCCTTTTTTTTTTAATATCCTCTTTTTCCCCTCCTGTTTGAATAACAAATCGGCTTGAGTTCTCAATCATCTGAATCTTCAAATTCTTAGTTTGGCAATTCTAAATCCATATGATGGATATATACTGGATATTAAAAAATGCTCTTTTAATGATTTGTCTTATGCTCCATAAAGCTTTCATTTCAGTGGATGCTATTTTACCCCACCTTCCCAAAATTATTTGACGGTGTTGGTTGATTTTTTAACTCCTTATATTAATACATGTCTTTGCATTGAAGACTTAAGTGTATGACTAAATAGTCATGTGCTATATTAATCCTTAGTAGACATAATTAAAGTTTTAAAGGCCTGAATCTGTACTTAAAAAATTAATTTTTGACTTTCAGAGGTCACAGGAGGTAAAAAATTATAATTGCTTGTTCGTTTGTGGAACTGCAGCCTTTTTCCTCATTCTTCAATATTATTTACTGCAACAGTAGATGCTAGGACTAAAGAATTGATCCAAAAATTACAGTTTTTTGACATTTTGGTTGTTTGTCTTTCTGGTGTTACCTGTAGACAGACACTTTAGGTCACAGCTTGTAGCTCTGCCTGTCTGCCTTTTCTGTCGATTCTCAAGTGGTCTCCCTAGTTGAAATTCAGAGCCCATGTCAAAGTCTGTCCTTATGTCATTTTGCAGACAGCATCAATCTATTTTTGTCAGCTTTTAAATACCATCATGATGGAGAAGTTCTGGTTTCTGCTGTTTCCAGTATGTTAGGGGAGCTGTAATTATTGTTTGTGAGTAGTAAGTGAAGTATTCATATAAAGAGGTATTAATATAAAGACTTTGAGGTAGTAAAGACAAAGCTTATAAAAAACTGGAGGTGGGTAGATTTAGGTTCCTGGGTTCTAGTTTAGGCAATCTAGTATGTAAGCCTGACCTTCAAAAGTGTTGAACATCCCCTTACAACTGTGGACACATTAAATAGCTTGATCATCACTTGTTGGAGAAACTCCTTCCCGTTATTTTTCAGTTTATGGCTAGTGATTTGTTGCATCAGTGTCTGTGGAGAGGAAGGGGAGACTAGGCTGTGAGGAGAATGAGATGGTCAGGTGCTGTATATTTAATTTGGCTCATTGGGCTTCCAGTCTTCTAATATACGATGCTTTAGAGCCAAGTCTTAAGAGTAAGGTAGCCTCTATTCCCACAGAGGAGCAATACAAAATTTTGCTATTAAAATTCAAGCATTTGGAAGGCTGATTTGATTTATGATCAGATGCAGCTGAAGTTACTTCTTGAAGCCTGTTTTGATGTTGAGTTGAAGGACTTAGGGTTGGTTCTATATCTGTATGTGAGTTTGATTGTCTGTACTTGTTTTATTGGCATTTTAAGTGGTGCTTTTACTGGCACATGACTGGGCAGTGAAAGGCTGAATATAGGTATGATGGTTTTTTGGAAAAATATCTAGAGATCCTGCTGCTCCAGTGTAGGGAGTTTATATTGTTTGAAAACAACAGGAGCACCGTGATGAGATGTGTGTAAGATGAGCACAGACATAGTTATCCAGTTAGCAATTCCCTTCTGTTCATGAGTGTGTTAAAATGCCAGTCCTGCAGCCTCACACAGGGCCAGGCTTTGGCTCCCTGTGTGAGTGGCTTTGTCAGGACAGTGAAGCTGCTCTAATGACTCTCTTGATAAACTCATGAAAGAGCTGAAAGAAAGTAGGAGTGTATTTGGATAGACCTGATGTTTGGTAACAGTTAAGCGCAGAGTTTGACACACACCCACATTTAAATTAATCTTTGTGAATAATTAAGGTAGAAATGAAAAGAGGAAAGCGATCTTTTAAGGAATAGATGAATTGTGTATTTTGGTAAAGGATTAGATAATTTTTTTTCCTTGAGAATCGTTTCAATCCAGATATGGATGCACTGTATCTGCGCTAGTGTTTGATCCTGTAGGATGCCTCTGCACATTCTGTGGCATACCTTAGCTGTGTCCGGCTCTGTGCATTGTAAGAGAGGGCTGAGGATTTGTTTCTTCCCACTGCTGTAAGAAGGGGTCTAAAACACTGATTAATTTTGAAAACTGTCCAGTTTGCTTACACCCTGTACACAGGTTGATTGGGAGAAAATAATAAAAGGAAGGGATGAAGCAACTGAAATTTACTTCACAGCCCAAGAAGCACTCTCAATTAACAGAGATGTTTCAGAGTATATTCAAGTCTGCAGGAAATAGTGCATTAACTGTGACTCAAAATTTTCTCCTGAGCAGATGCGTTACATGGCAGTTAGCAATGACACACATCAGGGATGTGCACTGTCTCTACAGAATTTAATTGAATGCAAATCCCACCACATTGTATGTTACGGAGCTTGCTTGCTCATTGATGATATGCATATATTTCATTAACAAGACTCAAGCCCACCTCCCTCTAATTTCTACTGCTGTGGCAGTGAGAGACCATACATGCCTTGCTGGAAGCAGGGTTCTCCTGTGTTTGACAGCAGACATATCTAGGACCAGTTGTGTTCCTTCAGCTGGAATCTGCTCTGGGTTGAGAGATCTTCTGGAGAGCTTGTAACACTAACTGCATTTCTTAGAGAGACTAGCTTTTAATATTCCAAAGATAGTGTCTTGTAATCTTCCAGTTTCTCCCTGTAGATTGTTTTTAATAGTAATTTTTTATTTTGTATTGGGATTTGCCCAATATTTTTTTTCCATTTAATTGATGCAAAAGGTATATATGTTATATTTATTACTACAACAACAACAAAAAAATCCCATGTGTTAAGATTAGATTAGAAATAATATTTAGCTGTCTCATTTCTCCAGCAGTTCCACACACAGACAACGGTCTTGCAAGCTTGTTCAAACTGTGTGTAGATCAAGTGATTTCCCTAAAAGACTGGCAGCAGACTTAGCAGCCTCTTTGGTTTGGTAGCTATGATTTAGGTGAAAGAGATAGCAAAGCATTGCTGAACTATAGATCTAGTTTACCCTTTTAAAGCATTTTTTTCCCCCATTAATAATAATAGGAAGTATATATTGGGAAGAGAGAAAATAGGTGTAAAATCCATGTGTATGTCTACTATGTTTCGGTTTAATGCATAGTGAACTTTTTTCCTCTCCTTGCAGGAGTCTCCAAGATGAATACTACAGCAATGAGCCCACTCACTCCACTAGGTTTTGCTCCAGACTTAAAAAATGCCACCCTTGATCCTCTCAATGAGACTGCATGTGAAAACTGGAAAGAGATTCATCATCTTGTTTTCCACGTGGCAAACATTTGTTTTGCAGTCGGACTGGTAATTCCAACTACTTTGAATCTTCATATGATTCTTCTGCGAGGCCTGCTCACCATAGGTAGGAGGATTATTCTGGAGAAAGAAATATGACAGAAATGTCTGGGTTTGACCATTATGGAGCTGGTCCCTGCACCTTATGGCAAAATTACCACCTCTATTGATGGCCGTTGTGCTCTGATGAAGCTGGTCTTGGTCTAAGACAGGATTTGTTTTGACCCTGACACACCTTTTCTAGAAAGATTATATAACCCTCTAGGCTCTTAAAACTTCCCAGAACTGTAACTTGCAATTTCAAACCTGTGAAGATGTCAGCTTGAAAACAAGCGGACATAATTTACGTCAGATGTAACTGGATGTTTGAAATTCACTTACCTCAAACCAGTTATGTCTGATCATTAAGACCTTTATTTTATATTTCAAGTAAGTACTGGGACTGTGTATTGGCGGGTGCTCTGCCTTAGTGTGTCTGAGGTAGGTGAGGTCTTCCTTGAGAAGCTTGCTGTGAGCCCATGTGTTCTTTTAGTGTGGGTTCAAACATGTGCACCAGCATCATTTTTGTTGCTGATTTGAAAGTGCAGCCTTTCGATAGGGAGTATATTCTGTGTTCTGATATCAGTCATATTTCTCCTACCACTGTAGGAATCTTGTGACACCAGAATCTGACTTGAGAGGAAAACCTGAATTTGGCATGCCTGGGACTGAGCAAATGTGGTTCAATTTGTAACATTGCAGTCCCACAGCTATTTCAAAGTCTCTGTACCTTGTGTGGGACAAGATCCTTGTGATTGAAGAAGGAATAGTGAGTCATTGCAGTTTAAGAAAGATAAATCCAATCCAACAAGAGCATGCTTAAGTATTTTTAAGTGAGTCCTTCTTGGCATAACAGGATAGGTCAGTTTTATGATAGAAGTGTTTTGAATTTACAATGATCTTGCATTTTCTATTTTATAATTATTATAGGGTAACATCTTAAAACAGATTGCACTGGTGACCAAGGGTCTGAACATTGCAAGACCTTTTATCTTGGCTTTAAAAGCAAAAGGAGTGCTGCACTTGCTGAGCCTGCCACTTTGATCTGTAGATCTTGTAGTATTTAGAGCAGATATGGAATCAGAGTTTGCAAGCTGAGGTGGTAGCAGGAAGCAGGTTTACTTGGTAGGTAGAATGAGTAATGAGGCCTGGTTCCTAGGGACCTGTTCCCTTTGCTTTGACTCTGCCCCACCTCTGTGCTGCTCTGCAATATTGCTGCTCTTCAGTATTTCCAGACATCCTATCCTCCTGTGCCTTGCAGTCTAATTAATAAGCAGATCAAGAGTCACTATATTTTGATTCTTCTGATTCCATATATAAGTGCTGCCTTATCAGTTAGCAGCCCAGACCGACTGGATAGTACTGAGTTCAATGTCATTTTCAGGGAGAAAGAGGGTAAGAACACTCATTTAGAACGGTCTCCTTTTTATCTTTGCATGAAACTTAAGGGAAAATATGTCTGTGACCTCTCCAGCCACCTCTGTTGGATGGTAGGCTCACAGTTATCTGGGAGAGACTCACTCATGCATAATCCATCACTTGATAAATATTGTCTTTGTAGGCTGAAAATGGAATCCCTAATCATACAGGATGTCTTCTCTTTTAAAACAAGTGTCATTACTCAAAGTAAGGCAACTAAAAAAAGAGTAAGCATTTGGAAATTTTGTCTTCGACGTTACACAGGAGAATTCAGGTTCCCGATGTGACCCTGTTGCATCAGCAATTACAGTTTCTTTTAATTTTCAAAAACATCTGCATATGACTTTAGGAAGTTTTTATGCAACTCTTCTTTGCTAATTCATTGTGAACATTCATTTATAGGCCTTTTAAAATTAATTTTAATTAATGCAACACAAGAAAAAAATTCGTAGAATATATTGTTTTTCAGTGTAATTATACTCAGTGGACATATTCTTGATGGTTTTCTAGGAATGTTTATTGGTTGGTGGAATTTAACTTCCTATTTTTTTTTTTTTAATTTTTACAGGATGCGCATTGTTCATCATTTGGGCTACACTCTATCGTTGTGCCTTGGACATAATGATCTGGAATTCTGTGTTTTTAGTTGTCAACCTTTTACATTTCATATACCTAGTGTATAAAAGAAGACCGGTACGTATAACAGCTAAATTTCACAAGCAGCCTAGTAAGATGCAAGAAAAGGAAGTTTTGCCCATGTTTGCTGGGCAGACCAATGGATTAGTACTTGTTTTCAGCAGGATACTTTTATGTTTGGCCCAAAATCACACTCTGGACACACTCTGGAAGTGTGCAAAAACTGGTACCAAAAACAAAAGAGAAAACAAAACCTAGCTGGAAATAAGCTCTTCACCGAGTTGATACAGCCTGTGCAAGAAAGCAGCTAAGAAATTAGATATGTCTTCCTTTCCTGGTGAGGCAGCATGAAGCTTGACTTCTGTCTTGCCTAGGAAGTAGCTTAAAACTAACTAGACTGATCTGTTACTAGACAATTGTAGATGTGTAGTAAATATTTCCAGTTCAAATTGCTCTTGAAGAGTCATCGTACTACTTAAAGGGTAACTTCCTCTCTAGTTAGTATTACTAATGCTATTTTTTCAGCCTATTCAATCCATTTATGTCACCATCAAGATGCAGCCTATGATGAAACTGCTTTGTGTTTCTGCTAGTGAGCCATGGCCATGCTGTCCAGCACACACACAAAGTAGCAGCTGTGATAACAGAGAGCCAGTGAGGCCAGATTCTACCTACTCTGTAGGCACCCACAATTAAATACCCCATGCAAGTACTATGGTCTCTAATAGGGGACGAACTCGTGTTGCAGTCTTTTTGCTCAACCAATGTAGCGTGTTCTGCTTTCCTTCAACCCACCTACCAATTAAGCCTTTTAATAAATCTTGAGGTTTCTGATCTTCTGTCAGATGGGACAGGAAGCGGCCAACGAAGTCAGAAATTATTGCAAAATGCAAGAGTGCACAGCTGATAGAAACCCATTTCCCTAGGAAACCAAGCCTTAAAACTTATTTGTATTTTAAAAATGAGTTGTGGCATCCTTAAACATAGGTAATGGTCCTTGGGCTTGTACCCATCCAACCCTTTCCAAAAATCTAAATAAAAGGTTACTGGAGAGTGAAAAAAGCATCCTGGGAGGATGATGTGCTGGTTTGGGCTTGAGTAAAAAGACCAACTAAACAAAAAAACAAAAAAATCACCTTGCAATGTGTAAATCAATACTGAATGAAAAAAGAAAAATATTCTTTTGTAATTGCAGTTATCTACTAAAAGGTATGTTGCCATAGGTTGGGGTATTTTGTGCATTATGGAATAGGTTTCATCCTATTGAAGAGTCAGCTATTTTCACGAAATCCTCCAGTAAATTTGTTAGAATTATTTCTAGGAGTTAGGTTAAGTGGTAGAAGTGATTGAAGTACTCTGTAGGTGGATATAAAAAGAAGGAATTGTATAAGAACATGAAACTCAACTGATAAACTCAGTCACCAAAGTTGGTAAAAAATTGCTTCTAAGAGAGGAAGGCCTGGAGTGCCTACTTTAACTTTGCTTTCTCTTTCTGTAGCCCTTTCCCACTGGCAGTGTAACCACAGCAGAACTGAGGTGCTTGGCACTCCCATAAACTCTGCACTGCTCACACTCTGGCAGGCAACAACAGCATATAAAAAGAGGCTAAAGGTTAAATTGCATCTGTCTACAACAAGTTGATAAATTGAGTACATGTGTTAAAAAAGGAAGAGGCTCTATCTACAGCAGAGTTCCTCCAGTATGGAGCACAGATTCACCCAAAGGTTACCATCAACAGGGCTATGTGACCTGTGCAACTTAAAAAGCTTAGCCAAAAATTAGATCTGCTAGACTAGCCAGGTAGTGCTGGTTTTTTGTATATTAAGATTTAATTTCAGTAGTCTTCTTTCCATTAAGAAATTACAGTATTTATGAACATTGCATGGAAAATATTATGCTATTTAATTGCTGTAATACATAATAATTTCAGTAATTATTAAAAAATATATGAATCTTTGTTACAAATTAAGATCAACAAGCATACTCAAAGTGATGCCTGATAGTCATGTCTTTTTAGCTGTCTAACATGTTTATTATGAACCCAAAGGCTGTTTTAACTGTTTTTCCTAAAGGAAGATAAAGAAGAGGGGAAAAGAATTAAAACTCCTAGGAACTAATTTTTGAATGATATTTTCTCTCTGCAGCTATTGTATTGCCCATCTCAATCAGTTTTGGTCATTCTCACAAAAGATCTTTCCAAGGAAAGAAAGGAATGGCAGAATAATTACAAGTTAGTCGTATTACTAAATGAATAATTGATATGTTCAGTTGCTAAATATTTATTTTATTAAATGGAGGATGCAAAATCACAGTGAGTTTCTTTTCTGACCAGAAGATTATTTCTGTGGTTTTGATTCCTTGGAGCTTTACAAATTTTGCTTTTTTAGTCTGAGTGGAAGCTGAGCCTAATCAGTGTCTGATTCGGAGTTCTGGCAGCATCCCAGAATATTTCAACCCCTGCTGAACAAAACATTACACCTACCCATATGGCTTGTTTGGAATATGACCCACAAGCATGACTGGAGGAGCAGTCAGCTGTGCTTGGGAAGGGGGAATAGTCTGTTACAAGGGAGCCCATCTAAAACACAGCTCCAGTCTGCAATCTGATTGGTCTTTAAGAAAGTGGCTACACCTGCTTTCTCCTCACAGTATTACACACCAGAGGAAGATCATGAAACATGAACCATGTGCTGGTTAAGGGATTGGATTAACACTCCAGGGCCAAAACTTGCCCTCGTGTCTGTGTGCATGGTTTTGGGCTCAGAAGTCTTGGGAGCCACTTAAATTCCTTTTTCAGATGAAAATGTATTTCTTTAAGTTGCAGTGGTGATGTATTGAAAGAGGTGCAAATTAAATTGGTACAGCTGTTAAAAATGAAAGAGTTCCTGGAGAACATGTTGGTAAAACAAATAGTCATCTAGCTTTGTGGGTATATGGAATATGTTTTGAAATCAAACAGCTCAGGACAATCCTTAGCATAATACAATTTCTCTTGCAGGTTTCTTTTTAATCCTTGTTTTGTCTGTGTAGATGTCCTCTGAGGTATTAAAGATTGTGGCATAAGGAACATACAGGAAATTCTAAACCTGGATTCCATATGAATGTAGTTGCTCGTGGAATATATAACTAGTATATATATGAACTTGTATGAAACCAGTGTAACTTTAGGTCAGGTGATGCACTGGACACAGTCAGTCCACGAGCCCTGATGTCGCACACCCACAAGAGCTGATGTCACATTTCTGATAGTCTTGGAATAATGTTGGTGACTGAGAGAAGTGCGTGAGGAATGGAGGAAGCAAATGCCACTCCTTTCCTCAAAAAGGGCAAGAAGGAGAACCCAGGGACCTGCAGCCTGGTCAGTCTCAACTTAATCTCTGAAAAGAAGGAATAGATAGTCCTGGAAACCACTTCTATGCACATGAAGCACAAGAAGGTAAACGGGAGTGATCAGCAAGGATTTACCAGGGGGAAGTCGTGCTTAGCCAGCCTGATAATAGATGGATGAGAAACTGATTGAATGGTTGCATCCAGAGGGTAATGGTCAAAGGTTCAGAGTCCTGATGGACATCAGTGACAAGTGATGTCCCTTTCAGGTCTGTATTGGAGCCAGTGCTACTTACTATCGTCATTTATGACATAGACAAAGGGATTGAGTACACCGTCAACAAGTTTACAGGTGACACCAAACTGAGTTGTTTGACACACCTGAAGGCTGGGATACCATCCAGAGGGATCTGGACAGGCTTAAGAAGTGGGCCAATGGAAATCTCATGAAATGTGACATGACCAAGTGCAAGGTGCTGCATCTGGGTTAGGGCAACCCCCAGTATCAACACAGGCTGAGGGATGGACACATTGAGAGCAGCCCTGCTGAGGAGGACTTGGGGGTGGATGAGAGGCTGGACGTGACCCAGAAATGTGCACTCACAGCCACAGAAATCCAGTTGTATCCTGGGCTACATCCAAAGCAGTGTGGCCAGCAGGGTGAGGGAGGTGACTGCTCTGATGAGATCCCACTGGAGTGCTCTGGGATCCCAAGCACAGAGATAGAGCTGTGGGGAAAGGCTGGGAGAATTGTGGCCTTCCAGTACTTGAAGGGAGCCTACAAGAAGGATGGAGAGGGACATTTTACAAGGACATATAGTGACAGGACAAGGAGGAATGGCTTCAAACTGAGAGTAGGTTTAGATGAGATATTAGGAATAAATTCTTTACTGTGAGGGTGATGAGGCATTGGAACAGGTTGCCCATAGAAGCCGTAGATGCACAATCCCTAGAAGTATTCAAGGTCAGGTTGAAGCTCTGATGCTACCTGGTCTCATGGAAGGTGTCCCTGCCCAGGGCAGAGGGGCTGGAACCAGGTGATCTTTAAGGTCCTTTCTAACCCAAGCCATTCTGTGATAACCTGCTATGATGAAATGACTGACCCAATAGCTGAGAATGGTGACTGTCCTCTACCTTGATTTCAGTAGGGTTTTCAACACTGTCTCATGTAAAATCCTGATAGAGAATCTGTTAAAGTGTGGCCTGGATAAGGACACAGTGAGATGGATTGAAATCTGGCTGAATGGCTGGGCTGAGTGTAGTAATCAGAGGTAAGAAGTCCAGCTGGAGGTATGTACTACATAGACACTAGTGTGTGGTGTGTAACCTCAGGGCCAGTGCTAGTCCCAGTGCTGTTTGACATCTTCATTCATGATCTGAGTGGTGGGGAAGATGTGTACCCTGATGACACAAAACTGTGAGGAGTGGATGATAGGCCAGAAGGTTGGAAACCATCTGGAGGGGCCTCAGCAGGCTGGAGAAATGGGCCAACAGGAACCTCATGGAGTTCAACAGAAAGTGTGGAGTACTACACCAGGGGAGGAATAATCCTGTGCATCAGCACATGCCACAGACTGACCAGCTGGAAACCAGCTTTGTAGAAAAGGACCTGCAGGTCCTGGAGGAAGAGCTGAACATGAGTCAGAAACTTGCCTCTCTCTCTTACTTTCTGCCATTTTTTCTTTGCTGCTTTTCCTTATTCTCTGTTCTGTGTTTTATTTTATTTTATTCATTATCTGAAACTTATTGTTCTAATTTGTCTTCCTCATGGCAAATATGCAGGCTTTATTCAAGCTGCCTCTGCTTTCAGGAAGGCCGTAATATTGTCTTGTCCCCTGCTTCCTTCATTCAGGGAAGATTTCCAGGCTTGGGATTTCAGCCAACATCCTTTCTCTCATTGCTGCTGCCTGCATTTGGGTGGGCTCTTAGATGTGGGATGTTCAGCTGGCAATGTTTTTGGGGTTTTTTTTCCCTCCCTCATCACATGTGGTTTCAATATATTTGGTTTGTTTTTCAGGACTTGCTTTTCTGCTGCAAGTAAGCCAAGAAGCTGAGGGATGAGAGAGGCTCCCAGGAGAGCCTGAGAGATAGCCAGAGTGACATGTGCGTCCGGTGTGAAAGACAACCTCATTTTTTTTCTCTGTATAATTCTTGCCCAAGTTCTATTCACTATTGCATCAACAGAAATCTCAGAAGGCTCCTTGTGTGTGATTTAATGTGCCACTTGGATGGAACAGCATTCTAAAGCACCAGTATGCCAGCCTGGCTAATTTTAGATAAGGTTTTGGTCACCCTGTCATAGGCAGTGTTTGTGGATAGACATCACACATTTACCACTTCTTTCCTTGCTTAAGCATAATAAAGCCAAAGATGTTCCTCAAGCTAAAGCATGTGTGCAGTCTTACCTGTTTTTAACTAATTCATCTGTGTTTATTGATGTCTCTTGTTTTCCCAATCTAGATCAAGATAGAGAAGGAGCTTAGCAGCCTCTACAAGAGGATGTTTGAACCTCTCCATGTGCCCCCAGAGCTCTTCCAAAGACTAACTGGACAATTCTGCAACATTCAGACTTTAAAGACAGGTCAAGCCTATGCAGCAGAAGATAAAACATCAGTTGATGAGAGGCTAAGCATCCTGCTGAAGGGGAAGTAGGTTCTATAAAAGCTTGGGGACAGTCTTACGCTTTGTGTGATAGTTGAATAAATTAGAAAATCATTGAGGTTGTAATTGTTTGTAGCATGTTATGGTCTATAGTCAAATAGTCTATACTTATAGACTCTTTTGTGACACCATTTTCAGATGATGGTGATATCTTTTATTGGGAGCACATTGTGTGTCCACTTGCATGTGCAGCTGCATGGATTTTAGTGGGAATTATACTTGTGTAATACCAAAGTCAGTGTCTTGCAAAAAAATGCAAGAGGTTTGTTTGGATCTTAGATATCTCAGTCATCTTCTCAGTCCATTCTCAGGTTTTAAGGTTAAAAGATGTGGTGCATGAGGGAAGGAAAACTATCCCTCCGGTGGGCTTTAAAACAGCAGGCCTTTGGACTTGATTCATTGCACCTGTACATGCAAGTAGAGCGGGGCAGGTGCACTGCCCAGAGGCAGACAGAACCTGGGTGAGAATGGGTAAAATACATGCCCATGGCCAAGCTGTAATCTTGGAACTCATACTAAATTCTGGCCAAAATTTTAACCAGTTTCTGTTGGCAGCAACAGTGATGTCAGGCTTAATTGTTTTTTTACTCATTACCACAAAGCTACTTATCTAAGGGAAGCCTGACTCTGGTCTGGCTGTATAACACAACCTTTCTCATATTGAATAACAATGTTTTGTGGGTATGTGCCATGTTTTTTAATTCTCTATTTATCTGGCAGCCTGTTCTGCTTGGAATCAGTGGAGGTTTAGGCAGAAAACAGGGTAGCTCTGGGAGTGATATTCCAGAAGATGAACATATTTTTTCCTGTTACCGGCTGCTTTGTCATTGTCAATAGTCCTACCCAAATTTAGATTAAATTAATCAGCCTCCATGATTTTAAAATGTTGTTTCATACATCTTTATTTCCAGAATGAAGGTGTCTTATCGAGGGCATTTTCTACACAATATTTACCCCTGTGCCTTTATAGATTCTCCTGAATTTCGATCAACACAGATGAACCGGGGTGAGAAATTCCAGGTACATTTTGTTTTAAATGTCACTGCATATGGGCTGGTGAGACCACAGAAAAAAATAGAGGATAAATTTGATTAACAGTGAACTATCAGACTTGCATAATTTCGCTAGCCTTCTAGTACAGGTGTTTGAACATGGACCATATCAAGAATAACTTTTAAAATTAAATGCTGTGAAGCAGTATTATGATGGTGTGCACTAAGCAGTCTGGCTTCTGCTATTCTGTTCTCTTTCACTGTTTCCAAGTTTATTTTGTGTTAAGAAATTGTTCAGGACAAATAATTGAAGAGGCAGTTTTGATGGAAAATGTGATGATATGAACAGGTCTCATCGCCAGTTAAAAAAAAAAAAGTGGGGAAAATCATTATTGTAATAATGAAAGTCTAGAAGTTCAGGCACTAGTAATTAGAAATTGGTATTTATAAAGGTGTATTAATACCTCTGTCATTTTGCAATTTGTTAAAGAAACATAAGCTGAACATTATCTCAGAATAAAAATATTCATATGGGGAACAATAAGGGTATATGTCTCTGGCAGTGTAATTATGCTGGTATATTAAATATATTTTATTATAGTTTGGGGGGATGGAATACTGTTAGAGAAGGTTTTTTTCTCCATAGAAATGGCTATTTTGCTACCTCTTACGTGATGTTCTTTAGCTAGGTATGTGTAATGACCAGACTGACTGACTGATGCATCCACACTGATACCGTGGCAGAAGGGGAGGGAGGCAGAGCAGTGCAGAATCTAAAATCAGTGATTGATGTCATATGTTCCAGTCAAACATTAGGCTTAGTGCCAGGGGGAGAGACTTGTCCAGATGCATTCATTTTGCAGCAGTGAGGCCTCCCACAGCCTGGCTGCCCTCTTGGCACAGCCCCTTTCTCTTGGAAGCAACTGGATACGTATCAGTCCCTCTCAAGGGAAAAGGGTCATGCCTCAGCTTCTGCCTGCCTTAGAAGTTACTGTAATCTGGAGCAGTGTACATCCTTTACTCGTGGGTTCTGCTTGTTGCTGCCATGTAAATACCAACAGCCTTGCTGTTTCAAGAGCACACGGATTCAGTCTTAAGGACCCCATCTGCTGGCAGTGCTGGAGAATTCTTCCTCAGATTGTGGGCTTATATTACAGTCTTTGGAGTTAAAAATCCATGGATATATGACAGTTTTCCATTATTTCTAGGACCCAGTAGGTTTTAAATTTTTTTTTTTCAGGATATAATGTTATCTTGTAAAAGCAGAGAGCACCTGATTTTGATTTTTTTCATAGATGCCTGACTTCCCCTTGCAAAACATGCCCCTGGGTATGACCAGTGTGGGTTTTGGTGTGTCATTGCCCTCTGCTGGCACAGGGGGATGAACCTGGCAGGTCCAGCCTCCCATGAGAGAGGGGGCAAGCTCCCCTGTAAATACCCATAACTGGGTTATCAATAACTGAGCAAACAGAGCCTTGGCTCAACTGCTACAAGGTAGTACTTGTGGGATCAGCAGGGCTGATGGTTTTGAGAGGAAGATGGAAATATTTTTTTTTAATCACTAAAAACTTTTTGATTGAGACCCTTGGGTGACACCAGTTGTTCCTGTTTGGTGACAGTGATGTAAAATAAAACCAAGCTACATATAGGGCTATTGCAAGTACTGTTATCACTACAGGACTGCCTTCATATATAAATTTCCTCTTACATAAATGCCTTTATGCTTTGGGAACTCATGAGAGATTTTTCCCGTGTTATTGTCCCCTAGGTTTTCTGAAAAACAAACTGGCTACACATATTACTTAAAAACATAATGATAAAAAATAGCTGAGAATTTTTACATTTGTAAATATCACATTCATAACAAAGGGATACCAAAAAGCTTGATGGCTTTAAGAGTTATTTTAATTGGAGGCAAAAATAAAATGGTATCACTTATTTAAAAGCATGTTTAAATGTGCTCATCTTAAAACATTTTCAAATGTGCTAATTCTGAGCATGTAATTTTTTTCAGGTCACTATTATTGCAGATGATAACTGCAAGTTCCTGTGCTGGTCCAGGGAAAGGCTGACTTACTTTCTGGAGTCTGAGCCATTTCTTTATGAGATCTTTAAGTACCTTATTGGCAAAGATATTACAAATAAACTTTATTCATTGAATGACCCAACCTTAAATGACAAGGTAAGCAGCTTAAGTTTTGTTTGGGAATTTTCCTCCCACACACAAATGTGTTTTTACTTCAATTTTAAATGCTCTTAAAGCACCTTATTTTAACCTGCTGCCACCAGCTGCTGAATGCACACTCATGGCCTTTGAGTGCCAAGGTGTGAGTCAGTGCCACATTTCTGCCAGAGCAATATTGGTTAAAGTTAACACAGTAATGTACAAGAAAGCTGAGTAACTGAGAGTCAGAAGGGATCAGCTTGTGGAAATATTTCTAGCTAGCTATTAGACATGATGGCCAGTAGCTAAAAAGATGCTTCTCCCTGGGTATCCTTTCTCACTAACAAATGAGTGACTTTGTAAAAAGAAGCTTCAGAGATTTTTTCTTAAAAATTTTTCTTACCAGGGGCAAACAATTATGTCATACTGATTACTAGTAAGAATAATTTCAACATGTTTTTGAGGGTTGCAAATGCAAGAAAAAAAGTAATCATTATGTTGATATGATGCAGTTAGTGGAAGGAATCATGAAATACATGTAATTTTATTTATTTGTATTTTATATGTAAACCATTAAGTGGTCTAACTCATTCTTTGCCTGTAGAGGGAGTGTGTTTTAGGTGTCCTGGTTAAGTGGTTTGGTGTACTCATGGATATATGAACCATCTTGGTTTACTTTCGTCTCCTTACTTATTCCTTATCATAACTTTGAAGAATTAAAAAATCCAATAAATTTTGCCCCTCCTTTGACTTAACATCTGCACACTTTAGCTTCACTGAGTCTTTGTTTTTAGTTGCAATAGTCACATAAATTTAAGATTATTGTAGCTGGTTGATTATAGTAAGTTTTGAAAATGTATGTTGTAAAAACTGAGTGAGCATTTGGGAAATTTGTAGTATCTTTTTATTCTTCCTAGAATAAAAATCCTGTTGCACGAGCTCTTCCTACATAACTTAGGATGAGAACTGTCAAAGAAATTCTTAATTTTCCCATTTCCAGCACTCTATGTTCATGTCACCTCTCACAAGCTTCACTGTCAAATATAAATATTATTGGTGTCTTTAATGCCTTTTAACTGGTGTCAATCTCATCATAAAATGTCGTGGTTGACTTCTGTACATAGGGGACAATGGAAATAAACTGAGTATTGATTATCCATATTTGAGATGGTAGTAAGAAGGTAAAACTATCAAATAATTATTTGTTGGAAAACAGAAAAGTATGAATTTATTTTGTAAGAAAGCTTGTGATTTTTCTCCTACCTAAGGAGACTTTCACTAGTGTTGAGCAAATAGTCATTCCTTTCGGCATGAAATAGGATTCTAGTTCCTGACTTTTAAAATTCAGTAAAGTGGAGTTATCCATTATAGTCTTGTCATTGATTGCCACCTTTCACATATACCTAAAATAGCATTCTGACTTGCAGTAATACCTAACGAGGTACAATGTATGGCTTCGTATAAATGTTATAGTACAAAGGCTTCTCAGGAAGGCTACTCAAAGCAAAATGGAAGCTCCTCAGACCATTTGACAGGCAGAGGATAATGCTCACCTGATGCATTTAGTCTGCAGTAGAACTGAGAGCCAAATGGTCATCTACTGGGAAGGAATGACATTCACCACTTTTCTAATATGATGAAATAAAAAGCCAGGAAAATGAACATGTTTCTGTTAAGGTATAAATTGCCTCTATATATAGCATGCTGTTTTGTTTAGCAAGGAGGACCATGTTCATCATAAAGACTACATGTAATTGCAGAGCATCGTACTTAAATAATGAATTACCAGATAATAAACCCCAAGCTTTCTGTAAGAAAATACATGAAAATTTCAGTATGAAAGCAAATTGAAATTGAATAATTAATGTGCAGTTTCATACTTGTCAGTGTTCCAATTCCAGTATATTACTGGCATTTTCTATTGTCATTTAAATTGATTTACACTGCATAGAATCTTCTCCTATAACAATTTTCTTGTATAATTGCAGCTGAGACCAGAGCATCTATTACAAAGGAAATAGTAACTTTTCATTTTTATTTTAATTTGCTTGATATCTTTTTAAAAACAATAATTGTTTTCTTTGTTAGGCTTCAAAGAAGATTGATCGACAGCCCAGCCTTTGCTCCCAGCTCTCTGTGATGCAGATGAGGAACAGTATGGCCAGTACCAGTGACAGCGAGGACGGCTTGCAGATGTTCCTTCGTGGGACTTCCTCTGCATCCTCTCTTCGTGAGTGCTCAGAATAGTTGGTGCCAGTTTTGAACACGGCTTGGGTTGACCATTAGAGACTACTGCAGAACTCCTGTTGCCCTCTGTGGGCTCCCTCCTCTGTGGGAGCAGACTGTAGCTTTTTGGGTGCTGCTGTACATCAGCTAAATGAAGGGACCTTACCACAGGGCAGTCATTAGCTGCATGAAGCTTTGTGTGCTAAATGAAGATACCTCATATACATATTGGAAAAAGAGCCCAACATGTGTGGCAATAATCTTTGGCATAATATTTATGTTTAGACATAATATGGAATGTTTATAGTAATGGGGCAAAACTGAATGTACAGTGCCGGTCACAGTAGTATGTCCTTTGGTCTGTGACTGGTGCTTGTAGAAATTAAAAACCCAAACAAAACATTTCCCCTCAGCAACCTGGTGTTCTACTTTTCCTCCTGAGACAGTTTGTATTAGCAGGGTCTGGAGAAATGTGGTATATGTCAAATATTTTGATGTCACCTGGAAAATCTCCAAATATCCTCACAGGCTCTCCTCTCCAGTGCTTTGTATGACAGAAGTAGTAGAGAAGAGATGAAGTGAGAGAAGAAACCACATCTGACCATTTTGCTTCTATTCTTGTAATTTATTACTTTATGGAAACATTCTAAATTATTCTTTCTAGGCTTTTGCTGTCAGCTGTTTTTAGTTCACCTGAATCTAAATGTCAACATTAGCCTGAATTCTGAAAGCAGCCTTTGAATAAAAAAGCCACAGAGGATGCTAAATTTTTTCATTTGGCACAAGCTGTTAGTTTAACAGCATTTAAAAGGATCATACAGGATTATTTATTTTGATTTTGGCAATGCTACTTTTTAGTGATTAAAAGTCAAATATATGAGGAAAAAATCACTACCAGTTATTTGTTATGGTGAAAATCTCTGCTAAGAAGAGGAAATGTTTTCAAATATTTGCATTTTTCTGTTTAATTATCTGTTTTTCTTTGTGTTCCTCACAGTTCTCATCCAGGAACACCTTCAGACTTGGAGGGCCTATCTGGTTTTACTCCTTAACATTGGTGTAGTCTGCATGCCCAGATAGATAGAAGCAAAGGCCCTGCTAGTGCCTCACCCTACTAGAACATCAAGGGTGACACCTGGGATATAGTTTGATGAAAAATCCAGTATTGTTTTCTTTTTCTCCTCCATTCCCTGCAAGGACATTCAGAATCACAGTACAGTTGAGGCAGTAAAGGACCTCTGGAGATCATCAGGTCCAAGCTCATGTCCAAAGCAAGATCAGTTACAGCAGGGCTATGTCCAGTCAAGCTTTGAATATTTCCAAGCTGGAAGATTTCACAGCCTCCCTGGGCAACATGCTCCAGGGACTTACCACCCTCACGGCGAAAAAATTTCCCTTATTGCAACTCATGCTTGCTTTCCTTCTTTCTTTAGTGCGTGCCTCTGAGAAGAGTCTGGCTCTCTCTTCTGTGTTGCTTTCTATTAGGTAGCTAAAGACAAGAGTCACATCCCCTGGGAGTCTTCTGTTCCTGAGACTGAACACACCCAGCTCTTGCAGCCTTTCCCTCACTGCTCCAGCCTCTGCCCATCTTGGTTGCACTCCTCTGCTCTCACTCCAGTATGTCCATGTCTTTCTTGTACAGGGAGGCACAAAACTGGACACAGCACTCCAGATCCTGCCTCACAAATGCCAGATGGAGGGGGTTAATCCCTTTCATTGACCTGCTGGCTATGCTCTTGCTTATATGGCTCAATATATGCTGCTAATGTGGCCCAGTGTATGAATGGCATTCTTCACTGCAGGGGCAGTCTGCTGACTCACATTCCATCTGTGTCCACCAGGACTCCCGGGTCTGTTTCTGCAGCGCTGCTTTCCAAGCAGCTGGGGCCTAGGCTGTAATGCTGTGTAGGTGTGTCATGTCCCAGGTGCAGGGATTTGCCTTTCATGAACTTCTCCTTTCTGTCAGTTCTTTTCTCTTGTTTCCAATGGGCTGTCCAGACTCACTGCCCTACCCTGTCAGCAGTTTCCCTCACTACCTGGCTCTTGTCTGTGAACTTGGCTGGACTGCATTCCATCCCATCAACCAGGTCATTCCTATCTTGAATGTTATAGGCCTTGGCATTGGCCCTTGAGGACACTGCTGGTAACAAACTACCTGACAGCTGGATTTTGTACTGCTGTTCACCACCCTGTGAACTTGGCAGTACAGCAGATTTTCCACCTAAGCTGTAGTCCATCTATCCAGTCTGTTTTTTACCCATTTTTCTGGAAGGATTCAGTGGCAGCCTGTGGAGGGCTGTGCTACCGTCCTGGTAAACAACATCCACTGTACTCCATTCATCCACAGAGCCCATGATCCCACCACCAAAGGTGGAAGGTGGTCAGATGCAATCAGCATCCGTGATGGCTTTCCCAGCCACCCTCCCATCCCCTGTGTGCTTGGACATGGCTTCCAGGAAGACTGGCTCCATAATCTTTCTGGGAAATGAATTTAGACTGATAGGTCAGTAGTTACCTGGGTGTTCCATCTTGCCTTTCATTAAAATGGCTGTCATGTTGGCATTTTCATTTATCTGCCCTGACTGCAGTCATCTTTCCAAGCTGATAGAGAGGGGCCTTGTGATTTTATCAGCCAATGCTTGGCACCCTTGGATGCAACCCATGTGGTTTCCACAATCTTGTGTTCATCCTGTCAACTTAGTTGTTCCTAACTCAGTCCAGTTTTCCTGTCAGTCAAGCATCACTCAGTCTCTAGCAGTGGATGCAGAGCCCTAGCAGGCCTCAGGACAAACCTCTAAAGCAAAAAAAAACCCCAAAACAAAAAAGTTATATAATATCTCAGACTTTTTCATGTCCCTGTGTCCTGTGCTGTGTCCTGAGCTGTGGTCTTGCAGTTTCCCTGGTCTTTCTTTTGTTGCTGATTTATTTGTAGATGCCTTTCTTGTTGCCTTTCACTAGATCCAGGTCTAGCTGAGCTTTGGCTTCCCTCATTTCATCATCGCATGCTTGGGCCATGGTTCTGTATTTCTTCCAAGGAGCTCATCCCCACTTACACTGTGTGTGTGTGTTTGAGATCTCTCAGAACTTTCCTGTTCATCTATGCCAGCCTTTTGCTGTGCTTGCTCAACTTTCTGTACACTGGAATGGACTGTCCTTGGGTTTTGAGGAAGGTGCCCTCGAAGATCAACCATCTGTCCTTGGGTCCCTTTGCAGCCCACGTCCTATAGGTTCCTGCCAAGTAAAACCCTGAGCAAGCCACAGTCCCCTGTCCTGTAAGGTTGTAATTCCACTATTTGTCTTGCACACTGGTCAGTATCTTAAACTCCACCAGTTCCTGGACGCTGCAGCCAAGATTACCAGCAGCCTTCAGCTCCCTGATGAGTTCTTCCTTGTTCATCAGTGACAGGTCCAGCAGAACGCCTTCACTAGTTGACTCATCGATCACTTGTGTGAAGAAATGGTCTGCTGCGTTCCAGAAATCTCCTGGACTGCCTGCTCCCAGCCCTGTTGCCTTTCCACCAAATACTGGGGTGGTTAAAATTCCCCACGACTACCAAGGCCTGTGATCCAGTTGTTGAAAGAAGGCTTCCTTCTACTTGGTCTTCTTGAATCTGCTCTTCCTGTAGCAGATTCCTGCCATGAAGTCTCCTGTGTTGGTCTGTTCTCTGATCTTTACCTTTAAACTCTCAAGTGGCTTTTCACCTGTTCCATGCACAACGAAGTTCCATGAAATTGAAGCCACTCCTTTGCATAGAGAGCCTTTGGTTGAATTTGCACGCTCAGATAGAAATTGTAAAACAAATGTGTTTGTGTGATTAGTTAGAATTAAAATGTCTCTTCCAGGCTTAACAGCAAAACTCTTACACCAGTATTTCAGCTTTGGGAGAAAGTAATTGAAGCACATGACAAGTTCAGTTGTAATTATGTAAATTCCCAAGATGCATTTGTGCTTAGCACATTCTTGATAAATACACTTCGCTCTGTTGTACTTTTCCTTGGTTTGTGTACCTTTTTTTGGTATACAGGGTGTGCTTTCCCCAAGAGAGAGGAGTTTATATGTCTTTTATGTTCTGAAATTCCTTGGCCCAGCTGAGGCAGCAGCCTCCCAGGTCCAATACTTTCCCTTACTTTTGGGGAGACAGAGGGATTGCCCCTACACCAGTGCAACATACACTTTGGGAAATATTTTTATTTATTTCTTCTTTGCATTTTGATTATGAAATTTCTGACTGCTGTAAAAGGTTTGTTTATCTCCTTGAACTGTAATCCTTCATTCTTTGTTTTTGCCAAGATAGCTTGTTAGTTATTCCTGGGTACTGTCATTGTCAATGATGGGTTGCTACCAAGGTGAGCTCTGCTTAAAGATTTGTATTCAGTGTGGATCGTGGCCATGTATGCACTTCTTTTCAGATCACAGGGAAAACTGAACAAAAAAAATCTGCCATTTACATTGCCACTGCTGTGTTTTCAAAAATCTCCTGGGTGCTCTCAGTACAACGGTTGGGGTATTTTTTTGTCTGTTTTTTTAAGATTTAGTATAAGGCACATGCTGAGGCTTACAGTCCCAGTGCTATTCCCTGGACCCTCCTCCTACAGTCATACATTTGTTTATTTAGAACAAGCAAACACAATCCAAAATCCTCAGAAGATTTTTTTGAGAAACATATGGAAATGAAAAACTTACTTTTTTTTGTTTAGTTAGAATAAAAAATGAGTGAAAGGAACTTATCTGTACAGGAACTCTATGGGAATACTGTCTTGTCAGTGCTAGGCTATTGCTGTGTGGACAGAAGCCTCCTGTTACAAATGTAATATTTGACTACTACAATATAAATAAGTTTTCTTCTATTTTCCACATTTTTTGAAAAAATGAGCATTTGTATTTTTGTATAATCACAGCTTTTGAAATTATGCTTTTGTCAGTGCTATAAACAATAAGCTTTGGCTCTTTTTCTCAAGAAATTAATACTAAGCCTTTTTCAAAGTGTTTAGTAATAAAAGAGTTACAATTACTAATTAGTAGATCCCAAACTACAATTACTAACAAAAGTATGTTTTGAATTTAATTAACTAAGAAACCCAACTAACTGTTTGCTTTTATATTAAGGAAATAACCAACAAGAGTTCTATAATGCTTACGGAGTGAGTCGTTTGCAGCATGATGTTTTCTGTTGATAACATCACATTAACTGAGCAGGCATCCTCAAAAAGGTACTAAAGTGGGGTTTGTTTATCATGTGACACTTGTGCTTGACATCCATGGTCCATCTATATGTAATTCATGAGTAAGTGAAATAGATGTATCTCTTTTTCCAAAATTTGAATTAAGTAAAAGTAGTTCAAGCCTAGTTTCACCTGACTTTCAGTCCTTTAAATAGTATTTTGGTATTATTTTCTATTCTGTGATTCTATTGCTTGACAGCCATTCACATATTTACTAGAGATACAGTCTCTTTTTCTGTGGTGCTTGTTTAAGATAGCTCAGACTTTCTGGTCTATGTATCTGTATTTGTTAACTTCTAAGCTGAGCAGGAGTGTAGAAAGGTTTTGGTTTGGTAATGCTTTGAGTGGTATAATCAAGTTATGTTCTCCCAGTTTGTGGCTCATAAAAGCAGGATTTGGTTTCACAGGAATTTTAATATGTATTTTGGTTTAGGCCTCAAGAAAGGGCAACAAAACGTAGTGAAAGGAAGGTCTGACTCAGTCACCTGAACATCCATCCAGCATTGGATAGTGGCATCAGTAGACAAAATTTGCACTTGGGGCAAATAAGAGCGTGTCTTTGAAACAAGCAGGCTGAGAGAATTAGACCTTATATTGGATCCTGTTGTACAAATTCATGGCTGCTTACTTCTGTTTTCTGGAGAGAGTTAAGTACTTTTAAACAGAAGAAAACCATTTTAAAAATAGCAATAAATTACACTGAAACACAAACCCCTTAAAAAAATAAGCTGGAACTGTAACTCAGCATTTTCAGGCACCCTTTCACCTTTGGTCTCCCAGCAAAGTCAATTTTATATCCAAATGTACCCACAGACTTTGGATGGGGCACGTTAGCCAGTTAATTGATTTAGTTATCCTTTGTTTAGGCCATAAAACACACCTGTGGGAAAGAAATGTTTAACAATTTTGGTATCTAAAAATGTGTTTGAGTAACCCTGTGTCATGGCAGTTTAAGTTGTTTTTGAATGTCAGAAGAAAATACTAATACATTTTTAACATAAAAAGTTCTAAAATGCCAATTCCAAACTGTCTTTGTGAATGTGACTTAAAAATGCAGTATTATCATAAGTTGCTGGTGTTGCCTGCAACTGTATTTTGTTCTGTGTGTAACACATACAGTGCAAATGAGTCTTTCCTCATAAGTGGGCTTCCTTAACACAGCATTTTACTGTATATCTGATAAACCTTTGTAAAAATAGGAGTGTGTTACGGCTATCAGTATTTTTTTCAAGAATACTTAAATTTTTAGCTTGTATGCAAACAGTCTGTTAGCAAGACCTTTATCTCTTGCTGTTTTCTTCTCAAATGCCTGCTGTTTTCTTCTCAGAATCTTTCATAATCTTTTTGGTCATCATGTATTAGCTGAGGTTTACAACCTCATACTGTTGTGGTGGTCTAACTCTAGAAGAGGGTACTGAGAGAAAAACACCTCCACATGGAGAGGCAATTTCAGACTGAACAATGGAAAATCGAATTGTTCAACTGATGTCAAAGCAGTTCTCTGGTCTGGCCCTCATGATGAAAATTTAACTGCAATAGAGGTAGTTTGCAGTGGTAACTTGTACAAAAACTCCATTTAATGTCTTGCCGGTAATAGCTGTGGCGTGAGCTCTGCTCTGGCAGACAAGTTGCTGCTTTTCTAAAAGGCAGTTTTGTTGCAGTGAAATCACTGTCAGTCAAAAGTTATGTGGCCTTTGCCTGTAAATCTTGTTTTCTCAGTGGTTGTTTATCTTGTATAAGTTTTACATTATCATACTGTATAAAACTTACGAAGATGTGTCAGAGAAGGTTTAGGTTGGATATTGGGATAAGGTTCTTCACCCAGAGGGTGGCTGGGCACTGGCACAGGCTCCCCAGGGAAGTGGTCACAGCACCAAGCCTGGCAGAGTTCAAGAGTGTTGTGTCTAAGTGTTTGGACAATGCTCTCAGGCACGTGGTGTGACTCTTGGCGTGTCCTGTGCAGGGCCAGTAGCTGGACTTGATCCTGATGAGTCCCTTCCAACTCAGCATATTCTATGCCTTTATGCTTTAAAGGCAGTTGTGGCTTTGATCATGTGCCCACCTGAGGTTTGCTCAGTGCACTGAGAAACTTTCCCCACAGCCAGGCAAGTGTGCAGATGTACACACCTTCATACTTGGGGCAGCCATTCATGTTGCTGTAATTGAATGGAGATGCGTCTGTGGGTGAGTGTAATGGTGCGAAAATGACCTCCAGGGAACAAGCAGTGGGTACCTTGTACAGTCAGGGTTTGCACTGAACTTAGGGAGAATGCTGTGTCTGTGGTTAGCAACAGGCACTGCTGGTTCATAGCAGCTTGGCTGTCCCGTGTCTAGAATTTCCTGGTGCCCGTGGCCAGATAACAAATAAACCTTCACTTAGAAAATCCTCTCATGAAGAAACTAGGGCAGGATCACCAGATTGTGTCCACTTTGTCACAAACAGGTGTATGTAGCAGGTGTATGCTGTTAAATTAACTGGTAGTTTCTTTGTAACTGTGACAGGCCCAGGCCGGACATCTCCGTACCTGAGGACTTCGGCAAAGATGAAGCCCATAGAAGAAAGCGTTGAAGATGATGTCTTTGAAGCACCGTCTGCTGATAAGCTTGAACTCCAGCGGCTGCCTTAAACAGTTGTGTCCTCAGGTGTATCAGAGCTTGCACAAAGCTCCAGAGCAAAAGGAAGGAGTTGAATTTGGGAGCAATCCGAAAGCTACACCCACCTCTCCATGTTTGAATTTACTGCAGCATATGCCAGTGGCTTCTAGATGGAAATGTCATGTTTTATTTTACTTCTAAATAAAATAAATAAAAACTTGTGTGGGTTTTTTGTTGCTTTTTTGGTTGCTTTATTTCTACTTTGCCTTTTGCCATTATAAATTTAGTATTATGTTGCTGACTAGCCTGAAATTTCTAGACTTACTTGGCGGAGAATATCTCCAGTTTAATTTACCTACGTTTCTTTGAAGTCTGTATCTTAGTGTTTTCAGTGGGAGATTTTGCAACTCTGTTTCCAAAGCCATGTTGCTGTTACCGACCATCATTGTTGTGACAGTCTCATGTGAAAAACACACACAATCTTCTGCCTCTAATTTTTTTTTTTTTTTTAGGTATTTGCCTCTTGTGTCTCCCAATCTCACCACTTGACTCTACAGTTGTAATAATGAATTCAATTTTAGTTTTTCCTGGCCAAAGATTTTAAATTTAATGTGGCCTTTTCAACCTTAAATTTTTCTTCTTTAGGCAACTGTATTCTACTGAACTCCATGATTTTCCTTAGCCTTATTTATGGACTGACTGAGCTGTTCTGAATTAACCTTCCCCCAAAGTAACACACAAATGACACGATGTAGGAAATTCTGTTCAAACCCCCAAACTGGGTACCTGCAAGTTTAGTAAAGTACAGTCTCATAAAGCAGACATTCGGAAGCTTTTATAAGAGGCACTTGTATCAGTCCTCTTTGTGATATGTGGTGACATACTTAGCTTTGACAACTCTTGAAAATCGTGGAACAAATAGTATATTTTAACTAAATATAACAGAAAATAGCTACTTTTCCATTTATGGAATTGCACAAAATTGATACATAGAATAACAGAAGTTTGGTGCCAATTCTCAAGCAAGATAATAATAACTATGTTAGTTTACCAAAAGTGATACATTTTACTACCTGAAACTGCATACCTAAAAATTTTTATAAAATCGATAGGAAATAAGATTACTTGATAAACACAGAAAATCAGCTGTAGCCCAGTGCTCAGGTGTCAGGTGTGCAGTGGCAGAGCTGGTGAACCCCTAGACCTCAATTAATGTAAAGAAACATGCTAGCCATGATCCACATGATGTTTCTACAGGCTGAACAACAGCTCCCTGGTTCTAGTCCATCATAGATATTTCAGTAAATGGCAAGTGTAGAAAAGGTTAATTCAACAACCAAAACTCTTTCAATAATATGAATGTATTTTAGATAACCCTTGTTTTGAAATAGTCATTTTGCAAACAAGCCCAATGTATTTAAATTCAAAAAATATAATT
The DNA here is from genome assembly GCF_017639235.1 of Corvus kubaryi. Lineage (NCBI taxonomy): Eukaryota > Metazoa > Chordata > Aves > Passeriformes > Corvidae > Corvus > Corvus kubaryi. Next base: position 23,584,440 of record NW_024582091.1, on the reverse strand, counting down.
GTTGAACTGGTATGCAAATACTAAATGCCTTCTTTTTTTTTTCCTATACTATTTCCCTTCAAGAAATGAGGACAATTGAATTATAATCTCCTTATGGAAAATAGGCTACTTTACTTGATATATGCATTAGTAAGCAAAACAAAGATCTAACAAAAGAACTGATTTAGTAAAAAAAAAAAAAAAGCAATACTGATACAATAAAAAGGCAAGGGCTTGGTTCTTCAGTAAATTTTTGGCATCTAGGTAGAGCCTAATTGCAAAAGTACAGGCTTGGAAAGTATCTTTGAAGCAATTTCTAGAGCAACATTGTGCATGACAGGCTATCACATATACATTCACAAATCGTTTGGATGGAGTTTCGGGAAGTCAAATTGTAAAGACACAATTTAACCTTATTACTGGAATTACAACAGTTACTCCAATTATTCTCTCAGAAATGTTGTAGCAAGTGCTTCTGAATAAAATGCTGGCTTTGCATCTCTGATGCCATGTTGGTCACAGCTGCTCCTGCTTAAAGGGGAATGGGTTTTCAGTACTTAGGGGATTAATAAAGGAAGACAAACCATCCTAGTTAATTAGCCCTGACATGTAAACTTCCTGAGAGCATGCTGATGATAATATGAAAGTCATTAGAGAGTGCAGAGATGAAATACAGAGCAAAAGTTGCGGGATCACTTGGTATTGATTGCAATATAGTCGCTGTACTCTTTTTTTTCAGTAAGGAGAGCAATGTGGAGTGGCTCAACAACACTGCAAAAGTTGATGAACTCTTTTTGGGCCCTTTAACAGAACAAAGTACTTTTCAGTTGATAAAGTTATTATGACTACAGGTAGAACAAAGCATTTTCAGTGAGCTTAAATGTTAGCTGGATTTTAATTCACAAGAATATTTACTTGGCATTTAATGCACATAAAATAATTTACAAATCTAAGTTACAGCTGTGCCATGCCATGCCTGTGTGTTGGTTAAATACCTTTTTAAAGCCTTGAGAACTTTATTTTCCAGAAAACTCTTTAAGACCCCTAAGTCAAAGGCGAAGTAGATATTAGGGCTTTGCATAGGGATGAGTGTAAGTATTATTACAACCTCCAGTATTACACCTACTGTAGCTGACTACTGCTCAGTCACTGCAATTTACCATGCTTGAATTAATCCTTAGCTTTCCCCTGGGGGATTAATATCTGTTACAGCCACATCCTGATTTCCTGTGCAAAGTGCTTTTGGGATAACAGCTCCCTGTCATCCTTCATAGCAAAGAACAGATCAAAGGCAGTGCCTCTTGACATGCATCCACTTGTACGCTATTCCATCAACACTCTTGTGTTCGCTGTCACTCAGTGCTCCATCCTGTTCCAGAAAACTAAGGAATGTAATAATAGTATAGACATTGTCTGCCAAAATACTGTGAAGAAATATGAATCTTCTAAGATTTTATATGTCTGTTCTCCTGCAGTTTTTTCCAAAATAATTACCCTGATCACACCACCTTCTGGAGTTTCACTTTGCACTTTTTTTTAACCTTTCCGTGTACTTGGGCTTCTCTCCAAATCTTTATGAAAAGCTTTTTCTCTAAAACCTTTTTGTGGCCAAAAATTTACAGAGTTCCATCACTCATGTCTACAAGTACTTTGTTAGGCTTTCAAGGGACACTTCATGACAACTACAACTCGCTTAGAAAACCAGAGATCTATGTTTTTCTCTGCATTTCCTCGTTTAATTTTTCAAAAGCTGACATAGGTCCACAAAGAGACACGAGAGGAGGGAATCCATTTCAAAAAGCTGCAAATTTTATCTTCCAGTCAAGTCCATAACCTGGTTCCTTCGGCTACTTCTCTGTGCAGGTGTACTTAGGAAAGCTGGCAGTGACACAGTTCTTTGGCTGGGTTGCTGGCTTAAGCCTTACAGAGGGCAGCTAACATAGCTGCTCCAGCTAAACTGGACTTGGCCTGATCTCTAAGTGCTTTGGGATGAGTGTGGAGGCGTGAGGCATGCAGTCACTTTCAGGAGAGACAAAAACCTGCTCAGAGGCAGGACTTCAAAGGCATCTTTTTAAACAGCATTACTGTTTTGTGGGCATTTTCCCATCACACCTCCACCATTTCCCTTTCCTGGAGCACATCACCACTGGCCTGTGCCCAAGCACAGTCAGGACTGAGCTCTGAGCTCGGCTGGGGAAAGCAGCTTTCCACCTCACCATTGGGAATGTACCAGGACCAGTAGCAACAGGGGAAACCCAGGCGGAGACAGCTGCTTCATTTGGCTGGGTGTGAGGAAAGAGGAGCGAGAGTCAGCAGGATAAAATCAGCATACAGGTGTGTAAGAGATGATTCCCACCAACCCCCCCCACCCCCCGGGATGATCCCCGGCAGCCACCTCACCACCCCTCCGGAGAAGAAAGAGAGCTTCCCGCGGTTTTTCCTTTCTTAAACAGGTAATCACAGAGAGCTTACACAATTGTCTAATTGGGCTAGTAACCTGCCCATCGTCAGAGACCTCAGCGATTGGCTCTGTGCCAGACATAGACGCTTCAAGCAGCTTTTCTCCCGCCCACTAAAACCAGGCTGTGCTAAACTAACACAATTAGCAGCAGGCAAAAGGCTTGTACTGACATAAATTATCGTTCTATTTGGAGGAATAAGTGCCTAACAGATTAGTGCTTCTTTGACTTAGAGTGTATTAGATAGAAAATGTTTCTTTTGTGCACAGGGTATGTTGTAAAACATTCACAGAATGTGAAAGTTTAAATACAAATCCATACTTAAGTGTCAAAGGGGAAATTATATTACTTACACAGAAAAAGGAAAAAAAAAGTAGAGTTTGTTAAAAAGCTGCGGGTTTGTTTTGTGGGAAAAAAAGGCTCCTCTCCTGGTGTGTCTTGGACATCCTTTAATTGCTTAAACCTAGTACTGTGATCTCTATTTGAAGAGTAAAAGACCAAGAAAAGCAAGTAAAAGACCAAGAAAATACACTTTTAATATGTGATTCCTGGAGAACTTGCGATTCTTAGCACTGCAGCAAATGTCTACTCCCTCTGCTTCCTTTTCCTAGCAAAGGGGATCTGAATTTTTGCAGGTGAAAAACCAACAGACAAATAAAGGCCCCTAAAATAACAAATCTGTAACAAGATGAGTGGGGTTTGTTTTCATGTTTTGTTTTAGTGGGCTGAGAACCCTGGTTTTCTTTGCAGAACAAACATTTTGGGTTCAGCATATTTAGTTTGTACCCTAAATGTCACATGAACACACAGGTGGTATCTATCCGTGGGTTATTACCACAGAATTTTTCTGTGATATTTATTTAAATCAGACAGTTGGAGCTAATTACAGTTTGTCCACAAGTTGGTTTCGTTGCATTCAGCTCAAACCAGCTTCTTTTTACATTGACTACCTTAATGGATGGAGCCTGCTTTTAAATTGTATCTCCACTCATCGCAAACCTCTCAGAAAACTAATTGCTTTCTGAATGTTGCCTTAAAAATGGAAGCAGCAAAGAGAACTGAATTGGTACCTTTTCTCTGTGGCAGGTACCTTGCCAGGGTCAGGGAAGGTGAAGTTGGGAGACTGTATTGTGGCCGAGCCTGTCCCTAAACTGATTCTAGAGTGCACTCAGCCAGCACAAGTGTTTCTTCCAGTGCAGCCCAATGGCATGAACGCAGATGAGCTCAAATTGTCTGTCGGTCACTGCAACAGAAATGAGTTGTGTGCAAGAGCACCCTGGAATTTGTGCTGTTTTGCTCATCAGAGGACAAATCTTAAAAATTGCTCTTGTTGGAAGACAAGAATGCAGACAAACAGCAGCCTCTGCTGGGGAAAAACTTCCCATGCTTTTTGCAAATGCTGTCAATATCAGTGGGGAAGCCAAAAGAAAAAAAACCAAACAATTGGAAAGATTTGGCATGGATTTGGCAGAGGCTGTGGTAGTGTATGCAAGCTTCAGGCTTGGGGATGAGCCAGATGAGCTTAGAATATGTCTTCTGGTGCCGAAGTAAGCAGTGGAGGCAACATTGCTCTAGGCTGGGGTGCTTAAGTATAGTTGTGATCACAGACTTTTGGGGGAAACTACTAAAGTGAACAGAAATGTGCTGATACACGGCACATCTGTAACTGCCCCTGCACAACTTTCCCAGACAGATGTTCCCATTAAAAAAACACAGAGACACAACAGTGCACCACAGGTAACAGTGCCACTTAAACCTCACATCTCTCGTCCTGATTCTTGTCTTCCTCTTGGAGATGCTGTCTCTGCCTCTCTGAGATAGGTGCAGTAGAGCCTACTGAGGAAAGACAAGGAGAAAAAAAATCAACTGTGCAGTAAACTAATCATGTCATGGAAAGAATGATTGCTCAGCTGTTTGTGTCTTAAAGCAGCTGATCTGAGTTCTGCTCTTGTCCAGCATCATATTTATCATGCTATACAGTGCATTTAGAAGCACTAAAAAGTGCTGACTGCTGAAATGAATGGAAATCCCCAATAGAGTCAATCTGAATAAAAGGGAGCTGCTGTGTATAAATATCATGAGAAATATTTTAATGGCTCCTGCAGTGAGGAAAAAATTATTCTTCTTTTCCAAAGGGAGAATGTGTCACCTCTGATATTTGTGGACCATTTGGTAGCCTGGTTTTGATGCATCCAAACTTGTGGGCTACTGGCAATAGTTTATTACAAATACTTTCTATGGGTAATCTGATTTTCCTAGTTCTTCATAGCGGGTATCTAAACCCAGAGGTGGTGACTCAGTGCAGGAATAATAAATCACATTCCTGTTGGCTGTGTGAGTGTAGTTTTGATTTCTGGTGCAGGTACTGCTATGTGGGAACTCAAGACCACTTTTATAATTGTTGAAGTTAGTGGTTTCAGGAAATAGTTTTTGTGTAAAAAACTTAGAAGAACTCATATCATAAGAAGTTAAAGGGGCTGTTAGACATATCTCTACATGTCAAGTACTAGCTCTAATATGAAATGTACAGGTAAGATCTTCTCCCAGGACTTCAGAGAAAAAGTGCAATTGCCCTATGACTATTAATAACAACAACAGCAAAATTGTACATTGAATTAAAATTAAAGATACAAACAAGGCAGCTGAGTAGCTCTGAAAATTCACAAGGGAAGTACCTTGCTATATAATCTGGAGAAATAAAGCAGTGCACTATAAAGAGACTTGGGGTATATGAACAGTTTTCCTGAGACCCTGAGCAAACCAAGTGATAACCAGAGAATGAAGTGCAGGAGCAGAGATTTCCAGACCTGGGGTCTCCTTGCTGTGTCACTGCAGGTGTGGTTCAACAAGCCCACTTTTTCAGATGGGATTGGCACGTTCTGGAAGTTGCTGAAGCTGCACTTAAGACATTTCAATCCTTTTCAGGGAAGCAGGGGCTTGTCCTCCGTGCTGACCTGTGACCTGGCTGCAGGGGCCTTGCTGAGAGCCAGTGAATAGCAGACAGGGATGAGACGGAGTAATTACGGTGGGTGAATGGGGAAAATAAAGATGGACTCCTTTCTTCTTTTACCTCAAATAGAGGAGCTAATTTAGGGAACCTTTCTAACAAAAACTCACAGTGACCCAAATCCTTTCCCCTTTGACTCAGTGGGGACAAAGCCAGGCTCAGAAGCAATAGGTTAGATGGACACTTAAGAGGCACTGGGTGATGCATGCGGGTGGACCCTGGCAGCGCTGGCACGGGCCTGGGAAGCTCTACTGGGGGCTCCGGGTGACCCCAGGAGCCCTGTGGCTGTTGGGACCTGCCAGAGTCTCTCTGCAGCAAGAGGAAACCAATTGAGACTCTTGACCTTCTTTATTCTTCTACCAGCCCTTTCTTCTTGTATCCTGTCACTTCACTTAGGCTTTGTGCTGGTAGTGTTCCAGGAAATGGATGATTTTGTTTTGATTTTGAGTGAGTATAGCATGTCCCTGTGTGACTCATGAGGGTGACAAGGTTTTTCTGGTAACTGCTTGTAGCTCTTAGCTGCAAGCTAATAAATACCTTGTGCTACTTAGGGACTCAAGGTCTGTGCTGATTGGTGCATTTTCTTCCACTACCTTCCCTGTTCCTGCTGTGTCTATGTCTCACTGTAGTGCTTCAAATCCATGTAAAAAGAGGCAGGTAGGCTATTTTCTCTGAAAAAATTAATCTGTAAATTGGTCCTAATTCCTGCTGTGGAAAACACTGTTGATGCTGTTGATTTGAAAAATTTCTTGTTTGTAGAGAAAAATACCTGTTTAAAACCTCAGAGATAGGTCAGCATATTGTCATTCCCAGTCCCAAAAACCTACCAGTTGCCAGAGTGCTCAGAAAACGTTCATCTTGCAGAAAAATTGTGAAGAACCCTAGGCCTACCTTTGCTGCTTTGTCAAGCTGAACAGCAAGAAATCATGAGCAGACAAAATAAGGGAGGCTTTACACCACTACCTGTAGAGACGCTGCTGTCTGGTCAAACAGCTGGAACAACAGCCCCTCCCTTGTTGTTCTGGGAATCTGTGGGAGGTTTCTAGGAACAAGTTTTTACCTTCCTCTTTGCAATTCATGGCCCTCATGCAGCAGGACTGTGGTGACTCCCATGCAGAGCGCAGCACCCAGAGGAAGGGTGTTCTGCAGAGGTGGCTGTTTCTCAGCAGTACTGGCTCAAGGTGAAATATCCTCAGCCTCTCGTGACTTTGGGCAGTGGGGTGTGTTGACCCAGCTAGACACCAGGTGCCCACCAAAGCTGCTCTATTACTCCCTCTTCAGCTGGACAGGGGAGAGGAAATGTAATGGAAGACTCATAGGTTGAGATAAGGACAGGGAGAGATCAATCTCCAGTCACTGTCATGGGCAAAACAGATTCAACTTGGGGAAATTAGCATAATTTATTACCAATCAAATCAGAGTAGGGTAATGAGAAATGAAATCTAAAACCAACTCCCCTACAATCTTCCCCCCGTCCCCTCCTTCTTCCTTCTGGGCTTAATTTTATTCCCGAAATCTTTATGTCTTTCCTGCCAGCAGTGCAGGGGAACGGGGAATGGGCATTGTGGCCTGTGGTAGGCTCATCACAGGTTGTCTCTGCACCTCCTTTCTCCTCAGGGAGAGGACTCCTCACACTCTTCCCCTGCTCCAGGGTGGTGTCCCTCCCATGGAAGACAGTCCTTCATAAACTTCTCCAGTGAAGTGAGTCCTTCCCACAGGCTGCAGTTGTTCATGAACTGCTCCAGTGTGGGTCCTTTCCACATGGTGCAGGCCTTCAGGAACAGAGTGCTCCAGTGTGGGTCCTCCATGGGGTCCCAAGTCCTGCCAGCAAACCTGCTCCAGCATGGGCTTCTCTCTCTACAGGGCCACAGGTCCTGCCAGAAGCCTGCTCCAGTGTGGGGTTATCATGGGGCCACAGCCCCCTCTCGGCATCCACCTGCTCCCCCATGGACTTCCATGGGCTGGAAGGGCATAGCTGCTTCACCATGGTCTTCACCAAGGGCTGCAGGAGAATCTCTGCCCCAGGCCTGGAGAACCTCCCCCTCCTTCTTCACTGACACTGGTGTCTGCAGAGCTCTTTCTCTCACATGTTCTCACTCCTTTGTCCAACTGCAGTTGTGAAGAGTACTTTTCCCCTTCTTAAATCTGTTATCCCAGAGGTACCACCATCACTGGGCTCAGCCTTGGCCAGCAGCAGTTCTGCCCTGGAGCTGGCTGGCATTGGCTCTGTCAGACATGGGGGAACCTTACAGCAGTTCCTCACAGAAGACACCCCTGTAACCCCCCTGCACCCCAGACCTTGCCAGCACACCCAATATGGGCAGGGGAACAAGGCTGTAGCTTTTAGTATTCAAGTCATGAGCCATCAGGAGAAACAACCCCAATCCCTGATCTGAAAATGGAGCATTACTGAAACAGATGGAAGGACACCTGAGCCTATTGCTGCTCTTTGAAGCCCCCTGATAGGCTGTCTCCAAACTCCAGGAGCTGCCACTAATCCTATTTTTTCCAGATTCTTTGGTCAGAGGGGCTAGCAAACCTTGCCCTTTTTCTCCTTTTTTTTCATTTTCTTTTTCTTTTTTTCTTTTTCTTTTTTTTTCTCTTTCTTTCTTTCTTTCTTTCTTTTTCTCTTCTCTTCTCTTCTCTTCTCTTCTCTTCTCTTCTCTTCTCTTCTCTTCTCTTCTCTTCTCTTCTCTT
>NW_024582091.1:23471438-23576288 GCF_017639235.1 Corvus kubaryi | reverse complement strand
TTCTCTTCTCTTCTCTTCTCTTCTCTTCTCTTCTCTTCTCTTCTCTTTTCTCTCTTTTTTCTTTAATCACCTGATGCTGATGCTGAAACCCTATGCCTGTTCCTGCACTTCTTTTGCTTTAATTCCCCTTGGCTTTTGCTGACAGAAAAACAGATCCTAGGGCTCAGGGACTGCTGGTGTGGTGCTTGTGCCTGTCCCCTTCGCCCTCCCACACTGCTGCAGCCGAGCAGAGGGTCTCTGTGGGGGCAGCCTCTGCTCCTCTCTGCTCAGCTTTGTGCAAGACAGCTGCTTTTCAGAAACTCTCAGGCTTGAAACTCCAGAGAAGTTACGGTTCAGCAGGCTTGACTGTGACTTTTTGTCACAGCTGTCAGTGTAGGTCAAGGAGAGATGAAAGAAACAGGGGCTGAATGGAAAGGAACTTGCTGCGCTTCAAGCCCCCACCCTTCCTGTGCTGCCTTGGGGGAGAAACAGCATTGCTGCTTTCTTTCATAGGCAGCTCCCAAAATACTTCCAAATTCAACTTATTATACATTATTCTAGTAACTTTCAGCCAGTATTTCCCAAAATATCTGATTAGTCTGATTACCTCAAATATTTTGGATGCTCCAACCGAAGTGGGTTTGGTTGGTTGTTATTTTTTTTATTATTTTGTTTGATTTGGTTTTGGTGGGGCATTTTTAGCTAATTGCTTTGAAGAACCCAGTGCATGATAATCCAGCACATTTCTAAAAGGGAAAGAAGACAAAAGAACTAGTTTTCTAGGACACTGAAGACCAACACTGGCAGCTCAACAAAGCTGATTTTAAAGCCAGAGCTGATATGCTATCCCAGCATAGAAGTTAAAGGATTCTGAATGAGGCAAGTAGCAAGTTTCTCAACATGATGATAAAGGAGGAGGCAATTCTACATTAAAAAAAGAAAAGGAAAGAAAAAATATATTGGATCTTGTCCATAATTTTAAAAACTAAAAAAAAGAGGGTTGAATTTCCTTACTGGTGCACATAGGACCTTTTACTATAGTGGACAAAGAGCTGGAAGTTGAAACCAGTGGAACTGGCAATGAGGCACTACTTGTTAGCAGCAGGTGATTAAAACAAGCTGTCATGGACCAGAGCATCTCTTTTTTTTTTCTCAAAAGCATTCAGGCCTGATCTGAAGCCCAAATAGAAAATATGCTTAAAGCACCCAAGCAAACATGGCTCCAGTTAAAGCCGAGTGCTAAAATTCAATGCCGTAGTAACTGCCCTGAATTTAACAGCCTGTGCCATCCGGCAGGTCAAACTAGATAAACAGCTGGTACTTCCTGGCTTGGAATCCTGGATTATTTGGAAGTAAATGGGTTGTAAGCATCTAAGCATGGATGGACACCTAAGCTCAGTGCTTGTCATTCTTTCTGCCTTCTCCTGGCTGGCCCAACCTTAGTAACACCACCAGTCCATCTTTGTTGGTCTATGAACTGTTTGGCTGCTCCAGCCCTGAATATCTAGGCTAAGAGCTGCACAGCAAGTAATGCCTGGGGCCAAGTATTGAACAGCCAGCAAACAAAAATCGACCAGCTGCATGTTAACTGAGCATCAGCAGCCTGAAAAGGTGCCCGGGGCTCGATGGCAGCTACTCTGCAATCATGCAGGGGCCAATGACTGCAAAAAATAGTAACTGGTGCAGAGTAACCTGCTCTTGAGGGGACTGGTCATCCTAGAGGTCAACAACATTGCAGGCAGCAGATGACACTGGAAACAGCAGGGTGCTTTGCCAAAATGGTGTTTATGTTAATTAATCAGGACATCACCTAAATTATAATAATATCAGGAGGAGCACATCCACAGAATGAATTCCCTCCTGTCCACCACAGTGTGTCTTCCTGTGCAAATATACAGGAAGTGCGAGGGCTAATTATGTAAAAAACTTGAAAGTACGTGAAATTATTTGCATCTGGGATATTTTTGTTACCGGGGAAAAGTTGTGTGGTGTTGAGGGAAGGAGATAGCTATGCTGAGCCTATCATAAATTATGAGTGATTTTGAAATGAATAACTTGTGTAAACAGCTCCTGGTCCCAACAGATTGCAAGAAAAATGCAATTCTTTCAAAAATGGCTACATTTGTTTTGGCACTTAGGGTTCCAGAAAGGCTGGAGATAGCTGGGAAGCATGTGTCCCAGGACCCACAGAACAAGGAATAAAATAAGCATGCTACTTTTATTGTTATTTCAAAAGGCTTCTGTGATTTTGATGTTACTCTATTGACTAATTTAGAAGTTTCAACCCAAGGATTTCTTCTTTGTTGGCACAGAGCAATGTTGCTGTTAATGCTGTGTGACCACTTCTCTGCAATGTTAGGAAAGGGGGCCTTGGCTTGCAGCAGTGGATTTACGTACCACTGATGATCTGCCTTTGCCTAATGTACAAGACAAGGCTTCCTGTCTATAACATGAAGCCAATAGTTCTAAACTGTCCTGGGGCAGCTGCTGAAAGGATAAAAATTCTGACTTTTAGTGGCTCTGGGAAGGAGGGCTGCACATTAGGGAGGCAAGGTGGGAAGAGTAAGGTGTTGTTCTTCCAGGTGCTTTGGTTTCATCCAACATTAGACACTGTTGGAGAGAAGGTTATCTCCATTTCACTTGTTCCAAGGGCTTCCTACATTTGTGCATGGCCAGAGCTGCTCACAGCTCCCCAAGGTGGCTTCCTCCTGCGTGTCACCTTGAAGGGTGTTCCAGGAGTCAGATGGTGGCATGCCCAAGGTGTCTCCTCTCATTCCCTGAAACACTGGGGTCAGGCTGGCCAGGAGCACATGTAAGCCCCTGGTGTGAACCATGTTCTTCACAGAGCACTCGTCAGATGTTCGTAAGAAAGCCTCACTCCTCATGACTGGTACAAGAAGTGGGACACATGGGGGATCTTAGCCAAGAAGATGGAGAGTCACCTCTTCCACATTCCAGGAAATGAAACCATTTGGTTCATTTCATTTTCACAGGCTGGGAGTGAGGTGGGGACATGACTGGATGTGACTGGACATGTGATTGTGACACATCTTCATAGCTCACTCTTTTTTGAGGACATGTATTAGAGGTAAGGTGAGGGGAAGCAAATGGAAGTTTTCTGTGACTAGAAGAGTAGTAGATAGTAACCCTTTCATGCAGGTGTTTGCACAAATAGAAAAAAAAGTGTTTTCCCCCTTGTATTAGCAGAGATTGTTAAATTTTGCTATTAATCACCTGCATGTAGAGCCCTCTGTTGAAACAGGGGCACTGGAAGTGGCATATACAAGTCCTCAAATATTTTAATACAGAATGATGAGCTAATGCTATCCAAGTCACTAGTAATGCTTTATGTAATCTAGAGAAGGAATTTCCAGGTAATGAAAAATGACAGCACTTCCCTTTCTAGAGAGAAACCCCTCTTCAATTCAGTTTAAACTAGCATGAAATAGATATATACAAGCTTACAGATTATGGAAGAAGTAATAAAGATGGGATGAGGCCTAAAATACCAAAAGCTTTTCAGTCCAGAGAATAACCTACATGTCTAAATGTCTGGCAGTTTTAATGTCCAGTGTATTCTCACAGAGAGTAAGTACCAAAAGCTATAATACTGCAATTTAATTTCAATAGGTGAATAGGTTTTGGGGTACAATTTCTACAGTACTGCAAGTATGATCTAGCTATGAATTAATCATTTATTCGTCCCTCCCTCCCTCTCTCCTCCCAACAACAGCTTATATAACTAAAATTATTTTTTGTGAAGGTAATATCCCAAAACAAAGTGAGCATAGGTACAAAAGAAAACTCTCCAGTGATATGCAGTGTGTTTTTACCATGCAAATAAAGCAAATCTCAATGGCTCACTGTAAATGCCAACGTTATATGTTTTATTTTTAATCAAGTAATTATTTTAAACCTCACAATATCCATGACTGACAGGAAAAAAAAGACATTAGGCATGAAATGAGAATATAAAATACATGATATGCAGAAAGGCAATCAGTGCTTTAGTCCCTCAAGACAGTAAACAGGTGAAATGACCTTCAAAACTTCAACTCACGGCTTTTTTCTTACAACATAAAATTCAAGTGATTTTTCATTTATTTCACCTTGTAAACAACATACAAGTCAAAATGGACAATGAGGTAATCTATACTACAGAAGATAATTTAAAAACACTAGATAAGACACAGTATTAAAGACATATAGAAATCAGTGTTCACTTTGGTCTCTAGTATGGTTATTGTTATTATTATCACAGGCAACACATACTAGTTTAAGCCAGTCTGGTGATGTTTGTCAGACAGTTGTTGCTTAACTTAGTAATCCAAGAGGTAGTCAAAACCATTGTCCTTTGTAAAGATGGTTGCTCATACATTTGGTTCAATGACAAAGGTAGCAAATACCTTGCTACTTTTCAACATTCTCAGAAAAATGCTGCCACAGCTGCTGATACACAGCTCTGGTTTACATAAAAAAAAAGAAGCGTGTGTTCATAGATCAACCTCTTGTTATCAGTCAACAGTTGTAACAGGGGTAACACAACCACTGGATCTTAAAGAGGCTGTTGATAAACTAAGCAAAATAAGATTGATGCATTTAACAAGGCTCTGCTTGTTTCTAAAACAACTCAAATCTCATTAAGAATTCTAGGAAATTAAAATCAGTGCATCTGCACATGTACATATCTTCCCAATTACTTTTATATCTAGCACAGGGGAATACATATATATTTTTTATGATAAACATTTCTTACAGATAAATTAATTAAATTAAATTTAAGACTCAGTGTGATTTCCCATGTTCTTTTATAATTCTTCTTACAAAGAATGGAACAAGATCTATAAGCACTTTTTCATGGGGTTCTATTAACAAAACTAAGTATGACCAAGCAGGAACTCCAGGATAACACTGGTGCAGAATAAAATGGCTCAAAAGGTGGCCTGCAATGGGAAGAGGCAGGATCCAAATGTGGTGTTTGGCACTCCCTGAAAGCTGGCTAAAGGCAAAATATTGCAAATGGTATTACAATGCCAGATTTACCATTAACTGCAGCAAAAAGTTATTTGGCTCTTCCTCCAAATACAAGTCTTCCTCATGGAGTAGCTTTTGTAGCGTGTAATTAAATACCGTGACCTCTCCTTGGGAAGAGTAAAAAATATCTCACAATGTCCCTTACAATTAAATCACATTGAGTATTTTGGGGTGGGGGAAGGGGAGGGAGAAATTCTTGCTCCAGTTTAACCTTATCTCCACTATTGTTAGGAGAAAAATACATCTGTCTGAGCAGGTATTTGAACTATTTCTACTCAAACAAGTGTTATTGTGGAGCGCTCTGGCAAGGACAGGCTGGTGAATAGGGGGAAATCTAGCCTGAGTGGATGCTGCCGAATATTAATTTTGTCCTTAGACATGAAGGAAGAATCCCAAACTCTGTGCCTCCTCCTTTAAAAGGTTCTTTGCTTATTTGGAGCAGCCTATTGAAGTAGTATAACTAGATTTTTTTCCTACTGCAGCCCAGTGCTAAGTAGTTCCCTGCTGCAGCTTATGCTGCTATATGTTTATCCTAGGCATGTACATTTTTGTCTCTTCTGGAGCTGTATTTATTTCCGTGAACAGTGCCCATAATCCTTTGGACAGAAAAACAAAAACTTTCAAAGAAATGTTTGGAAAGGTCTCATAATTTCAAATGGATGCTTCATCTTAAACAATTATTTACCATAATGTCTGCAGTGGTGAACTAACAGTTACATATTTAGTACAGATAAAAGGTATGTACCATAGATCAACAGCCACCTTTAAGGCCAGAGCAGCACAAAGGTGTGTTTATGCAGTAGATATGAGGTAGCCTTTTGCTGTAAACAGAATAATAATTTTATTGTCACCTATGTAAACAAAGTGGGCTTGATGCTTTTGTGTTTTTATTCTTCCCCCACCACCCCCCATCCCCCATCCCTCCCCTCCCAGAAAAGCTAAGCACCAGTAACTCCGACTGGAAGTCAGTGGGAGCTGTGGTAGCCCAGCATCTCTGAAAACTCAGACCCTGTGAATGTAAAGACACAAACGCTCACATAAGCAACCAGTACAGAATACCACTTCATCATTTCACAGGAACTTATGATACAAAACGCTGAGAGCTGATTATCAGAAACGTAGGTCTATGTCAACTCAGAGGTAGTTACTAATATCAGTACATAATACTTATATAGAGATAAAAAGGTCTAAGACTATTTGGTTTGTTCTGAGTAAGCAAGTCTGTAGACTATTCTGTAAAGAAAAAAAAAACATTACATGGTATATTCCCTGAGCAAAGTTCTTTGTCCTGAGTATGTTATGTAACAGTGATAACATTCTAATATATAAAAATAAAACCTTAAGCTTTCAACAATAAGGGTTTGGTATGTGCTCTTAGCAGTTCAGTCTGACTTCGGTGCACACAGTGATTTCAAACAGCACCAATAAAAATCCGCATGTTGAAAGTATTTCCTTATCTCAGCTCTGAACTTCTTACATATAAACAGGGAATGACCAGTTTTCAAATCCACAATTGCCTATTTCTATAAGGAACTTTGGTTTAAATTTTCAAAGTGACCGAAGTTTTGCATCTTTGCTGTTTAACCTGGCTTTTACACCGACTAGAAGGTTAAGCAATGCCACTTTGATTTGTCTACATAACTTAAATAAGTTTACTATCCTTACATAAGGCAAGGAAGTTCTCTATAGATATATCACATTCAATATCGTCAAAGGTAAGCTTTGCATTAGCATACTGAGAACTTCAGTATAAACCTCGAGATTCTTGCAAACACTGGCAAGGAATTCACACAAAATAATTCTCTTGAAATTGTGCCCTTCACTGAGGAGTTTGATTACTACCTGTTCACTGAAGCAGCAGCAGCAGCACCAGTAAAAGTTTCATCTGGCAGGACAAGTGGGAAGGGGAAGGCCACGCAATGAGCCAGCTGCATACCTGTTGTAACTATTGGCTGCAGAGGAGCTACCATGGTAAGACTTTGGCTCGCTGCAGCCTTTCACACAGGCTGTTCCTTTAGTTTGATTATCCGAGCTTAAACCTACCCGACACTTTCAAGCTTTAACAGCCTGTGTTTATTGCCAATGTTAAGGATTATACAGGTTTCTCTAATTAACTTACATCCACAATGGGATTTGTCAGAGTACGTTATCTTACGTATGACTTGGTAATTCAAAAGTTACAAATGGAAAGCGACTCGAAGTTTTGATAGGCTCCAACTCTATTAACCCCGAGCAAGGCCTGCAGCCCAGGGAGCCTCACTCTGAGGCCACCAATCTTTCTCCTCTTTCACACAGAAGTGTGTGGTCCTAGGGAACTCTAGACCAAGGCTGATCAGCAGCAGCCCCCAGTTCACAAGAAGCAGATGATGTCCAGGGCTTCTGGCACATTTGCAGGTCCCTTCACCCAGGCTGGTCTGCACACATGCTGTATCATCAGCAAGGGAGGCTAGCTGAGCAACCCCAAGTACCCATCAACCTTTATTCTTAAGAAACTCTTTAGCCCAGGATCTCATTAGCTTTGCATTTTGTTTTCTTCAAAACCCAAACAAACAACAACAATAAAAATCCTTAGGGAGTTCTCTCCATGTATTTCAACAGAAAATAAGGGGGAAGACCCTTCAAATTGAGGGACACTACTTGGGACCAAGAGAAATTGCTGCTGCTGTGGCTACTACTGCCACCAAGGTACCCTAAATGTTCACAGAATACAAATGACTAACCAGGATGGTATCCTGACACCACTCAAAAGGGTCTGTTTGGTAACAACTTATACATTCTCCCCTACACAACAGACATCTAAATTACAGTTACAATCATATTAATTTAACAAGATGTTTTGAGAAACCATCACAGAAACTACACATTCATTGTCTTTTCTGGAGCTCTAAACTCCTCACCAACAAAGGGTAATGGCAATGAGAGTCGTCTTGAGTCATGACACTGCCCTGCACCGGTGTGGGGAGGGGAGGGGTTTTGATACTTTGGGAAGATGAAAAAGGAAGTAATTAAAATTGATGGTACGGGGGATGTCTTAGTATCTTTAGTACCATATGGCAGCTTTAAAATATGAAAGTATCCTTTGGTTCACAAGAGAAGTAACAGTCTTGATCTCAGTTCTGTGTGTGGTTTATCAGGTTTGGTTTGTTTCTGAGTGAAAGTTCTTGGGTTTTCTTGTTTGCTTTTTGAACACATTTGGAAACAGGTTCTAGGAATGAGTTCAGGAACATTGGGTACTGTGACTATTGCTTCACAGTAATGTCTGGTGGGATCTGGAGAATGGTCTGATGGAAAAATATATATTTATAGATATGTACACATACACACACTCACATGCACACTCATACACACACGGAAGGTAAAACGTAATGCACCCTGCTCAAATGTATTTTGTTTGGAGTGATTTGTCTATTAAAGAAAAAACAAAAAAACATTCACAGTTCCTCAACAGTGATAATGAAATTATTTCCCCTGTACTTGCATGAGGTAGACATCCCAAGAGGGTAAAAAAAACGGAACATTATGACAAATGCATTAAGTTTTTTTCCTTTTCTGAACAGAAGGCCCCTTTCTGTTCGGTTCTTCAGGCGATGCAGACAACTTACTCGACGAAGCTTCCTGTGGTGACCTGCCCGAGCGCTCCGAGACCTCTGGCCTGCCTTCCTGAGAGTACGATGGAGACGAGAAGCCGTGTGTTCCTCCCCCTTCTCTCAGGAAGGCAGAAGTGGAAGGCTGCGGTTCGGCTTCGTGTCTTCCCTGAGAACTAGCGGGCTGCTGCGAGACAGTTTTATGGGGGCAGTTAGCCACCATGTGCATGATGCTCTGACAGTAATGGCACTTCTTTGGCTGCGGAGGTAGACTACATTCTTTAGCGTGGTGGTCGAGGCCGCCACAGTTGTAGCATCTAAAACCAAACAGAGACAGACATGGAGTTATGCAACGCAGCGTCAAACGGGAAGGTTTCCGGCGGGCCCGGGCGCCGGCCCCACTAGAGGGCACCAGATCTCCAGCCATCGCCCCGCGGCGTCCCTGCTCGCCCCGGGACTCGCGCGTCCCGCGGCTCCAGCGCCTGCCGCCGCCGCGGCTCGGCCGCTCCCGGAGCCAGGGCCCGCGGGACACGGTGCTTGCAGCCAGGGGAACCCAGGCCCGAGGAGGACGCGGTGCCCCGCACCAGCGGGCTCTGTCCCAGGGCCCGGCACCTCAGCTCCTCTGGCTCAGCCCAGGCACGGCGGGCCAAGGCGCTGGGCCAAACCTTTACGGTGGGGTCACAGGGTCTGGAATGGCATTTACGGGTTCGACTCACAATAAACTCAGTAGAGCCCCGGCAAGAGTCATGAATCCGGGTTTGTTTGCTTGCTCTCAAAACTCCCAACCCACGTGCACGGGGTTGTGCCCGGGGTGCCAGTTCCCATGGGATGCGCTGCCGGGAGCCGAGGGGGGCAGAGAGCCTCCTCCAGCCGCACGGACAAGGCTTCTCCCACACTTCTCGGAAATGGCTGAAGCCCACGAACTCTTCTATTTAACCTTGTTAGCCATGGGAGTCCTGAAGAACTCTCCAGCAATTCCTTACTGAATCCTTTGTAACACACACCAGGAACACCAGTTATTGGATTACATTATTCTAACACAGGATACAAAGAAATAATTACACGCCTTTGGCATGGTGACCTTATGTGCACCACTGAGTTTTCTATTTCGGCTGGTTTTGTATGGTTTCTGTTTCTTTGTCTTATAAAACTTGCACTGAATGCATAGACATTTCATTTATAATAATCTAACATGTTACTGGAAAGAACTAAACCAATATTTTTTTTCCCTTAACCACCAATTAAAAAAAATTATTTCACAAATACTTAGGTCTGTGGAGTCAACTGAAGGATTAAAAAAATGACTGACCATAACTATGAACAAAATACTGCAACGTGCTCTGGATCAAGCCCACATAAAGATAATGTATATTTTCAGATTCCTGGAAAGTAACAAGGCACCGTTTGACTATTTCACCTAGTATTTAGTAGTCACTACTAGTTTATTCAATATCAAGAACTTTAGTCTGTGCAAAGCTATATGTACAGCTGCAGTCTCATCTCCCGAATTTGCTTTACCCTGCAAAGAAATGCTATTGATAAAACCTGAGTAATTTTTAAAAAGACTGCAAACACCCAACATTTGTAAATCCACTCCATGAGACAATCCCTGGCACCTCCCACTTCACATCTTCATCAATAGTAGCAAGATACCAACCATATCTTCATTTCCACAGACAAAACAGCACAAGCTGCTCATGGCATGCTGCATGCCACCATGTCCTACAAGACTGACCTATAATTTAAAGAAGTTAAATAATGAACAGAACTTCATTATCCTTTCAGAAATTATTGTAATTTATTGTTGTATCTTCCTTTAAGATGAGTAAAAAGAAACCAAGCCCAGTACAATTAACTCTGCACTTCTAAAACAACTGCAGTAACATATTTTAGGTGAACTGCTTCCATTTTGATGTCACCACTGCACTGAAGTTTGATGTGATTTTTCAGTGGAATTTGAAGACTATGCTTACACTACTCTGTCTGCATATACTACAGACTAACCAATGAAGAGACACAGAGTCTAACAAAGCTTCCCTTGAATCACAAAAAAAATAACATGTACAAGCCCCATTATCACTTAGTATTGATTTCCCTAGCACAGGAAGGGAAATGACATACTAAGTACATTGTTAAATCCAAACATCCTGATCTAAGACCAAAACATCAAGCTTTTTTCTCCTATACTTAAAAAAAATCATTTGCAAGTTATTAAACAGTATCCCTCTGACTACTTTTCCCCACATCATCGCAGGTATTTTCAAACTAGTGACCCCCACTTAACAGTATGTTCAGCATTCAGTCTTCCTAACTGGCATTCAGCCGTGTTTCCACCACAAGATTTCTAAAAACCTTCTGGAAAAAATAGTAAGGAAATAAGCCTTGCAATTAGAGAAACAAAACACCAGCAACAAATAAAAATCTTTAAGTGTTTTATTTTCTCCCCTTCCAATAAATACATCTACGAATTCACAAATGTGGTATTGATTGTAATTTAGGTTATATTAGAGAATGGTATTTATTACTACCTTTGTCATCAGTTTCTAGCAGTGTACTTGTTCCCGGGATAAGTGCATTATAATACAGTATTGCATAGAAGTGTGCAGACATTCTGGAAATTGTGTGTTTTATCTTAATTCAGAATATGGAATTTTATAGCTGTGAATGCATCAACACATTTCTTTTCTCCCTTAATATCACATCTGTTTAGAATGGTTGAAAAAAAGAAAAAGTTTGAAAATAGGGTAAAGGGCCTCAGTAGCAGAGTAGGCAGTAGTCACGGACAAATCACTTTAATCAGTCACTATGGTATGCACTGTGTTATCCAATTCAGTGGACCATTTCACGTCACCAATTGGCAAAGAACCTGCTCAAGGCCCCTGCTTCCACTCAAGCAGCCTCCATCACCCTTTGCATGTATACTTATCAATACATCCTATTTGCAAAATATTGTAATACTTTGCATTTATTTCAATTGCCACTGAAATGTCACTGTAAAAGAAAAACTCTATCAGAAGCAGTTGTGATTAAACTCTGATTTGGCTTTTTGGGGATGTTTTTCATTACAAATCACCTCAAGCATCTGGGTGAAGTGTCACATTACAATATACATGTGCCAGCCTGGGTGTGCCTGGACTTATACAGGAGGGTGGTATTTATTCAGCTCTTTTAACTATTTATTCATTCTTTGTCAATCAACAAAGATCACACCTCGCTCTGAAATGCCTTCTCTTTCCAAGGGAACTGGTCAGCCACCTCAGAGCTCACAAATGATGCATGGCATCATCCCCAGGCATTTAAGGTATGACATTAACCCTTTCGCCCTGAGCACTTCAGCCCTTTCCTCCTCTCTGCTGCGTGCACTTATGTTACAACATCATGAAAGCTGATAGCACGATGTGCACATGGGAGCTTTCACATTCACATCTCTGTGTACATACATATACAGAACAGTACACAAGCTGACTCCTGCCATGAAAACTGACCAGTTCTCATTCGACTCTGTTCTCAGAAACTCTAGGTTAGTGCAACCACTAAGTGAGTATCTCTTCACTTCAGAAGCACCATGGAAATAATGTATGTTAGCTTAAATACAAGATACAAGTTTATATGTAAATTACATCATGAGACGAATAAAACTCAAATGTGTAATTATAATAGAATCAGCACTTACAAAGAACAAAAGTAAGAAGGATTTATTAAAATGGGATTGTCTTTCTCACAGTAGGCTTCCATGATTTGCTAGGTAGCACCAGGCTCAAAACCATAAAGAGATGGCAATTATGCTAACGGGAAATCCTTTCTTCACTACATCACTGACAGGAAGGTGAATCAGGGCGATTTTTTTATATAAAGAAGATGAACATCTTAATAGAGGAACACCTTGAGGAACTTGTCTAGCATTATATTTCAATACTCTCAAAAGAACTGTAACATTAACACCTACTAATGAAGAAAGAAGAGAGCATATAGCAAGGTTAAAAAAACCTCCTAAATTCTCCTTCACTGTGGATTTGCGACTGCACAGAACTATACATATTAAAGGAAAAATGAAGAAGCAGAAGTGTACAGATTCCAACATAAACAATGCTATATTAATTGCAAGAGGCTGATGACTGAAATAGATTAGAAGTACTCAATTTCACAACCAAATAATACTATCTAGTCTTCAGCTTTTTTTGCCTTGTTCCAGCAATCAGGGACTCCTACTTAGGAAGCACACCCCAGCCCTAAACTTTTTAAAACAACAATACCCCTGCATTGCAAATACATTTTACACAGTTAACAGCTTAGATGGGTTAAGCAGCACTAAGCCATGTAAACACTACTGCTTGCTTCTTTGAGCTGTTTTATAATTTAGATGACAAAACCAATACATACAGATGATAAACCAATACATATGACAAGTAGAGAATAATACGTTTAGCTCCAGACTGTTATCTGTTGAGAGAAGAAGCTGTAAAATTACCCATGTGACTGACTTGGGGGAGGGGGAGCAGGGAATAAGGGGTTAATGTCTAACAGGGATAGGAAAGGGAGGAAAAGGGGTACAGTTAGAGGAAGACTAAAATAATTCACCAGGATATACCCCACACCAATTCCTCTTTTGTTCTTCCTTTCTGAATGCTATCAGACAACAAAAAAAAAAAAGATTCTTGGCTAACAATAGTCCATCTTTCAATGTTAATGCCTTGGAAAATGGCATGGAATTCTAACAGCATGTGCACATGAGATACTGTCACAACACACTGAATGCAACTGTGCAGTTAAAGCATAAAGGAAATGTTTAAAATCATACCTAAATGTGCTGTCCTTTTCAGCCATTTCTTTCACAACATAGCTAAAGAAAGGCAGATGGAAAATGCAGTAGATCACTTCAACAACTCTATTTTGTAAATGGCTGTAAAGGGAGGTTAAACTATCCATGATCTAACACAAAAATGGCTCTTAGACATAACTAAGATTTTCACTGTTTAAGTCTTCAGTGACTTGTCTTGAAAATAAGGCCTCGAAACACTGCAAAGGGATGCTTCTCACCACCTGGATGTGACACTTAGAAAAGCTCAGGGCGGAGTGTGCTTGCTCAGGCATCACCTGGGATGAGTGAGAAAGACCTCCAACACCTCAGCAGGCTGAAAAGATCTTCTGGACTATCGAGGATCTGCTAATTTCAAGTTGTGTTTGTTACAGCTTGAAAGGCCAGGTTGGATGGGGCTCTGAGCAACCTGGTCTACTGGAAGGTGTCCCTGCCCATGGTGGGGGGAGGATGGAACTAGATGGTCTTTAAGGTTCCTCCCAACCCAAACCATTCTGTGATTATATGATAAACACAAGTATATTTTAATGGATTACTTAAATATTCCAGTAACCATATCTTGGATATCAAATTTGTCACAACAGTATCCAAAGGCTGACAGGAACACAACTGATTACTGCTAAACTGGCACTTCTTGTACATTACAGTATTATAAAAAGACTAAGCACTTTTACTTAATAATACTTAGTAATATGAAAATCCTCCTTGCTGAGAAGCCTGCACTTAAAAGTAAAAAATCTCAAAGCAGTTTGAAATTTTTTTAAAAAAGGCCATTACCCTTCTGCCTTAACACCGTGCACACAGACATCATCCTTTCAGAGCAAGAAATGCTGAAACTAAGTATGAGGCTGCAGTCTCTGCAACCTAAAAACAGGCAACAACTGTCCCTGGAAAACAAAAGAGTTTGGTCAGGTGCCAGGGCAGTAAGCTGCAGGAGAAGCAGGAATCCATGGCACGGGAAGAATAGGGGAGATGTCGGGACCCTTGCACTGGACACTGCTGGCAGTTCACTCCTTCATCTGCAACTTTTACTGGGAGATTCCCTTGCAGGCATTGTTTTGGAAGATTCACATACACACACCCCTCCCCCCCATCCTACCCCCCCCACCCCCATAACCCGCTTTTAAGCAGCATTAAACCTCAGGAAATAAAAAGTCAGCCTGTCATTTTTAAAAAATCATGGGGCACAGAAAGGAGCCTCGCTGCTGTGCAGGGCAGTGCTCTCTCACTGCCAAGCTGTGCCCTACAGCTGGACCGCTCTCTGCACCCAACAGGGAATTCACACGCAGAGAAGTGGCCCAGCTGTTTTGTTTTTAAAGGATAAAAACCACTGGTGAGCTAACAAGACATACAGAAGATGAGTGGAATGCACACACTCTGCTCGTGCCCTCTGAGAGGGAAATGGATGGAATGTTTCTGCTCACATGCACATTGCTGGGGTTTACACCATTCTGGTTATCGACCTTTAATTCTTAAGCTGTAGCTGAATGCAGGAGAGAATACAGGTAACTTTGAAAACACTCTAATAATAATATTAGAATTCAAAATAGTGAATACTAAAATACTTCTGAAATAATAATTTAAGGTCAAGTGAAATTATCTTGTTAAATAAACTAGAGTAAGGAATATTTACCCTCTTCATCAAAGCATTTATGGTTTGTCCATCAAGAAGGCTTACAGTGAGGCAGAAAACCTCACTAGTACCCTCATTTACCAATCCTGGGGAAAAAAAATCAGTTTAATTTTAAAACTGTAAGTATTTTTAATCAAAAATGTTGTAAAACAGCATACTAGCAATTCAGAAAATGGCACACTGGTGCCACATTTTGGTTTGTGCTGGTCCTGTAAGTATTTGCTACCATGAACTCCTCGTTCATGCAAACACTGTGCAGAGGCGACATGCTGGGAAAGTTAATTGCAGGCTGGCATTCTTCAGTGAAATTCAGTTAGAAAATTTCCTGTGCTTTACTAGCTTTTTGAGATATATAACAGAAATATAATTAAAAAAAAAAAGATAACCTCTTAAAGAAAAAAAAGATGAAATACAATAAACATGCTCACCTATCTATTTGTCCTGTGAATCCTACAACTCACGATAATGTACTGGACATCCAAGACACTCAATTTTGTGAGAAAAACAAGGTCCCTCCATTTTTTTAAGCTCTCCTTCTTTCATTATACAGATAGCCCCAGCATGCTGACACAAACCCTGTCTGCAAGGCTTCCAATAACACAGGGTGGAATATTGATGATGTTTACTCTCGTTACAAATAAATAAATAAAAATGCTCTGTTGTAAACTCATCAGATCGACTAGTTTTCTGTGGTTAGTTCTAAATCAATCTATTTTCCCCAGTGTATCACAGAAGTAATATCAATAGGTTACGGTCTTTTGTTGCTCGGGTTTCCCCTCCTCCTTCCCCCCAACAAAGAAGCTGACAAACAACGTGGGGTATTTGCCTGATAAATCAAGCCTGTCAGGATACAATTTAGCTTCAGTTCATGAGGAAATAAAATTGTTTAAAATCTGCTAATACAATTTTACTGGAAGGTGATGGGGCTTTTTTTGTTTTGTTTTGTTTTTTTTTTTTTACAACCAAGAACAACAATGAAACAGAAAGGTGGTTCAAAATGCAGCCTTTTTTCCACAAAAATGGAAGGGACCACAGAGACAGCAGATCTTAAAAAATAACTTAATAACTTCAACAATGTGGTTTCCATTCTTCCTTTCCACGAAACCTTATCTCTACTATCCACTCAGCTCCCTTTACAGGCATGGAAGAAAATTACTTGTCACATAATCACACAAAAATCCTTTGGAAATGCATCCTCATGGAGGAATGATTTGGATGTATCTTCATTTATTACAACAAAAGGGTTTTCTTTATATTAAGAGTTAAAAGCTCCTGAAATAACAATTTTAAAAGTGAATTCTTTTTTCTAAATAACATGGAAGATGGTTTTGCTCCAATAGTATCAATGTAGCATGGAAAGAATGTGTATATTTTAATGGCTTTAATCCATCCAGATGAAGCAGATACGAAATCAGCGATGGTTTAAGGAAGTTATGTTTTAAACAGTCATATATCACACATTTCAAACATGAAATGTTATACCATGATTTCAAGTAAGTCTACTACTGTTAATCTTTTTGCACTATGAAACCATGCACACAAATACTCTCAACCACAGATTTCCCTTGTAAACTTTAATTTCTGTGGCAATAATAAAAGAAACCAGTTCATCAACAAAAACAGCTCTGTATGCAGTAATTTTTTAAGAAGTAAGTATGTTCCACAACTCATGTTGGTGGAAAGGCTGCCGGGGCTCTGCTCCGGGCATTACTGCTGCGCGAACCCACATCTGCAGCCCTCTGCCAGAGCCAGCTGGGGTGCGGTGCTGGGCGGGCGTGGGGGTGGCCAGAGCTAAGCAGACCTCGGCTGCCTGTGTCTGAAAGCACTGCTCCGTGCCCCTGTTTACAGAAGCCTAGCTCGGTAACACTAGAAGCCTTTCACAGAGGTGGCTTGAGCCTCCTGGCCATGTGGATAAGGATGCACGCTGCATAAAACCGGCTCAACTCTTTCTGGGTCAGTGAGGTGCTGTTCATGAGCTAAGAGGCATGCCTGACCTTATCTGCCTCTCAGCAGAGCTGGTTCCAGGGTTTCTGCATCCACTGATCAGTTAATCCACAGAAGAGATAAAAAGGAGTAGGTAACTGGGAATCAGTTGTTTAAAATTGCCTTTTCCATTTTGTTCCTTATTTCATCACTAATATTAGCAGCAAATACAACAAATACAGCAAATACAAGTGACACCAACCCACAACAGCAGGAAACAGCAAATGGCATCCTGGCAGTAGGCTGGAGCACTGAAGCAAGCAGTGGTAGAGAAAGAGGAGGAAGAAGGTTGCTCTGGAAGTTCATAACCTATTCTTCCTCCCCAAATACCAGTTTAGAGTGGTAGGACTTTAGGTATCTCATATAAATCAGTATCATGCACAAAGTTTCAGAAATATCTGCTGACAGGAGTATGGGCTGACTTAGAGCCTAGCCTTGAAATGGATTCTCCTATTACATACACCAAATTAGATGACTTGTATGAATAGAGGCTTCACGAGTGTTAAGGATTGCAGGATTTGACCAGCAGCTCACATTTTCACTTGTTTCTTCAGAAATAAACTGATAGTTACTGTCTGACACACTATGAGACCGTGCCATAGCTATCTCTATAGGGGTTCTTTCCAGAGCTCATGGCATTGATAAAGTCATGTCACATGAATCCCATGGAGGGCTTCCTATCCCAAATGTGGAACAAAAGGGCATCAAACATGGTGGTTGGTTTTCCTTGAAATAGAACCTGTAAGTTCACACGTTCAATACCCACAAGAACAATTAAATAATTCAGATGCTCTATAGCCACACTTTAATGGTAAAGAAAATCTGCATCACTCTGATTGCACTGACTGAGAAAGGAAGCAGTCACCTTATTCACTTTTCTGAACTTGCATCTTAAGATGTTGACATATATTGACATTATTACTACATGGCTGGGCTGAGCATTTTCTGTAACACAGTTTTAAGAGGCTTTCAGTATACTAAAGAAAAGACATTATTTTGAAACTTTTCACATCAAAATGCGGAAGCAACAGTAAAGCATGAAAAGAGGATTTTGGCTGCAACAGGATTAAGCCTTATATGTTAAAGCTTTTAATTCCCACCTGAGGCAGGTATTCTTGTTGTCCCACACTGCCTGATCCCTGAGAATTAAAAGAGAAATAATACCATTTTCCACTATTCTGCCCTGTATCACCGCCAGATTGATCCTCATCGTTAATTCTCACTATAATTGTGTACATAAGAATAAAAAACACATTTATGAATATAAAAATTATTGTTAATTCAGAATTCAGTGTTTCCATTTTCCTTGTTTGGCCTCAGGATGGTAAATCTCATGCACGTTTAATACTCATTTCTCTGAATTTTGTTAATTCTGTGTACAGTTAAAACCAATGGAATATAAATAGTTTCCCTATACGTGGTTAATTGGATCACTTTATCCCTCTTGGCTGGGATTATGCAGATTAAGTGATACCACTCCAGTAGAATTATAACAATGAAGTTAATAAAAGTTTTCTTAAATATTGCTAGCTCCCACAAACAGAGCATCTTAATGGTCTTAGTTCTGATCTCAGTCACAAGGGTGTAGATCCAGAGCAATTTTTATGACTTCACTGATCTTACTTTCTGTTATCTTTAATAGCGTAACAGACAAAAGAATTTCCCACTGTGTATGAATTCTGAAAAGTCACACTGCAGTAGCCAAGGCTGGTTGCAGAGGTCAGGCTGATACAAGCTGTGAGGCCACAGAGCAATGTAGGCTGAAGCTCCTTCGTTCCACCTGTAAATCTGTGTTTGCTGATTGATGTAACATTTGAAAGAAGAACACAGCATAAATCACAAACTTTAAAAAAGAAAACCAAAGAATTATGGCAAGGGTAGAGGAATGATGTGTCTTCTGCCCATTTTTGCTCATCCTTTCAGCCTAAGAAAGAATGAATGATTTCAAAATTAAGGATGTTTACAGGCCAAGGATCAATTTTTCTGGCAGGACTGATGAACTCTGAATTAGGAGATCTGATAAAACAGGAACCCTACACTTAAATAAAATGTTTGAAAGCAAAGAACAATTCACATAGGAGCACCCCAGTTGTGACAGAGGCAGAGGAAGAACAGACTACAAGCTGCACATCGAGTAAACCGGCCACAGGAAAACACAATGGATATGCTCACTGAACATAGCACAACCAACTTCCTGTAGTTTTGATCAGAAATTCATACCCAAGCCACAACTTCAATTATGGAAGCCTTGAATCTACAATTTTGAAAGCAGTCACAAACCAGAGGAGTGATTAATGCCAGCATCATGCTTGTGTCTTAACAATTCATCTGTACTCTGAACCAAACAGCCCTCCAGTTATCCAGTAGCACTCACTGTGCAAAGCAGGAACACTGTACATTAAGAGTGGAAGTGCATGGAGACAGACAGGGTGGCTTATTTTTATGCAAGTCCACAAGTTGCTAGTGATAAATCAGACCACTGGTTGGCGTGGAAGAAGGCATATGTTTCTCTGCAGTCACTCAGTGAAGTGTGCACAGGCCAGCAAGGGGAATGGCTACAAGTTCTTCCAATTTGGAAGGAAAATCCTGACTTCCAGTAAAATAAAAGGATTGCTCAGTTATGCTGGTAGTCTCTCTGCTCTCCTCAGATCCCAGACTCTGGGGCGTGCTAGAAGACACAGAAAGGTGACTGAGACATACTGCAGGGGCTAGGAATGGAACATATAACATGTCAAATCCATAGGACTTCATTAGCCCTGACTGAAACTCAGTTCCTTCCTGCTTTAATGATTATTTACCATACTGCTACAAGGTTATAGAGACAATTCTTACTAGTCATTGAGCAGTTAATTATTCTAGCGACAGATCTTCTGCAGGAAAAATCGAGAGTATCCTTCTGCCACAAGACCTTAAAATACCACAGCTGAAACAGCTGGGGCAGTGGATTTGAACTCACAGCTAGACAGAGAACTGAATCTATTCTTTTTTTTCATTCTGGATAAAAGCTCAATGCTAGAGGGAGGAGGGAGTTCACTGGCTTTGTGAGGGAGCATGGCTTCTCAGCATCAGGCTGGAGCAGGGCCCCTCCCATCCAGTCAGTGTCCTCCACAGACAGGAACCCTTTCTCACAGCTGCTCCTGAGGGGTGGCACATGGGTGTCACAATCCTCAGTGTGTGCAATAACAAACTCTACTGGGTGCCGGTGCTGGATATCTGTATTGCTGCACCATTGTAAAAACCAAACCACCAATCTAGGAGTGGCTTTTTAGCTGAACTCTTCACCCTCTCCACCTGATGGAGGCCCAGAGCCTCTTCATTGCCCGTCCTTGTCAGGTACAGTGTCCCCCATATCTGGTGCTGCTTCCATCATTGGGTGTAATCCTCTTGCAACTAGTCACTGACTCCAGTTCCCCAGACAGTGAAGCTGAGAAACCCGGGTGTCTTACCTACAATCTACTAATCCTCCTTCAAAAGGCTGAACAACCACCTGAAGATTACAGCAACCTCCTGATGGAGGGAAGATTTGCATCCAAACTTGTCTTTCACACTGAGTGAAGTATGTGGTGAACTCAGGGCCCTTTTGAGTAGGTTAAAAGTGTGCTCGCTGGCTTGGGACATACAAGGGGAGAACTCAGAAGCCAACCTGGTAATTCTTGAGGGGTTCAGCTGTAAAAGCTAGAGCACAGAGTTGCTGCTGTCCAGTAAAAATCCCAATGGACACAAGAAACAGACAGCAAGTAAAATTTGGCATTTGAGGTTCTTGGCAGCACCTAAACATCAAATCTAGGAACCAAATGCCTTTTGTAAGGTTGGAAATAGCCACACCTGAATAGTTTTAGCCATAGAAGAGAAGGGACCAGGCCTTCAGAAGTCTGTTACTACCTTCAATATTCCTGGAAAAAATCAATTGTTCATTAAACTAACCTGACTCTTGAAAACCTAAAAAGACAGAAAGCTTTGCTCATAAATCAAGATCCCTTTGGCTCTCCTCCTTACAAACCTTCTATTCAAAATATCCAAAATTCCTGGAAATACACAATTTCACATAACCACAAAGTGAAGGGAGACTGTGTCCACTACCCAGGACTCTGGATTTCAAGCACAGTCCACAAACTTTCCTCATGAAAAGTCTTATCCTTCCCAGGCTCAGAAGCTGGTGATAGAACCTTCCTTCTCTGACACAGGCAGCCTGTGTGACACTGTTAGGTAAAATGAAACATTTGCAGGTATTTAAATGCCTAAGTCCCACTGACTTCAAAGATAAGCAAGGTCCTCATATAGCTTTGAAGATCTGAGTCTGTGCTGCTCAGGATTATATCTGGTAAACCAAGGAAAGTTATGATACAACTAAGTACAACATATGGTGATCAGGCCATTCATTAATTCAGGCCAAATTAATTGCCATTCGCTGAACTAGCGCAGGAATCAAGCACATCCTGAACAATGCACAAAATACCTGATTTTGAAACTGTTCCCTTTGTTACAGCTATTTCACCACTGTCCAACTATTATCATGAAAAGTCATAGACAAGCTGTGAAAAGTAATTTCAATTACATCAGAAACATTACACAGAAAATGAAGGCTACCATGAGCTTAACTGGACTTCTAATAAATGCCACACCCCCCCCATGCCTTTTTCATTCTCTGTTGGCAGGAAGCACAAACTTGAGAATCAGATGAAGAAAGCACACATTTTCTAAATGATGAAAAAATCCAAACTAGAATGTCCTCAATAAACTACTGTGCTTAGATTTCATTTCAGTTTCCTGCAAACCTTTGCACAGCGAGTG
Organism: Corvus kubaryi; assembly: GCF_017639235.1. Lineage (NCBI taxonomy): Eukaryota > Metazoa > Chordata > Aves > Passeriformes > Corvidae > Corvus > Corvus kubaryi. The sequence continues at coordinate 23,554,468 of NW_024582091.1, read as the reverse complement.
CCACCGCTGCTTGGCAGCATCAGGAGCAGCTCCCAGGGTGCCCTTCTGTTTTCATACTTCGTACTGCAAAACAAGCCAGCAACAGTGTGCCGTGCCAGGCAGAATGCAGGAAGTATCAGGGATGCCACTCCAATGCTGCAAACCATCCAGAACCATAAGCAAGTGACCAGGACTCCAGCTCGACTATTTTGCATTTCATTCACAGCTTTTACTTGGGTAATGTAAAAATAAGTGGAAGATAATTACTGAGTAAACAGCCCCCTTTCCAAGAAGAATGCTTCCAAAGACATATGACCTACTTTCAAAAACTCCTAAGGATTTTTTTTGTGTGTGTGTGTGATGATTGATGCAGTCACTTTAATGCTAGCCAATTCTCAAAGGAAAAATTTTCAGTTAATTCACTTACCTTTTTTTTTTTTCAAATTGTAGCATTTGTTTAGCTTGCTTCATATCACACCTCCAGTTTTGAGACAAAATCATAAATCATTGCACTGGCACAGTTGTGGGTGTGATAAACACTGTCAGGAGGTGGGAGGGAGTAGATAAAGCAATGAAATTCCCATTGTCCTCAGACGCTCTTGCAGAGGAACTACAATGTGGAACAGGCACGCTGTCTGGGATTTACCCCTGGTCACAGCAAACACATGGCTTTCACACAAATCTATACTGGATTTCTTCCTGGATTCATGGATTTGTCAGTATCATAATATTCCATCTGATCCCCACCAGTAGGTGTGTGTTTGTGAAGAGTGGATGAAAGGATCATGCACTCCAAGTCCAGGCACAAGATGCAGATGTTCAACTTAGTTTTCTGTGGCTGCGTCTGAATTTCCTTTCTGTTAGAGACAATGAGCTGGAAAAGAACTTAACTGACAAAAAGTAGGTGAGCTGTGTGCTTTGAATTAAATACACTCTAAATATAGTGCACAGAGATGCATAATATCCCTCCTCTAAGGAAATAGGTTTTTACACCATTCTTTTACATATTCCCCATAAATCAACAAGCCCTATTTCAGGTTAACTAATGCTTTTTTTATGAACTGTCCCTCCACTCAATGCAGAGCATGGCTGGACCATTTCCCACTTCCTGTTCAAGCAAGTTGCAGATGGACATATGCTTATACCTGCAGCTGGACTATTTTCCTTCTACCCCTTCACAGGTTCTGCCTTGCTGTGTTATTCTTTCTTCATTTTCTTACCACTGCAATGCTTCGTGTGGAAGCACTGCACCTGTCATGGCTCAGCAAGACTAGTTCTGCCTATTTTCTTTTTGAGGCTATTGTTAAGGTAGGGCTTGAGTCAAAAGCTGCTGCTCATGGACAGGCTAGCAGCTAAAAAGGGAGAGGAGAAGGGAATGTCAATGGTTTGTCAGCAATTAGTCGAGATGACTTCTCAGTTCAATTTATTTTGCCTGTGGTTACCTCAAATGCAGTGGGCAGGAAACCTTTGAGAGGAACTTGGCAACTTTGACATGGCTGTCAAATTTACAGTATTGTAAATTTGTAAAGTTACTGCATTTTGCAATAATTACAGGACTTCTGCATATAGTCAGAAACTCAAGTGTCATGTTTAAGGATATTCCTGTCTTTGCAAGACAGATGAAAAGTCAACACAGAGGGGCCACAAGGGTGGGTCAGAAAGCTGAACAACAGGGTCAGAAGAGGGATAAACAAGCACAGGGCCACCAACCCCCCTTATTAAAGGCATGGGAGGCCATCACCAATGGCACTGGCTCACCTGCTGGAAAAGCCTGGAAGGCACAAAGCAACTGTTCAACCCTGGTGAGGCTGATGCCAACCTTGAGCAGCATGCTCAAGAGGAAGCGTGTGCCATCACAGCAGTGCTGCACAGCTCACAAGGAGGAAGCTCAGTACGGCATGAGCAAAAGGCCTTCCTATGCGAGACTACTGACATTGCCAGGATAACTGCGAGTCAATGATGTCCACTGGTTTTATGGTATGCAGGTTTAGTTTAACTTTAGGAGCAGTATGAAGTTCTGTTCCACTACTGAACTCCCCATTCATGGTCAAAGGCAGCCAAGATAGCCAGGGTTCTTGTAGTGTGTTCATTTGTCATCCAGGGCAATACTCGCTCCATTCCGTGGAATGCCTTGAACACCTCTACTGCGACAACAGATGTATCCTCTTTCTGTAAATTACCTTAGCTCTTTGACACAGATTTAACTGCTCAAATGCTCGTCTTACAGATCATAAAACAGCTGTGAAATTGAATTATCAACTTTGATACTCATTCAATAACAACTGATTTATATTCAAGAATGGGACACCATAGAGGACGCTTGGGTTCCCTTAAATATGTCAGAGCTGAGACAAAGAACCTGATTTCTACAAAATGCTGGGATAATTCCCATGCCTTATTACACTCAATGGCATGTAAGTTAACAGGTCAACATACCTGTTGACATACCATTGCCTCTCTAGAGCAAAAGTTTTTTAAAGGTTATTATCTGCCATGGTTAACTATGCTATTATCTAAGTACTTTGGTGGCTCTGAAAGCAGAATGCTTTACAACAGAATACACTTATGTGTATCAATATCCCTTTCAGCTTTAAAGTGTATTGAAGTTTTGAGGTTATCATACCAGAAATGCTGGTGGCAACATTTCTAGGGCCTCTAATAATTTCTGGTGTTACTGAATCCAGCCTCTAATATTACCGTGTCTGCAAATTATTTGGAGTAAAACATATTTGACTGCAATTCTAGTTTGTTGACAGGATTTAAAAAAAAAAAAAATCCAGGAAAGAAAAGATGCACTTGGAAATAGTACTTAAAAATGATCTAAATGCTACTACTCTGTATCTTTGAAAGAGCATCAATACCAAATGTGCTTACCACACATCTTAGGCGACTCTTGCCGTGTGTGTTTAGAGTGGTGCTCCCTTCAGTCTGGCTCCAAAGTTAAAGCATCTGAAGTGTAAATTGTGTGTGACACAGCCAAGGAAACCCACTTTACTTTAACCTTGTTAATGGTGAGCCAGATGGAACCGCTGAGGCCACCCATTGTTCAGGTTTGCATTTTTGTGTAATGCCATGGTGTAGGTCCATAGGGCCTCCTGAATTCCCCTCCTCTGAATATATACTGTGCTGTTAAAGGCACTGAAAGGATCAAGCTCTGCTCTGAGAGCAGCTGGCTTTGTATTTTTTTAATGGTTGTTAGCAGCAGCAGCAGGTCCATTCTACTCCCCCATTCTTCCTCTGCCCTTCTTAAAATCCTGATCTGTTGGTTCTTGAAGGAAACCAAACCCTAACTCTGACCTATATAGCACATCATACATTACCTCAGGGTCATTACCCCAAATATTCATCAAAAGTCTCAGATTCTCCCTCCCTTGCAGCCTCAGACCCTGCCCCAGCAGTTCTTAATCACACAAGTAATCATCGCTGACCTCATCAACAGTCAGGTTGTAATTTCTTTCCTTACAACCCAGGTAACCTGTGACGGCATAATTTTTGTTAATGACCATTGCCTTCTGAAAATTTGGTCAAATTTCCGCTCTTTTGTGCCTTTAGGATGAAAATGGAAGTAAGAGGAGTTTGAGCAAAGACAGCCCACAGCAGATGACTCAGCCCGAGAAATAAGGGGATGCTTGCAAATTGTTAACATTTGTGATGTAGAAGATGACACCTCATAATGCCTGTGCAATGATGCAGAATTGTCAAACATTTGCTGATGAAAAGCTGCAACACATGACTTAACAGAGGTAACAGAAAACCCACAAGACTACAGCTGGCTGCCTAGCAGGTTTCCAGTTGCTGTGCAAGATAACATAATTTTGGGAGAGGGGAGTACTGTTCTCCTGGTCTACTCCAGCTGTGGTGCATGCTGTTCTGTACAGGACGAGAAAAGCACAAAGCCATCTCTTCAGCCCTTCCTCCCCAATGGGCCTTCCATCAGGAAAGCAAACTGCACCTCAGGAAAAGGAGGCAGCAGCCAGAAATTACTGAATTGCACCACTGAGCACCAGACAATGCATCTCCCTCTTTGCAGAGGACTTCAACAGTGCAGTTAGCACAACCTGTGAATGGCACTAAAGAGATGCTGCAAACAATTATCTGTTCTTACAGAAACTACACAAAGGCTTTGGCAACACTGAGGCTGACCAGGCTATTAAAAGAGCTGAGAAACCATAATCAATACTTTAGAGCAAATTCCCCGATCTGTTCAAAGTGGCTTGCTTTTGCACTACACTGGCAAAGTAATGAAAGGAAGGAAATACTACTGCCTGATTCCCAGGTCAGTGCCTCATCTGGTGTAGGAGACACACTACTCACTGGAATATATTATACCCCTGCCATTCTCAGTTAGTCTGTGTGCCTTTAGGAAAGGAGGCATCTGAAGCTCAGCAGTGCTTAGCCTGCTCTAGGCATGAACTGGAGGCAAAGAATCAGGACCTGGTCATTTCTCTTCTTTCCCCAAACTGCTCCAGGTGCTGTAAGAAGAGCCACTTCCACTGTCCTACATGCTCCCCAAAACCAACAAAATTCCAGACAAACTCTTTCCTAGAGGTCCTGTAAACTGACACAAAAACTCTGGGGCAGCCATGGCTGGCAGGCAAAGGGGAAGACCAATCTACCCCAATGTTCCCCAATGAACAAGGGCAACCACAGGAGACACACCAGCAGGAAAGGCAGGACATGGTAACTTCTGCTTTCCCCCACAAATGCCAAGTTTAAATTCTGTCTCTAACCCCTTTATCTTTTACATAAATAGTAGGGTGCAACTTAGGAAAGTTATTTTGAACTTGAGAATTTCTTTAATATGGTTGTCCTTAAAGGCTATCTATATCGTGGTGCTTGGCATCAGTGGGAGATGCTGCACAAGGCACAACACTCCTATATTCACTGTGTTGTTAAAACCATTTCTAATTCTAAATAATAAATTACAGGGGAGCATGGGAGGTTCAAAACCAAGTAAAGCTCAGTAAACTATTTTTCACCCATTTCAGAGTTCATGTATTGGACTTTCTTTCAACTAATAACTTTCCCTTGCACATTGTAACAGATGATTTTTGAAGGCCAGACTACCTTTAGTACATTTCCATTGTCTAAGAAAATTATCTAGTTAACAAAATACAAGTACTAGATAAAGTAAATAATAAAAATAAGGCACAATTTGGAACTGATAAACTAACACTGCACTTCATCCACTTTTTCTAATTTTCCCATGTCTTCTCTATTAGCAGGATGTAAAGCTATCATAAATATTTTGAGATTGGACAGGCTTGATTGCTATTGCCTGCAGTTCTTATGTCCTTTTTTCATGAACATTCTTTAGTCCTAAGTCCATATCTCAAAGCAAAAGCTGTTAATAACCCTGGACTGATGTGCTCAGTACTTTAGCACCCTAGGATGGAGATTATATGCCCCCCTTGATTTCAGCATGTTAAGCTTCCTTGAAGCTTTGTTTCTTTCAGAGGCAGCTGTCTGCATTTCCATACCTTACCCTGCCTCTTGCCACCAGAGCTTAAATCACATGCATATCAGTTAGAAAAAATAGCTGCAAAATTATTTTTCCTATGAAGTCTTGTAGAATTAATTAGTTCAGCTAGTAACTTTCCTCTGTTGATGATAATGATGACAAGAAGAAAACCATAAGCTGTCTTATAGAAAGGGAAGTCATCAATAAATCAGGATTTTAGTTGCCAGTACCACACTCTTTGTACAAAAGGAACTCTGAATAACATTAAGATCACAGTAGAGCTTTACCATAAATTAATTTTTTTTTTTAAATGAACTGGTTGTTTGTTTGGGGTTTTTTTAAGACACCTGTTTAATTTTCTTAGTAACTCAGGGTGATTGAAAGATTTGCAATAATGCTAGCTTACTATCTCAACATCACAAAATAGCATTTTATAACTTACTTTTATACTTGAGCAGCATTTATGAATGCTTTGAAAACTCACTGATTCCTAGCAAAGACTAGGAAAATACACATATCTGGAAATACCAGGGAATATATATTTCCCTTTTTTTGGAAGCCTGGAAAACACAACATTGAGTGAATTGTAGACTGAGTTTCACAAACTTACTGACACTTTGGTCTGCCTTTCAGCATTACAGTATGACTTTAAGTGCCGATTCTACATAATCCTTCCCATTTGCTGAGAAAATTTCCTTTGAAGAACTGTCATTAAGAAACCTGAAACATTAACTTCTTCTGTATGACATACAAACACTCTATAATTGGTGCATGTGGTAAAATCAGATGGAAAGAATATGGTTTCTGATACTATATGTGAAATTTATATTATTTTTTTTCCTTGTCATGAAGAAGGCAGGCTATAATTTTAGTACATTTAAGATCCTAAGTGAAACTGTGTAACTGGAACACACTTCAGATAATATGATTGATGTGAAATAGCAGAACACTACAACAGGAAATGCTAGTTTTAGCACAAATCTCCAGTTGTCTTCACATCGTTCACAGCACTTCAAACTAATGCAACAGAAGCAGAAAAAAAATTAAACAGATTGTTTAGTGGAAGCTGGCAGGGAAGGAAGAGCCATGATGACACCACATGCTGACTCCTCCAAGCCTACTGCTTGCATTTGGCAAGTTTTGAGGAGCAGCTGCTGAAAGGCAAGAAGGGCACTGAGAAATGACCACTGCATACGTACTAAAACGTCAGACTAGAAGTTAACATAAGCCTGAGCACTGCAGCTTTTAAAGCCTGCTCTCCAGCCCCACAGGGATGTCAGGAATGCCGCTTACCTTCCCAGTCAGCTGCCAACTTCCTGGTACTGTACAGTTTCAGAGACAAGTTAATGGTGTGGTGGCACCAAAGCATCTTAAATAGGTAGGATTGCTTTTTGCATCCTGTTTTCATTCCCTGGCCAGGAAAACCACAAGCTGCAGCCCTGCTAAAAAAGCACAGACCATCGCTCTTGTGGGGAACTGTGTGCAGTGGGATCTACTGGCAGTCTGACAGAGGAAGCTCAAATAGAAAAGACCTCGCCTGGGACACTCCCCAAACCCTCTGCAAGGTCTTGCTGATGCCTAATTATACCTCTGGCCTTTTGGAGGCCAAACCCAACTCCCTGCTGGGTTTTGTGTTCCTGACACTTTCCTCCCATGAACCCCGCTGGCTCTTAAATCACCACCTGCCACAGTGAGGGCAGACTTCCTATCGCTCCTACTACAGAGGCCAAAAAGCTGCTGCCAGCAGGGAATGTCTCTGCCACGTTGAGCAGAGAGCACAACATGTTTCACACCGAGCTGCCCGTAGGGTTTCTCACTCCAGATAAACCCACCGAACGCGGAGCTGTTACCGAGAGGCGTCCCCCATTCTGTCACCTCTCTATCCGTTTGCTGCTAGGTACCTTTTATTTGGCAGGATTAGTTTTTTCTCAGTTACGCTCCCTGAAATGGCTCTCTGGGGAATTAGATCGGCCCCAGCGACCCTGAGGGGAGAGGACCACAAGAATGGCAGTGGGTGCAGGGGGGCCACGGCAGCTGGCCAGCCACAGTAATTTGAAACTGCACCCTGGCAGAGACCTGGCTTCAGAGTCAGGGGCAGCATCCCTTTCTTTTAAAGTCACAGTTCTCCTACAGGAAAAAATAATAAATATTGATTCAATCTGTTAACGCAGTCCAGAACCTTGGAGATTCCCATTACTTCCGCTTGTACAGCGCAGGGCAGAAAAATCAACAACAGCTAAAAAAACTCATATGTTTTATACTTAAAATTAATGCAGTATTGCTTTCAGAAATTTAAATCATTTTCCACTTAATGGTGCCTCTCTAACAGTTCTGCCCGAAAAATTTTGCTGCAGTTGTTGGGGAGAGTTTTGGCAAACTCAGATCAGACATAATTAAACACCAGCTGTGTGTCCCCAAGGAATGTCAATATGTGACAAGGATAGTCCCAAAACCCAGCTATGTATTAATGGACACAGGCATGAGATACAAAACCAGTGGATGAAAGTTTACACTCTAGATATTCCATATAAATGATTTATAAGTACATATAAAGGAAAAAAAAAAATCTCAGGGTGCTTGGTGCCTACACTGACAATAACCTAGATGTACTCAATATACTGCATGTTTAAGAACACTTATGGATGAAAGAAATTTTAAGTTAACTCCCAAATCTGAGGGAATCTGTCTTGAATATCTCCGAGAAAGGGTATGGCGTAGGGTTGGGCCAAGGCTGTGTACCTTCCCCATTTTCATCTTTCTTTCAGAGAGGCTCTTTTCCCTTGTGCAAAGAGACTGCAGCATATGCAGAATTATCTCACTGGGACATTCTGCCAAACAGGTCTCCAGGGCTGTGTCTGTTACAGCACCCTCAGAAGAACTCTCCTGGCCACACTGCTTGACCATCTCAGCAGTCTCAGCCTGTGTTTGGCAGTGTCACGAGTGCTGTCTGTCTGAAAATCAAGAGGGGAAATTTTACAAGTGCCAGTCTGGTCACAGAGAGCCCAGTGCAGTCCAACCCCTTCCAGGAGGGAGCACCCTGGGACTCCAGCCACGGCACACCTCCAGGGAGTCTGGCTCCCCAAATCATTGCCTCTCCAGATTTCACACCAGCCACAGCTGTGCCACACATCTTCATTTGTTCTGGCTTTCAGAGGTACTGCACATCCCATACACAGAGTGCCTGGGGCCCCTGGGTGGCTACAAGGGGGTGAACCCCCAGCCTGCCCCAGTGAAGAGGTGTACCCCAGCCAAGCAGAGCCCTGGCCAGCCATGCACCCTGGACCATGAGTGCAAAGCACTCAGCTACAACCTGTGCCGTTTTCTCTCTTGATCAGCTTGCAGCTGACCCACGTTTGGTACTCCTCTTCCTCTGAATCATGTGAAATACACACTTTAAAGAAGCTTCTCTAGCTATTACTAACCTTTTCTGGGGGAAATGGGGCTAAAAGGAAAGTGAGCACTACAGACTGCCTGATTTGGGGCAGGAGTATGCTGAAGACCTGGTCTACAAGCACTGGAAGTCATCAGTCCACAGAAAGCACCAGATCAGAAGCAGCCCTGCCTCAATCTATCATGAAGGGGTGAACACTGCCCACCCACCACTTCTCTTTATTCAGTCAGCCCCAGTCCCACAAACTACCTAGTTCATATCCAGTGATATGAACCCTTTTACCCTTTTCCGTCCCATCTCCAGCTCTTCACACCCCCACCTTCACTTCCATCCCGATTGTGCTCCTAATAGGCACATTTAGCTTTTACATACTGATTTGGCTTTTACATACTGATAGGAATGAACCATTTCAGAGGTCATGGCTGGCTGCTTCAAGGAAATAAGAATTTTTAAACTGACAAACTTGAACTATCATTTAATAAAGCAGTGCTTTTTTTTAAGAATCAGATTTGTTTTAATTTTTAATTAATAATAATAATAATAATAGTACTAGACCTGTCTTTGTGAAATCCCCTTTTTTTTCTTTGACTAAATGAGAATCTGCTTGAAGAAAACATTTCCAAGCTAAACAAAAATGGATCTACATACCACACAAAAACTGTAGTACTCTACAATGTAAGAAAATATGCAAGCTTAAGCAAATTTACCACCTGCTCCCACAGAAAGGGAACATGGTGGAATCCTGTTCGTAACACAGCATCTCATTATTGCAGCTGGATGTTTCAGTACAGTGATTAGTGTGCATACAGCATCACAATTAATTTCCAGTTCTAATACCACCTTCATATAGTTTTTCACTTACAGTCTCAACCAGAATCTGTAATTCAAAAATTTTTTGCAGGTTTTTGGAAACTCTCAATTGATCTTTTTACATAGGCAAGACCAGAGATGATAAAAGGGCATGTGATATTGTTACTCCTGTTGTTACCTGGCCTAATGAGAGCAAGCTAACACAGCTACATTATTATAGCTTCATTTTGTCTAATATCTTATAACTTGTTGAGTCTTCTTTCTTTTGGCACCCACTTTCTTCAATACAACTGAAGCAACTTTTCATAAACCTATGGCATATAGAATATGTGTGTACAACAGATTTAATATCTTTTTTTCCTCTTGGCAATTAAAGTCAATCTTCTATAAAATGCATCTTAACATTGCACTGGTGTAAAGACTTACTATTCTGACAAATTCAAAAGCTTTCAGGTTTGTCTCATTCATGTTTTATGCAAGGATTAAGCAAGAAATGTGGGTCATGAAGAAAACTTATATATAACAGCTTAGATTTATTACCATATACTTCTAAAGATTTTATGGATAGCTATCACCTGAAGTATCTCATAGACATTCATGTTCTCCTGGCAGTTGGAAACAACCACTACTTGGAAACAAAACCAACGAGCTTTTTTCTGCTGGCTTCTCATTCAAATTAGCAGCTACAAACAGATGAGGAACACAAACCTCAATAGTCCCTTAAAAAAAAAGGCCACCAATAATCCAGTTTTCTGAAATCCTCTGAACTCGACTGCATTTGTACAAAAGGTGTTTTCTGATGAGTTCTTATTTTGAAAAGGAGGGGGGCAGTGCAGGCTAAAGCCTAGAAAGCAAAGCAGAAGTAATAATCTCTTTATGGCAGTTCATGGTAAGGAAGTGACTCAGCTGAGGCAAATTACAGAGTCCATTTGGAGACACTGATTCCAAGAGCACTGGGGTCTGCAGTCAGGAATCTGGTGCAGCTGCACTGCCAGAAATTTCAACCTTCACAAATACATAAGCCTGAAAAATACTATTTCCAGTAATTCTAAACAGTTTTGTCTATCTCTACAGCATTTTTTTGTTGTGAAAAGAACATGTGAGGCAACTGAGGATATATTCTCTAGCTGTTTCTCACAAAGACCAAGCAAAAACAAAGCAGGATTTCATCATAAGTAGGTCAAATTAATTTCTAAGTAATTAAAAAATTGCATTATAATTTCTCTGAGTTTTGAATTACCTTTCCACAAACTTAGCAAGCAGTCTACTCTTTCCTGCAAGCTATTGCACATAAAACTTGGAGGCAGTTGTTAGCACATTTAGAACTAATGCCTCAATAACTAAGGGATGAAAAACCTCCAGCACCCTGAGAGTGTCCACTAGAGTGGTTTTCGATCTGCAGATCTCAGGTATCTACTGACTACTTTTAAAGGGTGGGCAAAAGACATTAAGAAAAGTGTGCTTGTGGACAGGGTGCTTAAATAATCAAAAATCAACAATCATCAAACAAGAGGATACACACATCCAGCAAAAATCCTGGGGAACAGGTCTTCCAGATTAAAAAATGTATAGTTATCACTGCTCTCTTATATTCAAATAGCCAAGAACCACAATTACTATCGTGGTTAAAAACTACAGTGATTTTAAGTATTATATGGACTAAGAAGGATTGCGTTGAAGAGTTTACTGTTACTCATACAGAACAGAAGGAAGGTATAGAAATGGCTCAGGTAAACAAGAAAGTTATCTTAAGTCATGTCAGGCACACTATCTTTGTAGTTAACATTTTTTCTTTATTAATTAACACATCCTCTGTTCCTTCACAAGGATTCACAAGTTCTCACAAGTGGGTAACCAAAACTGGTCTGTAAGCAGAATTAGCTCTCCAACCAGTGATTATTTAACCACAGAGAGTGCTGACAAGCAGGAATCCCAAAATGGCTGATCAGAAGCTACTCCATTTTATCCCAAGAATTCAAACAGGGAACAGATCTCCAAGATACAATAACCTTCAGGGTTGGTTCTACCCCTTCAAATGCTCTCTGTTTCCCAGTGTCTGTGGCACTCCTAAGGATGCAGGCCACAGCCAGTTGTGCCAGCACCAGCGAGGATGCAGGAAACATCCAGTGACGGCAGTGCACCCGGGATCATGGAGCACAGCCAGCCGTGGCCACCCCTGCAGCTGGCAGAGCTTCTCCAGCCAACCCAGTGAAACGGCAGAAAGGAAACAAAGCAGTGCCTGCATCCCTGGGAACAGTCCATGGGCTGCTGCAGTCCACAACAGCTCCTCCTGCTTTCCCTTCTTTTCCTTCCATGAAAGAACAAGAAAATATGGTGATAATTTTGTTCAACTTCCTCTCAGATGCAAATCAGGGCTAAAAGTTGCAAAAAGAAGGTTTTAATGTTTAGAGGAATAGTTTGTAAAGTTGTAAGTTTGCAAAGGGGTTTAAATCTCATATCCTTCACTATCCAAAGAACAACAAAAACATGGAGGTTACACTGAGGTTTATAGACAGCTATCTGCTTGAGCTTAGCTGTACTGTAGTACTTTAGTTTAATTAGCAGCCATACCTATAGGAGAAGTACCATACGCTGTTAGCCAGAGCCTGGGCTGAGAGGTACCCGTAACTTTTGTTTTCTTTCCTGCTAGGTGGGTTTGCATGCTGAAACACTAGTCTGGCTTTTGCCTATGATGCTGACACCACTTTCATTTGCACTTTGAACAAGCAAGACAAAAATGTGATTGCTTACACAAATCCTCGAACTTGCATAATTGTTCAGATGTGGGAAGGTGTCTTCATCTAGATAATAACATTTTTGAAATCAATGCACAGATGAAAGATGAAGTTGTCACTCTTCCAGAAACACACACTAATGAATTTTGAACTATGTCAGACAAGAACAAAGAGACAATGGTGTCTTTTCTTGTAAGTCAATTTATAATCTATAAAAGAACATTTCTTGGTCACAAATTTGTATTGGAAAGGAGTTCACGTTTCGAAAACTGAAACAAGGAGAGATGCTTACAAATAATTTTAAGCATCAGCATTAGAAAATTTTCATATGAGAATAATTTTTCCCTTGTATTGAGAGCACCTGTATTCTCCAAAGACAGCAAGGGGTCTTCAGCAGACTACAATCAAGTTTCAGGTTCCACAACACTTACTGTTGCTGTTTGTAAGCAATAGAGCTAATTAAAGGCACACAGACTGTATGAGCAGATCCTGAATTATTATCTAAAAATGTTACACAAAAGCATTTAGTATACAAAATACATAATGCATTTATACTAAAGAGGCATTATGTTTCTCCAATTAAAAAAAAAATTCTTCAGTGTTAATGTTCTCTAATAATATAAGTTGCTTGCGTCAACAAACACAGTACAATTAGCTTGTTACCCTTAAACTGAGTTTAAAATAAGCAAATTGTTTGATGACTTTGATGTTTTCCACCCAAAATGTGCTGGCTAATTTTTCCATTCCAGTTCCCATTCCAATCTTTTAACTGCCTTAATCTCCTGCCCTCAGATGTTGACCTCCTAAGAACAGAGGTCATAGGTTAGCACAGACAGACCTCAAAAGATCTGGACTATCAATTCATGCCTGAAAGATTTCTCTTCCACAAAAGAACTACTAAAAAAGCAAATTCCAAAATCCAACTCCACAGGCTGCATAAAATGTAAACTTGTTGATAAGTTGCATTCATAAATATTCTAAAAAGATTGGACCTAAACAGTTTGAATTAATTTCTGTAGGATATGAAAATAAACCAATGGCATAGACATGGAATAATGACTAAACTTCAAAGATAAAAAAGGAAAGCTCTAGACAGGGGCGAATTAAGAGTCGGCATCTTTAACCACAGATATGTGTGTTTTAAATGTTTCTAATCTCTGCATTTGAAAGTACCATTTTTCCCCACCAGGCATTTTTGAACACAATTTGTTTTCTTGTAAGGGTGAAAGTATGAGATTAGCTGACTCAGAAAATGAAACAGCACCAGTTTATACAAATTTTACTGATTATTAGTGAGACTACTACCTCATTTTCTTGCAATAATCAACCATACAACAGATTCCTTGCTGCTTGTTTGGTCAATGAGCATACAGCTCTCATTAAAAAAAATGCCAGATGTTTCTTTTCTATGTATAAGTGAAATGTATAAAATCGTAAAGGAGAAAGATAACTTCAGGAGGGTCCAGGGAGTTAGAAATACAGAGATAACAGGATAGAACCATTTTATAAAATTATTTCTGGGATCCAAGTAAAATTTGTATTTTACACAAGGTACATAGGGACAAAAATTCTAGAATCTCTCACTAGTGAAGTAATGATATTCCCACATTTAATAACATGAGATCACATTGAATTATTTACCAAGTAAATTAAATCCACTCTGAGGATTATTTTTTGACTCAGAAAACTAAAGTGCTTAACACATTTTAAGTAATTATTAAAAGGAGGTGTAGGCACGTATTTCTAACAATTATTTGACCAGCTAACCATGATTCCTCAAAAAAAATTATCAAAACACAAGAACTTGAAAAAATTAGTCTGATAAACAGGAAAGTAAAGATTTTTCATTTCCTTACTCGAAAGAAGTGATTTATAAAACTAGGGAAAAAGAATGCAAATAAAATAAAACCCTTAAAAAGGCAAATTAATAGGCTTGCATCTGAGCTACATACAACTTCTAATCCTATTGCAACTATTGGTGGTGCCTTCTCATTGATAGAAGAGGTAACACTGCATAATTCTGTAGTACAACTCATCTCATGCAGACACACACTGACACACACTATTGTTTTGTTTTACAGTATTAGTTTAGCACAAAGAAAAGGGAGAGACACTGATTTTAAACACCAGCAAATCAGAAATTGAATTTGAAACACTAAACTATTTCAGCTTTTTATATATTTATATTTCATTTATCATTTAAAAAATCAAAGCGTTCTAGTTAAAGTTTGATTCAAAGGCTGTTGCAACATTAATTGAGCAGTCTGTAGTTTGCAGAGCTGTCTAAAGTAAATAAAAAATTTAGCATTTAAATTGTCCAAGAGCTAAAAGGGTAAAACTCCAAGTGACTTCTAGAGTAGAGACAGCCATTTAACACAAGACCAGTAAAATTTAAATCAAGTTTTGTACTTTCAGCTATTCATTGTAAAAGCTCTAGTACCAGGAGACTCAACACCAATAAGATTATAAATGAATGGAGATCAAAGAAAAGAAATTGTTTAGCTCACTCCCATATTTCACAGTGAACTTTCACAACTCTTTTCCTCCTTAACCATTCCACTGTTACTGGGCAAACCCAGCTCCCTCTTCCCAATCAATTACGCCAAGCTCAGCCCGCTGATCCTCCAGCTTGGCCAGAGTCACCTCTGCTCTCTCTTGAGCAGTGTTCCATTTCTTCCCTGAAAGTCCCTTCATCCTTGTCCTACCGTGCAAACAGAAACTAGTGCAAATCCCCTAGTGAGAGGAGTGTGCAGGCTAATTTCTACAAATCCCATTATCTACCAATTCAGTATTCAAAGGAGATGGAAACAATTTACACTGCAGTAACAGCCTGTGAACCCACATGTGAGTTCTCCTATACGGCCTTTTCTCATTTGCTGCATGAAATACAGATTATTGTATTCTTCTTCCTTAGCCTACTCAATTCAACTCTTGGAACTCACCACTAAATCCAGCTAAATCTCGAACACAAAAAATATTGGTTTGGGGGCTCTCACGAAGATCTTTGCATGCATTACAAATATTAATTACTTTGCAATGTCTCTCCAAAACTGTGGTTTAACTGGTCTCAGAGAAATGCGCAGGATTCTGAAGCACAAGAAAAAAGCCAAAATAATTTTCCAGAGGAGCATTATTCTAAGTGCCCAATGTGAAATACCGGTGCCCATGGAACACTTACTATTTTATAGCACCTGATGCATTTAAGGCAAAGCTCAAACTGAGCAACTGTGAGGGCTGCATTTGGTGGTTCTGCAAAACAAACTCCAGATGTGTTACGTTTGTCACCTGGTAAATGAGGAACACACAGTAAGAAGAATACTGCAGAAAGTTCCAGATCCACTGGAATCACCATAGTAGGTTGCAGAGCAGGAGCTCACATATCACCTGTGCTTCAGCATCCTGTGCTTTAGCTCTTAACTTGCAGCAATCTTTCAAAATGGAGGAAAATTCAGTTGAATCCCTGATTGTGCTTGTGGGGAGATTCAGGTTTTTCTGCAGTTCCTGAAGAGTGGCGGAACTACCAGCATTGAGGTAACCATTTGGAGCCTGGAAAAGATCTGGACTTCTCATATTGCCACTATTTTTTTGCTCCCTTCCCTAAGTCCTTTCTCATCCCCCTCATTCCTCATCTTCCCTGTGTTTGTTTTCCTATTCCTGCTTCTTCCTAATCTTCGCCCTACCTTTTATCCTTGAAATATCTTCCTGTGAACCTGCCTGATGGATCACAGACACTACAGGAGCATTTCTATTTGAGCTGTCTCTTCACTGAACAGCTTGTCATAACCAGAAGAAGCAACTGCAAAGTCCCACTCAGTCCTGCTACTTCTGGATTGCCGAGCAGGGGTGGCTTCAACCGCTATGTTTTTCCTGAAATAAACCTCCCTTTCCTTGTTTAAATATGCCCTTATAGACTCATGACTTCTTTCAGGACATAGCCTGTGTCTCATTACCTGCTGGATAAATGCTATAGCACATTGCAGGGGTGCACTTTTGGGGGTGGGGGATGCACAGTGGGAAGAGCAGCATCGTGCCTGCACCACCACTATGGAGATGACTACCTCCGTGACACATTCCTCTTATATAATGAGCTGCTGAGCTTCTTGGCAAAATAAGATATTGAAGAAAATTCACATTTTAAATTATTCATATTTAAGTAGGTTTGGTCTTTAAGTGTCAAGGACAGAAACATGAAGCCACAGCTAATAAAAGAAACAGCTGTAGCTATTTGGAATTACATTACTGCACAGACTTTATTAATTTGAAGTTAAAGGGCTCCAGAACTTTTATTCCTTCTAAAGAGCTTCAGATTCATCCACAGTGGTAAATCAAGGCAATGTTTCAGGGATATCTGATTTAGCAGATATGCTATAATTCATTTTTCTCCAGCTTTCAAGTTTTTGGTATCTTTTTCAACAGGCCAAACTATATGACAGTTTTTTCCATCATCTGGAATCACCACTATAATCCGTCCTCAGTGCTGTATATTTATTACATGTTTTGAGTATGTTTGCTAGGTGATGCTGGAATGAAATATATAAAAAAAAAAAGCAAGGAAATGCAACTGTTTTCCTAAAATAAAAGATGTGGGGTTTAATTATTTAATTACACTGAATATTTTTGTCATAAAATACAGCACAAACAGTGTGCACCTTTTAAAAAGGTAGTTTATCCTGTGAGCAGGTCTGTTCCCAGTTCATTGATAGCTATAGCATGTCACATGAGCAGAAAGCAGCACAGTCTGTAGTCAGGATCAGTATCAACTTAATACTCTGTTCCCTGCTATTTTCAAAGCACAAGATTAAGTATTTACTGAGTTGGCTCCTGAAAATGTGTGCACTTTTTTGTTTATTTTTGTCTACTTGAAAATAGTATAGTAGTAAGAAATTAAACACTGAGAAACAAATTTGAATTAAAGAAGATGACAGTTATATTAGGAAGACTTTTTAGCAACAGAATGATTTTTTGAAAATTATTTACTGAAATACTTTTAACATATACTCTATTGGATTTATGCATAATGTCTGTTAAATTGAGCAAAGTTCTCAATTCGTTTGTGCTTCTAAATTCCTCCTGGTATGTGTGATCATTAGTTCAGGTAAGAATGCAGTGGTATATCAGTGCAGGCAGAGGCCTGAATATATGCTGAGAGTTTACTGGGAGAGAGAGCTCACCCCTTGACAAAAGAGTGGAAGAGTCAGAAAACATGAGGCCTAGAGAAGACATCCAATTAAAGAAAAATATTGTGCATTCCAAAAACAGTGCATGTACTTAAGAAACCCATCTGCTGTGCGGGGACAGCTTTACTCTACATGAGGCTGCATAAAAACGACACCTTCCTACTCACTTCATCTGTTCCTGGTACATTTTCAGAATTGAATCTCCTTACTTTAGCATCAAATTTGGATTTCTTATTATAAACACTATGAAAAATTCGGGGCCTCTCTCCTCTTAATTGTACATGCATACAAACAAATACCAAAAAACTTTTTCCAGGCTCTACTCTTTTCTGAATACAAGCTTGCAATGATGCAAATCATGCTTGGATATTACTTAGTGGTATCACGGCTACCAGGTTCCAAGCTCTTCCCTTGGCACAGATATTTGCATTTACTTGAAGTACATGAAAAGCCCCACCAGAAGATGGAAAAGGCAGCACATATTTTTGCATGTTTTGATGATTTGTAGGCCTAAGTGCAAAACCCAATTCCTGCCTGCACCTCAGTGAGCAGGCTGAAACACTGCATGGTCATGCAAGTTCACCAGCAATGGAGCATCTGAAAAGAGACCTTACTTTAAGTGGCCTTGTGATGAATTTGGTAGTTAAATTGTCTGAAACCAGAAAATGGCCTTTCAAATGAATGAGGAATTGCTTGTATAACCACATAGCACATTACAGTGTGCCAGGGTACCCCAAAATACCTAACTGACCTTGGGTCAAATTAAGCTTTGAGGCCTGCATCTAACTATAGGCACTTGGCTTTGCAAATCTAACCACGTTCTCTCCATTTAAAATTTTGAATGGGATTTCTTCCATGTCTTCTGAAAGACAAAACCTTTTATTCAAATGTTACACATGCTGTTACGCATGACTGTAACCATTTCTACGCTTTGCTCCAACATGCAAGCACTGATCTTTCAGCTCTGCATCCTGGCTTCTGACTGAGCTACACAATTATGAAAGAGAAATCCAGTATCTTTAGAGAAAGGCAGCTCCCAGTGCTGTTGCTAGATCTAGGGGGTAGAAGCTAGCCTAGCTGTGGCTTGCTGTCTTCCAAGAGGTGAGGTTTTCCTGCTTCTGCTCTCACTTTGGAACATCTCCCCATAGTTCTACACCAGGCATTTCAGGAAGACTGGTTTAGCTACACCCTGTGCCAGAGAAATCATGACACACAGTGTGTGGTCCATAGAAATTGGGAGCTATACACAACAGGCAGTGGCAGTTGTTTTCTCTATTCTCCCTTAAGCCACTTTCTTTTCTTTTTTCCATGCCAAAAATACTTATTCTTGGAGATCTGACTCTGTTCTTATCAGACTGGACCGACCACGTCCTGGAAGCACATTGTGTGTTTGTTATGCAGGAGGGCTGTGGCTGCTGAGCTCCCTTTAAACACAGATGGATGATGTAGATTTTAACAAGGGCAGTCTAATGAATATATGCAGTAACACTTTTCAGAGGCTTCTGACTTAAGACTTGGATGGGTCTGCACAAAGACGAGCAAAGATTAACCTCCTGCCCTAGAGACCCATCTCCAAGCCAGCTTTCAAGCCTCCAATCCATAGCACCAAGTGGCAGCTATTTTTAAGTTACCTACTTTTTTAACCCTACCAACAAGGCCCTCTGGTTTTCTGGTTTTATCTCACTTCTGGAAAAACACAAAATGTTGCTAAAACTTCCAAAGAGTTGTCAGCCTGAGGAAAAGAGCAAGGATGAAAAACTTTGTCCCTCATGTTTGTAGTTCTGCAAAGATATAACCTTCCTAAAGTACTGGAGTATTGCAAAGCTCTCGGGGTTTTTTTGTTTTGGTTTGGTTTTTTTAATCCAGCATTCTGCTATTCCTGTTACCAGCAGTTCATACCAGTTTAGTGGCTTATTATGGCACAGTCAGCAAATATCAATCCTAAAATTATGTACGGAAGCATATCTTGGAGTGGCATTTATCCCCATTCCAGCCTATTGTCTAAACGTGCAAATCGTTAACTCTATAAAACTCTGCACAAATAATATCAAGCTTTGCTTGAGGATCCAAAAGGAAGTTGCATCCAGCAAATTCAGGTACTTAACACTTCATCAAATTGTCTTTTACAGATTAGTTGTCGATACTGAAGGAATGATGAAACCACTACTGCCAGAAATGGAAAGCTATACTGTACCTCCCTATTTTTTACAGGCCCTCCTTAAATACATTCCCTTGTTGGAAAGATGATAGTAAGCCAGAGGGACCTCATTTCAGATGGCAGTTTTCACATAAGAGAACAAAACAATGGCTGTCTTTCCATTCTAAGTTTAAAAGGTTGTCTCAGACATCACTGGAAAGAGCAACTAAACACCCAACAAAATCATTATGATGCAGGGAAAGAGCAAACAGGCAAGAAAATGCCCTATGCTTGACAAATGGGAAAAGCAAGAATGAAAATTGGAATGAAGAAATTCTTGCCATCTCATACTAGGTGAAAGGGAGTCAGGGAGGAGGTGTTCATGTTCTAATTGCTGAAGCACCACCCTTGAGTACAGTCCTTTTGCAAGGCTGTATTTCTAAGAAACTGGTGTAAGAGCCAGGCAATTTTTGCATGACTTGTGTGTCAGTTTCCTCTTTAGAAAATGGCAGAACTGTGAATGTGATCTGCATCTAAGAGGAGTAGGAAAATTTCACCCTTTGACAGTAACATGCTGACACCATTTTGTGCCAAAGGCTACAACTCCCTGAACTTGCCATCCATTTCCCTGGTTGGATGACTCGGTTTGTCTGCTCCCCATTTCACCCCAGTGCTGTTCAGGACCTGCCCAAAGCGGGTCCCTGGGGCTGGCCAAGTGGACGTATCCTCTTTGTAGCTGTGTGTGGTGACCACCAGCCTGGTCTTGCTTCCTGTTAGGAAAGGGACTGACAGGCTTTCCCCACCCATCTGCTAAGCATGGGTTTTATGTGCTTCTCCCACGTTGGTACTAGCTCAGGGCTCTCCTCCCCAGCCCATACCACTCCCATTATTCACATCTCCTTCACAAGAATCTGCTTGGTTCAAGCTGCAGGAGGCTTTTCTATGAAAGTTAGATTATACACTTGAGTGTGATCCAGTCAGTAGAGATGGAATTGATATAGTATCAAGTTTGAAGTAACTTAGTATCGTGTAACTTTGCTGTCCTAAACTAGCTCTCCTGGTCCTGTTAACTTGAACTCAAATGTCCTCCATGGCATGCCACCATGTGTCATCTCTTCCTGCATCATACCAGCCTAGTGGCTGTTTGTGCACATCATGAGCTTTTAAAGACGACCTTTAAGGTTTTCTTAATATAGTCTGACTTCAGATCATCCACAGAATGCCTTCAGATATTAAAACCATTTTCTGTCTGACTCAGACACTAGTTTTAAGTGACAGTTAATCAGGGGAGAATTACATCATTTAATTACAACCCCCCCTTCCCTAAGTGGCTGTATTTCTACCCTGTCAGTGGTTTAGAACTATGTTTTTCTTCATTTGAAAATTATTGTTTTGGTCACATTCAAAAGTTACTGGTGAACACCATTTATAACATTTTAACACAGAAACACTTCTATCCTAATTGTTCCTCCTTCATATATATCTACATTGGAAAAAAGTTTTCAAAGTGTTATATCCATGCTGCGGTACTCATTACTGTTTAGCCAACTGAGCTAGATATACACGGCTGTTTCACCAGCTGCATCCCACGGTATAATTCAGCATCACCATTCATCCAGTGGCAATGGTTCGTTGAGCTCCATCATTTTAAGCAGCTCCCAAATCCCTCCCTCACCGTTTACTTGCAGGGCTGCACTATAAACCAAGCCCGTGAAATGTTTCATGTCAACCTCAATCTCACAATGTAGCACTCATTTATTACATGTTTAAATCTAGACCACTTACTGACACAGCTCACCTGCGCTAGAAAGTTTCCCTGTCACACGTGTGATGTTAGCAGAGGGTATCAAAGGACTGAAATGACATAAATTAGAACTGGGAGATGGAGTTATACTCTTAATTATTTCTTCCTTGTTCCTTTCTTCTTGCTTTATTTTATTGCTTCCATTTTGGTGTAAAGATTTCAAAACAAACAACAACCAAAAAAAAAAACTCCCCCCCCAAAAAAAAAAAAAACCAACCAAAAAAACAAACCCAAACAGCTGTCAACCTCCCCATCTCCCCCAAAACATTCCACATGAAGCAAGTGTCAAGCTAAGTAGATACAGCATAACAGACATTCTGCTGAAAAATTATCCAACTTTGAGCTCGTATTAGGAATATTTACAGATAATGGGTAATACCTCTAGGTCCCAAAGATAACTCTAGCTTCTAGTCCTGTGAGCATCATGCACCTTTATTAATATTGTGCCTAAAGTCTGTGGGTCAAATTATTTAAATGTACACTGCACTAAAGAATATTCTCCCATCTATATAAAGAATTACAACTCATAAACTGGTCCTTTACCCAGTTTCATTTTAGGCGACATAGAAACATTGGGAGTGCTTGTTCAAAAAAAGTAAAAAGAAAGTAGTGTCATATTTTTGCCTTCTTCCCTTTTTCCTCTCAACTTTACTCTGAGATGGTGGGTTAGGTTCTGATTTCATTTATTCTACTCTAAATCACAGATTTGTCTACAAGTTACTGAATACTTGATTAAGTGTGATTTCAGAGTACTTTATCTTTTCTGCATCAGATCCCCATGGTCATTCCTAGAGAGCAGCATAGCATGGTTTTATGACAGCTCACTGCCAAAACTGAGCAAAACACACTGTGTTTGGCAAGTGTTAAGAGCTCCTACAAAGCGAGCTGCAGCTGGTCATAATGCAACTCCTTGCAATTCATCCCCTGGTTTACTTAGGTAGGAAGAGACCAGCCCCTCCACTGTGCGTCTCTGCCATAAAACACCACTTCTGAACCCAGAACCTGTCAGATGAAAATCCCAGCTGAGCTTCATTTAGAAACCTCCCCTCTAGCCCAGATTTCTCTTAATACTGTGAAAAAGTACATACATGTACTACAACAGATTAAAGTAAGGTCTGAGAACCTGAAGCCTGCAGGCTGCTCAGAGCCACAGCTTCATTTCACATGGACCACAAAGTTTCCCTTCCTCACACACGAATGCGCCAACACGCTGACTGAGAAAGAATGACCAAGTGGCTGATACCACTGGTGACAATTACGAAGAATTCCCGTTTATATTATAAAACTAACGTGGCCCACGGGAATGCTGAAGGGGAAATATTAGCACAGCAAGGTCCCCACAGCAACAATACTACAAATTACAGGGACCCTGAGTCTATCATGGAAGCCTCACTAAATCTACCAACATTGGCAACCTCAGTGTCATGACTTTTTTTTCCCCTCCCTGTCTGCACATACTGGTGCTTTTCCCTTTTTTTCTCCCTCATCTTTGCTATCTCTAACTCCTCTCAGTAATTAGAGTAACAGAGTCCATTCAAATGGGATCCAGACAAAAAGATGCACTGAAGCTGGGCTCTCACATTCTTACATTGGTGACATAAAAAGAGATGAACAGAAAAAGTTGGAATTAGCTTTCATAAATGGAGGCAGTTCTCACACTACAACAGCAATCATCAAGAAACTTTTCACTACACGTTGGAGGTGCACCTTTTTTATTGTCTAAGCATTCAAAACTAATTTTCCTTCAAGCAAAGACACTGCTTTTCACTGAGTGATAATGTCAATGCTACTTCAAACATTTCAATTTTCAGCCTTTTTTGGTGTCTTATGACTTAAGTGTAAGAATTCTGAGACAGAAGTGGGTAGATGTTTTTGCCCACATTTTCACATTCAAATTAATTCAAAATAATTTTGAATTTTCCCTTTTTTTAAATGTAAGTGAACAAGAGAGTACACTGTCTCATAGACCACCCCCCCGCACTGTTTTTCAGGGTATATCTGTTCAATTTTTTCTATGTTTCTGCTATGGAAAAAAATGATTCAAAGCAGAATTCATCTCACTTCATTTAGAGACTTGTAAGGGAAGCATCTCCAGGATTGGATCTAGGATCCCTGTGTAGTCCCTGAAGAGGAACAGCAGTAAGGCAAGATTCAACCCTAACATTTCAGATGCTTCCCTAGGATGAGATGAAAAGTCCTGCTTCCCCCGTCATTGACTACACTGTGCACTATAGATTGCTCAAATCCCTGCCTCTTTCATTATATTGTCTTCCCTGACTACTTACAACCTGCCCATTTAGTTTCAAGGTTTTTGAAGCAAGGACTGTCTTCCTTCATATACATGTGCAACAAGTAAGTCAAGAGGATCATGCCAGCATGACTGTGGCCTTTATTTGCTGCCAAGTATGAAACATCAAGAATAGTGGTAATGCTAATGCCCTAAACAGATTAGCTATTACAATTCATGGAAAAAACAATGATTTAGATAAGAATAATACTGAAAGCCTATAGCGAAATAAAAAAATAATTTAAAAAACCCAACAAAAAACCAGCCATTGCATGCAACATGACTCTAAAAGGCCAGATATGGAGAGCAATCAAAAAGAAAGCTTTGTCTGGCTTACAAAGTCTCTCCTTGTTGTGGTTATGGACTCTGATCTGTTACAGCAGCAATAAATTTTGTTTATGGCCTTTAGCTTTTACAAAGAAGGTGAAAGAAGGACAAATATCATGTTGTCTCCAGTCCTTAACTAAAAAAAATTAAAAAAAAAAAAGGGGAACAAAAAAGGGCCTTTTAACAGAGCTGAGGACAAGTGGAGTTCATCTGTAGCTAGTAAAGGTTTCTGATCCCAAATTTCTCAAACCTGGGCTACATCGCCTTTCCAGGTGACTCTATCTTTCCTAAGCTACTCTTTGCTTCCAAATGTGCAATGAAGAGAGCCACCACCTCTCAGTCATGCCATACATTAAATACTGCAGGCAAAACATGGCTGTTTAGATGTTCTCACTAGGATCCTCACAAAGTATGTATTCCACTTGGCCTCAGTCATTATAGCTACTGGGCTGGGCAACAGCATGAGGAAAAAAGGGTGAATTCACCTAAATAAAAAGATGAGCTTTCGGGCAGGAAGGCTGTCCTTGGTGAACTAGATGCAGGTGGCTTTGTAGTGAAGAAGATTCAGAATTTCTTCAAGCCACCAGAAGTGGAAAGTAAAGTGTAACAGTGCAGTTCAAGTCAGACTGCTGCACATGTGCGGAGAGAAGTGCAGCAGTCAAAATTAACCTGAAATTTGTAAAGTATTAATACAATCAGAGCACCAGGAATTAAAACCTTTGGAAACACCTTATACTGTCTTCACTAAGCAAAAATATACTTAACCAAATGATATACATCTCAACCCTTACTGCAGCACCTACATTTTTTTCTATATAAAACTACTGATGCACAGTTTAAAACCCCACTGCACGTGAGTCTCTTTAGCATGCACAATTCTCACCTAAACATGACATTATTTCACCTGTATTCAGACTGACCTCTCTCTCCAGTCTAATAGCAATATCTTCAAAATAATATTATATTCCTTTGCAGGCTCCCTCTAATTTAATAAAACCTTCTCAAGTGAAACTAATCAGTGGCTGACTGATGTACTTGTATAGATACAGCTTTAATTAAATTACTAAGCCGAATTTCCATAGAAGGGTTTCCTTTCACAAACAAATAAATGCTGAAAACGTAATTTGAAGAAAAACTTGCAAAGGAAAAAACGGGGGAATAGCAAAAGTAAGGTAATTACCTATCTCCCTTTGGTTTTCTTTTTTGTACTGTCTTCCCTTTGGGTCGTCTTTCACTTCCTAAACAGGGGCTCCCACCAGGGCCTGTTACCCGTATTGATTCAAGGCCTTTGGAAGATTTCTTAAAAGTAAATTCCACAGGTTCTCCTTCTTTTAGGCTTCTAAATCCTTCCATGAAAAGCTTGCTCTGTAAATAGGAAAAATACTCTTGGTTACCGTTGCCTTAAAAACAGTATTTACATTTATAATCAATAGGACAAATTACCCCATCTACCACTGTACAACACATGCAAGTTGAGTAACAGTGTCCTCTGCATGAGCTGTAGCAGAGGATAGTACACATTACAGTACTGGATACACTGAATACCCTATTCAGTGCTAAACACGTAACAAGAACCTGTTTTCAGTATCAGCAAAACTGAAATAACGTTTTCCTTTTCCATGATGAATGCTATAGATGAAGCAGAAGAAATGCTGCCATTCTTAAAACCCTTAAGAATTCTTAACAGGTCTCAGGAAGTGAAAAGGTCTGGAAAGAGAGCAAATGTTCACTTCAGAGCGAATTAATCTATGATCAAAGTTTTAATAATTTGCATTCTTTATATCTGAGATATGCGTCTGCTGCTCTGAAAATGAATCAAAGATACAGCAAGCACGAGAGGCATGAGGAAGGCACTCTGAACGAAGTCCGCTGACATGGGCAATTCAAATATCCCTAGTGAGCTGCTGAATTTCTCTTCACTACACCAAAAATCTTATCTACCTAGCATGATTTATGTATGGGTTTCTATTTTCATTCACAGAAAAGGAAATTTTCATCATCAGGGCAAGCAAAATAAATACTGATAAATATTTTAACATTACACTGCAGTAGCAAAATCTTGGACAAGCTGAAGTCAACAGAAGCTTACCACTAATTCTGATACAATGAAAATTTTCATCACGATCCCAAACAAATTATGTACAATTGTAAATCTGCATTTCAGGACAAATCTGATTAATCAAACTCTTAAATCAAATGATCATTGAGTTAAGTGATAGGGAGGCTTTTGGGGGCGGTGGAGATAAAGTAGTTGTAGTACACTTTTATTTTAGAAGTTACACAGTACATAATTTAGATCAGTTGGAATCACAGAGAATGTGATAAAATTCCTCAACTTACACAGATTTAAGAGTTTTTTCAGGAGAGTTATAACACATATTTTCTTCCTTTGCTCATGAATTCCTCAGAGGAAAGAGAAAAAAATGTATCCTGACTGATTCTTAATCCATTCTCTAGCATTCACTCGGCTGAACCATGGAGTCAAGAAGGAAATCTTCACTGCAGGTGCCATCCCAAATCAGTCCAGTGTCAAGTCCAGTGTCCAAGTGACACATGACTCTAGACTGCATCTGTTACCCAACAAGTGCAACCAGGAACATGTACAAATCAGATGGCAATCCCTGACATGGGCTCCCTGTAACCATTTACGGGAGGTCTGCAGCACCAAGACACCGTTTTAACAGAGCCCAAGAACTGACACCTACACAGTTCATAGCACACAAAGGGGCAGCTGGTCTCTTCACAAGGACACACAGAGAACAGGACCAAAAGCAAGAGCAGTTCCCCCTGAGCTGCTACAGAGCACGCTAGTTTCAGCTACAAGGAGAAATTGCTCACTATAAAAAGAATTAAACAGAGAAGCCCAAAGTAATAGTTCCCTTTGCCAGAAATAGTTAAGATTCATCTTACCAGGGCTCTGAATAACCTAATCCAAGGCCCTGCTTTCAGCAAGAGGTTGAACCAGATGAAATCAAGAAGAGCCTCCAACCTAGGCTTTTCTGTGATTCTGATATCCTAACCCAGCGCTGAATCACACCTGGTGAGACTGGAGAACAGGCTCCAGTTCCTGGTTCTGCAGCAGAGCTACCTTGGGGGACCTGTGTCACTTAACTTCTCCCTGTTTTTCTGAAGAGGGGTGCCACTGCAAAGTCTATTTTTCACAGCACTAATAGACTAAACTATAAATTATAAAATAATTTGGAATATTTATTTTAATGAAACCATGTGAAAGCATACATGCCTCAGCTTCCTGAAACCCCAGGTTCTCAGTGTACCCAGCAAAAGACACTACCAATGCTGGTCTGAGTGGCTCAGGTGCTTATAATTTTTCCAGCAGCCAAAAGTAACCAAGAACACGGCTCCACTTGTTAGGACAAAGGCTGGTTTTGCTTATCCAGTTGTGCAGTTCTAGTAGGTTTGGCTCTCCCATCAAATGTTGTAACAATGTGAAACACAAGACAAATCGCTGATTTTAGAGGCTAGAGGTTGAGCACTATTTAAAAGGTGGGGGGAATAGCATGGGAGGGCTGTGGGATGCAGGAAAGAAGAAATATATAAGATCTGTTCCCTGAACCATTAGCTTGGCTTTTTTAAAAAATGAAAATTTAAGGCATGAAAAAATAAATATGCAAGTGTTCTTACTAATGCAACTGGAGGACAGTAATCGTACATAAACCAATGAAACAAACCATCCAGGAAGGCAGGATTATTTCAAACAAGCCCTCCACTTTGAAATGTCTGTATAGCAATAAGGGAATCTTTGTCACAATGAAGAAACATCCAAGTTCAGAATATGCCCGAAGAAGACACCACCACTCATCAACTAAACAATAAATACTGCCTGCGGCATGAGCCCATTTCTAGGTCCATCCACACCTCTTCAGTCTTCAGTGGCCACCAGGGAATCTTGCTGAAAGGAAAGAACTGAACAATGTGTATTCTGTCCCAAAATAAGTACACAGTTGAATGTTCCAAAACAAGACAATCAGCACAACACAGATGGGTGCTAATCACAAGGGAACCTCAAAGGCATAAGCCCATATTTTCCTGCAGTACTGAACACAGCATGGATGCTTGTCTACTTGTTTAATCACAACTTAATGAAGATACAATTAAGTCCCAGTAAGAGTTATGCATTTTTTCCTGAGTTCCACCGTTATTAAAAAATGCCAAGTGGTTAACATCTGATACACATAACATTATCTTCTACTTTACCTCAAAATAAATACTTGCTTAAAACGTAAGTTAAAGTGGGGTGTTATTAGTATCCTAGAATGTTTTTATTTTTCTTGTTTCACTGTTAGCAGCAGAACTTGATTTCTGAACAAAACATTCTATTTACAAGAGATTTTTAAACACATTTAAAAGCCTAAGTAAAGCAACAATCATGCTGTCATGAATCACATGTTACGCAAGTGTACATTTTTTGCATGTGTGGGTTTTTTTGAGCACTTTTAACAACAAAAAATGTTGAAAAAACCCCACTTCAAGTGACTTGCACAGTTCTTCCCTTGAATAGACCTCAACAGCTTTTCAATGTTAGAGATGGATTTGGTGCTGACTTACTGTGCAAATGTATATAGCTCATGGCGAGATTCTCCGAGGGTGCAGCAACAATTCAAAGCCATTGTGAAAAAATGGCATTTGGAAACCAGCAAAACAAATCTAAAACCTGAATCCCTCTTAATTTGTCTAAAGAGTTGAACAAAAAATGTCTATAAAGTTGATAATTTAATGTTGAGAGACCTAGCTCAATATTTTCCTCACATTACTTAAACAAATAAAATGGACACAATTAAAAGAAGCCAGAGTTTCAAGTCAGTGAACCATTTCTAGAGCCCTGAATGGGGTGTATGGGCACACCGCCAACCAACAAAGAAAAACTTAAAAGCAACGTGCTTTTCCTTGTTTCTCTCTTTCAGCTGTCAGAGACTTTAACTGTTATTTTTACCAGTGGTTTCAGACTAGAGCTTTTTATTAATTTTCTCTTTTTAATTTGGCAGGACCATTTATGGTAGGTTTTTTGTGGGTTTTTGTTTGTTTGTTTTAATTTAATTTTTTTAATAGATATTCTTATGTAAAATCTCACACATCTCTGTTACAAGCAACGGCTTGGTCCAAAATGCTGGCAATCTTATAGTACTATTGGCAACAACAGATATGAACAGAAAACTCCATGATCACAAGTTCACGGAAAGCATTTCCTACTGCAAAACAAAAATCAAAACTTAACAAATATAAACTGTATTAGCAAAATGGTCCCCAAAGAAACACACCAATTCCTGGGCAGTGTCAGCGAGTGCTTACAGCTCTCACCAGGCTCTACAAAAGAAAGGAAGTTTGGGATTAAGGATCATTACAGGGGGCCCGATTGCCTCAGATATGTGTGCATTACTTTTAATAAGTGTGGGGAGTAAGTGCCTCATCACAACTTTGCCATTTCTAGTCAGGGCTGTGAACAACCACTGTCGCAGACATTAAACCCTTTAGAGGGACGAGGCGGAAAAGTTATTTGGTGGCATTCTGCTTACGTTGTTTATTTTCTGTCTCTCTCATTTCTGCCCCTTTTTATCTAGTGATTGATTGATTGCTTAGTACAATGACCAGACGCCACCAGTATGCTGAGTTTCCCAAAGTAAGAAAACTGTTTTCCCTCCAAAATTATCTACAATTAAATCCAGACATGAAGGAAAGCATAGCCTAAAGCCCAACCACAATAAAGATTGTAAGAAAGTCTCTCCAAAACAACCTCATACAGTTCCATCAAGAGCCAGCAACCTCTGAGTAAAGCAAGAGCACACAGTGAGAGGACCCAGAAGTAAAACAATTTACACTGGACGCATACTAGGGCTCTTCCCTGCATTAAGGCAAAACCTATGCAGAATAGTATCAGTTGCATGATACAAGTCCTGCTACACGGACTTTTACTGTTGACCATAAGTTCATTACAGGAGGTTTGTGAAGACCATGTATTTTTGCAGGCAGAATGCTAAAACAAACAAAAAATTCACTACCCTGAACAACAGCCTCTCCAAGGGACACGTGCACTAACACAGGATTTGAAGACTGGGCACTCACAAAACACCCCAACACTGCTCCTGCTGACCCTCAAGGGCTTGTTCCTGCTCCTAGAGGCTTATCTTGCACCAAATCTGGCACTTCTTTTGGTCCTCTCCCCATAAGCCAATTTAACTCACTAATCTGACAGGAAACAAACTCAGTTTAAAAAGACGGGGGGAGGATAAGAGGAAGAGGAAACAGAGATACATTTTTGTTTTTCCAGTGAGCTAAATCTATTCACAGAAAAGTTCAATGAGCTCCAGGGCATACACAGTGGAAACGGCAACTTTTGAGATGAGAATGTGTTCCTTAATATTTTATGTAAAAAAAAAAAAAAAAGCTACAGCATTATGGATTTTTTTTAAAGCTCAACATAACACAAAGTAGCTTTAAAAATAAAGCTACAAAACACTGTTTCTGAAACATTTGCACTTCAGCTCTTAGACAAGGAAGAGCCATGTACACTACATGTATAAAACATTTATGAGAAAGGGTGAGCTACTGCAAGTAACTTTACAGTAGGGAAAGAACCGGTACGCAGGCAGTAACCACAGTGCAGCTGGTACACTGCAATTTCACACCTTTATTTACTGGAATTTGTTTCTGTCTTGAATTTCCACCATGACCATAGTCATGTTCATAACCTTGTTTCCATTCATCATCCTGTCGCTGTCCCCACACTGTTATTTTTCTTACTGAGAAGTGTTCAAAGGTATTTATTTAACTTTTGAACAAAAGGCTCTCTCTAATTCAAAACCACCCTCCCTATACAACAGAACGATTTCTTCTTTCTCAATTTATGTATCTAAAGAAACTTTTATTAATTGCTTTAACTTTTAAGAAGTTTAAATGAATTCTAATTCAGCTTAATACTTTCAGTTCTTGTGCCGTCACAACTTCCAAGAAGTTACCTCCTTTGATAATCTATTCCTTTTTTTGCATTATCTTTTCTCAACCAATATCCCTCCCAGGAAAAGGTTCTCTGCTAGAAGGATTACCTAATTTGCCACAATTTTCCTTTACTTGGGATTCAAGTTGAACCTTTTCTGTATTTAAGTCTCTGTACTTCAGCTCACCTATGTTCACTAACCAGTTCTCTTAATTTAACACATATTCATCTTTAAGAAATTGTTACCAACTTTTTGTCATCCCACTTAAACCAAGTAAACACAGTTCATATTTTATCTTCATTTTTTTGAACAATCATGTTTTCTGTAGGGTAAGCAATTCCTTTCAAGCCCAAAATAACACAACTTCTATTCCAAATTACTCTTTTGGTAAGAAAACTATTGCTGGTAACACATCATTACATCATAGTATTACACACACTGCCTGTATATAAATCTAAGCTAGAGATCTACAACAGGTCTCCCATAATTCCTTCCCAAAGTGACTTTGGCCAAATAGATTCTACTGTGTCCATGCTACTCTTTATTCCTTTACTAGGTGCCAACTTCTTTGACAACACCTTACTAATTTTCTGCATAATTTTAAGTATTTGTGTTCAGTCAATGAATGCTATTTGACCATGTTTTTGCTGTCTCTGTATCTGGTTACATATTCAGCAGTGGCTGTTCTAATTTTGCATACTAATAAAAAGAGCCTGGATAATAAACATATCTTTTGCTTTTCCTCCCTGACCTAATCCTCTTTTCTTGCTATAGTAAGTGTATTTTTTGTTAGTGTAGCACCTACACAACTAGTGTTCTGCTAGTAGTTTTCACCCTTTTCTCCTTTGCATAGACCATTTATGTTACTGCATATGCAATTCTCCTTTACCCAATGTTCCTTGTTCTGTGCTTTAATACCAGGTACGAAAATCAAACCAATCTTTTCTCTCATTTCTTAGTTTAAGTATTTTCTCATCAGTCACACTAGGCACAAGAGAGAATTGACTCACTTCAGTCAGTTTCAAAAGGGCAGTTCCTCTTTTCCCACCAAAGCCTCGTACTGACTCAGGAAGAAAACCCTTTAGCTCTTCTTGGCAATGCCAGATTTCTGCAGTTTCTGCTCCCTGAATCAGTTCTATGCAGTCAAAAAACTCACCAGCACACCTCAAAAAAAGCCTTGCGAATGTGCAGCCATGGCAGATAAGGCTGTCCTGTGCAGCACCTTGCCAACACTTACATTGCCTCACTGATCTCCTGAAACCACACTATTAGTCCCAGACAGTTTAATCTCACACTATTAATCCCAGACCCTCAGAAGCTCCCCCACTGAGAAGCATCTTCTTCTCTTGATGGTCTCCCAATGGTCCAATACCTCCAAGCTCCCTCCCCACAAGTGTTCCCTTGCTACCAGCTGACCGCACTGCCTCTGGGAGCCCCACAGATCCCCCAGGATGGGGGCCCTTTCCTTCCTTCACTCACCGCTGAGTTATTGCACCCTCAGGCAAGTGCAGACACTTCATGCAACTGAAACCACCTCATTCTCTGTTCCAAATACTCATCTGCTGTAACACAGTTTTGCAGAAACCGGAAGGCTCTTTCTGCAAAGATTAGGAACAAACAAATATGACCTTTTATGCAATCAATAAACACGGCAGATTACTTACTCTCTTTCTATTTTCATTAGGATAAGGTTCTTTCTCTCCCCACCTTTTCTCCCCTTGATGTCCAGCTGACCAGACACTCCAAGGCATCCTGGTATTCAATCCATTTTAGTGATGCTTCCAAGTGGAAAACTTCCCAAGAGGAAAAAAAACCATCATGACTGTTTGGTGTACCTCTTCCCCTGACAATGTGCAACAAACTGAAAAATTCATGAGCTGCATACTTTTGTAGTGTTCACCTAGGCATAGTATTTTTCAAACCTCTTCTCTGTTAAAAATACAAACTTCCAAGGCAGAGATCAAAACAACCCATTCCTGCAGCTCATCTATTACATGAAGAAAGGCGATATCGTACAGAATCCTAGACCTTTTCTCTTTCCCTTCTGGGAGAAAAAGAAAGAAGAAAAACAAAGAGTGGGCCACCAGAAAAGCCATGAATACCAACAAGTCCAGTTCATCCATTTCTTCAGAAAGGATACAAATACAGTGAAATCTGCAAGATGGATTTGGCTAAGCTGTCTCCTGTCAGGCATCTCTCCTCTAAGTTTAATGATGAGGACAGAACACAGCATGGCTATGCTTGATTCATTTAAAAAAGCATGCTGAATATACTGAAACACAGTTCTCTTCTAGCAGATCTAAAAATTAGCCAACCTCAATGTAAATCATTCCACAGAGCTGGAAATCAAAAGCACAGGAAGGCGCAATGTACAGTCTGCTGCATTTTTCGAGTACTGAAAATCTACGCTGGTAGAAAGCACAGAGTCAATGGTAGAGTTATGTCACCTAAACCACAGTTTCCTCCAGATACATTACACCTTTCTGGTGTCGTTAACCACGTTTTCAGAAACAACTGCAGCACCTCTATTTTCCATGCCTGCCCTATGATGTCTGTGAGTTTCATTTCTGTGCTCCTCTATACACCCCCATGCACAAGAATGACAATCCCCTGTGTCAAGAGATGTTTAATCTATATAAAGGTTTCTTATCTACGTCCCTCAACACCTCCCACCATCCCAAGACACTGCATAGAATTAAAAATAAATTAGGCCCAGATTGTGATCTACTAATTCAGATGTAGCAGGATGTCTCTCTGCACATGCACCTTTCCCTTCCTCTGCATAAAAGTGGCCTGAGAGTAATCTTTTCTTACTATAGACCCTTAATATCCATCTCTGAGGAAGCTGTTCTTAACTTTTAAATTGTATACCAGCTGAAAAACAGTACCAGGAAAAATCTGAGAAAGCAGTTCATCCACCTTTCTGTAACCCCTCACATGAGAAAACAAAGCGGTTCACATTTCACTGGTAAACAGAAGAATGGCTAACACTGTGGGCAGCTACAGGAGCCACAGGCTGACACTAAAAACACCCTAGATTTTACACAAATGATTCAGCAAATCAGCATACATATGGAGTCCTGAACCTGTTCATCTTGCCCTATTGTCATGGCAAAACATATCCCGATTATCCTGACCTGCCTCTTTCTTCCTGAAGAGTAGTGTATCAGATAGCCACCACCAACTCTGCAGTCCAAAAGGGGAACAGAAGGTTAGAGTGAGGGTAGCAGGGTTGTGTTGGCAGATACAGGCTAATACATAACCAGGGCAAAAAGAATCTTACTTGTGAGCTGTAAGTTGAGGTAGGACTCTGGGGTGGGAAGGATGGAGGTAAGAGAGAGGATGGTTGTTGGATCCTGATGGAACTTAGCAAGTGGACTTTCTCAACAGGCCAGGGACAAGGTGGTGGAAGGGCTGGGTAATGCCAAAAGACATGGGTTGGTACCTTTCAAGGTATGGGCTAGCGCAATGGCCTGGCTGACAACTGAAGCTAAAAGCAAGCTGTGAAAAAGAAGTGGCCAATAGTTACAGAATCTACAGGTTCTCAAAGCCCCAGACAGGCCAACTCCGCCCTCTTCCCAGTCAAGTACTGGGAACAGAAAGAAGGTTTACAGGCCAGTCATGACTTGGGCCATACTGGCAGTCCACCCCTGCCCCTATCTCCTTTTTTCTCATCCTCTCCAGCTACCTATGGGCTGGAGTCTGAAAAACTGTCCTCATATCACTTCCACCCTCTCCAGGCCCTGGGCTGAGAACTGGAGCCTGCCAGCCCAGAACAGCACCATGAGTGCAACTTCACCTCAGAAACCCGAGGTCATGGTGCAGAGAATGCTTTCTGAAAACTACCATCAGCTCCTTTAGTGCAAAGCCCCTCCGTGCTTCAATGACCTCTTCTAATTCTTCAGAGAAAAATGTTGTCTGCTTGAAAGCTCCTGTGAGCCAGGGAGCGAGGGAGTAAGTGAACATGCATGGTATTTTAGCAAACTGAGAGTAACCATGCCCTAAGCAATTTCAAGACAAAAATCCATTATCTTGTAAACAGACACCTCTCTCAAACTATTCACCAGCTTTTGGGCAAATACAGTTTTTACTTTTATGGTACAGGTGTCCTTGCTTCCCATCAAGGACTCACGTTGCACTGTGCAAGGTTCTACACAAGTGACAAAAGAAGCCATCCACAGGCAACACATCAATGCTGCTAAATCATTTGGAGGGTCAGAACCCATATTTACAATCTGTTTTTTAATTCCATTTACTTAATATGCCGATATACAAGCAAAACACAAAATACTGGTTAGAGTATTTGTTTACTAAAATCAAAGCCGCCACACACACAAGAATAAAACAGGAATATCTGACAAAATTGGTGGGGGTTCAAATGGTGTTGCTTATAAAACGAGTAATAAATAGGCTGAAATTTTATTGGGGATGGTTAGTTCTTTCCACAACATTATCTGTACTGTAAAATGAAAACCCTTTTCCCTTTACAATAAAAGCAAAATTAACAGCAACATTTATACTATATTAACAATTCCTAACTTATGATTCAAGGTCTCTAGTACTTTTATGATTCCTTAATTATGGCTTCCTTAGCTATTCTTGTACAGCAGATTATACACATTTACTCATTTTTTTTTTTTTTAGAACTAGATAATCTAGCATGACATCAGTTCTACCAACTTATAGGCAGTTATATTTTTATTTGATACAATTTTATCAGAATTACAAGCATCTATTAGGTATGCAGATATCTGAACAAAAGAACACATTTGGTTTGGATGAAGAATGAGCACAAGGTTATTTTATACTTCAAACCTTAATCGCTTTTTTTTTTTTTTGAGGCAAGAGAGTGGCAGATGATCCAAATACATGACAGTCAAGGTACTAGACAGCAGTGAAACTAGTAATAAATGTCTAGCTGGACATAACAGGAAATGAGTGGGTGACTTCAAATTAAACTATTTTTTAGAAATACACAGCAGGGGGAGGAGATAGCACTGAGGATTCAAAAGTGACTTGACCTTAGCAGCACCTTTAACTTAGTATTTGGGAGAATATTCAAGTTTTAATTTTACCATGAACTAATTTCATAAACAGCTGCATTTTTAAAACTGACAGAACTTGTTGGTTTGGAGCTACTTCTGTTATCAAACCTATATTCTGTTACAGAAGACACAACCTGTATTTCAACAAAACTTCTGAATTTACAGTGATAAAAATGAGAAAACAGCATTTAAGTCAAAACCATTCTCAAGCAAATGGAAGGCAGATTAAAGTGATTTTTATGGAAGAGTACTAAGGATTTTAATTATAAAAGATAAATTGTTTAATGTTAGCATAGGTATTGGAGAGGTACTAAGAAATGCTTGAAAAACTTTGCTTTTAAAATACTGTTTTATTACTGTGGTTATGATTATGCTCATTTAGGTAGGAAGTAATTGTGAAATTGGAACATCATGCATACAGCTGCATCCATCAAATCACAGTAATGTTGCCTTTAGCTCATATTGCAGAAAATACAAGACTACTTAAATATTATTTAAGACTCCATTATTGAATCTGTCATTTTTATGTCCTAATTTTAGCATGCTCTGGCAAAGAATGTAAATGTTTTCTGAGGCCTCCTGAAAGAAGGTCAGACCAGCTGCAGCAGGAAGACACAAATGGGTTCCTTAAGGACAAGTCCTTCCTCTTGCAATGTGCTGACACAGCTCCCATCAACACTCATGGAGGAGAGCAGACCCAGAAGTATCAGCCTGCTAATTCTGAATGTGTTTGCTTTGTGGGTTGATTACACCTCAGACACGCCAGACACATCTCATTATGAAACCCAGGCAGATGACTAGTTCTGATGCAGTTGTAAGGCAAACAATCCATGGGAGAAATCCTTCCAAACACACATTTATGGTTTATTTGCCTCACCTAGTAACATCCTTCCAATATCTGTCCTTCTTTCAATACCAGAAGCCTGCTGTTTCACAGGGCACTGGTGGCATGTATGGTACACTCAGGTTTCCCCTCCCTGTCAGGGACACAGAGCCTGGCTGACAAAAGGAGCACAAACAATGAGTATATTCTCTTCCAGGTACCCTTTCCAGGCCAAGGGATCACAAGACCAGGCTTTGCAATAGTTACATTTTCTTAATTTCCAAGAAGTTTATTTCTATTGTACCCATCTGTAATAAGATTAAATCAGTCATAATTCTATTATTCCTCCTAGTTCTGGCTGAAGACTTTTCTTCCTCGTAACATTACACCTCATATGGGAGAAAAAACGAGAACTATATAAAATTTTTCACTACAACATATTGATGTTTCCATTCAGTCTTTTTGCTACATTAATGTAATGGTCTGTTCTCACAGACATCCATAACACCAGTGTAAGTTTCCAACCCTCCCCTTCCCTACCCACACCAACAGCTCAGCACCCCCAAAAACCTGAAATCCATAATAAACAAAACACAGCCTGAAATCTCTACCATCTATATTACTCCTTTACAGGTCCAATAAAAGTGGCCTGCTCCTCGAGCTGTTTGCTTTTAATACCAGAAGTAAACAAACTCCAGGCTTCATTTTTATTGGACTGTTTGAAAGAAAAAGCTCTGAAGGCTAAAATCAGAGCTACATCATATAGTAACTATAATGCAAGAAACCCAGCTGAGTTGTGGGAAACAATAAATTCTGTGTACTATTTCTTTTTCTAGACTCCTTTCAGTGACATATGACCATCCTCACAACATTTATTTTCTGGCTGCTATGTAAGATGCAGCCATTTGCAGCTGAAAGGACAACACATTATGGAATGGAAGGGGGCAAGTAGTAGGTGATCATAAAAATCAAGTGAGTATAAATTAAAGTGAGAGAAATGAAACAGGGTTAGACTTGTCAGGTGTGTGGCTTCAGCATCATCTATGTGTTCCTCCTTGACTGTACAAACCCAGTATTCCCTCATCACAGCTCATATACATGTGTATGAGCATGTGAAAACACACATGTAATTTAAAGCCAACTCCATAGCCTAGCTTCATCAAATTGATAAATCAAACAGCACCCAAATTAAACACCAGGCCACACAAAGTGGCCATTACAAAGTATAATAAAGGTTAGCTACAAAGCTCCTGCTGGCAGAAAACATGACTTGTCAGTAACTTGAGTTCTGCACATGTCTCTTGTACATACTGTGCTATGGCAGAACAGGTATGTTGCAGTATTTAACCACAAAGGTTTTTTTAAATCCAGGCAGTACCTACACTGGATGCATGTGCCCAGCAGTTCTTGCAGCAGCAGCTCCCACAGAGGTACCCATTGAGAGAGGAAGCAAGCAGGATCAAGAAGAAAGCTACAGGAGAAGGAAGACTTCTGAGCCATTGCTCAAGCACTGGTTAAATTAACTCTAATGGTCATCAATAGATTCACCTGAGCATGGGCCAACATCCATTTGTGTAGTCTTTGACTCTCGGTTATAGCTATAAATAGCTGTGAAGATTCAGGGAAGCAAATGAGGAACAGTCACCTATGTGTGGGGATGACTCAGGCTTTGGTAGAAGATGTTAGATGAAATTGTTATGTGAAATAGCTGTGCTCTATTTCCACCAGGTGTGGATAGCTGGAGAACACACTTTTTAATCCTAGCCAGATTTTGCACACTCAGTCAAAAAACTATCCCCACCTTCAGGTGGGGACTCAAAGCTGCTACAGATGAGAACGTGGATGATCAGGATCTAACAGTTCTTGGGTCATCCAGGCTCCATGCAAATAAGAGGGAGGAAATACAGACTCTGACTGTAGGTTCCTCTCCTGAGGTACAAGAGGAGGCCCAAGAGCCATGGGGTTGTACAGGGGGTACACAGGGATAAGCTGGCGAGCAGACCTGCCTGCCTTGGCCACATGGGAATGTGAACAACGGAGAGTCTCATTTTCTCTTACAGAACAGATATAGCACAAAAGGCATAAATAGATAAGCAGTTAAAAATGTCACTGATCAAAGACAATGAAGGTATCAATGTGATGCTAAGATCTCCTCTGAAAAAATGTTTCAGCAATTTTGGATAAAGCAATAAATATGTCTAATTAGAGAGGCATAGTCTAAGAAAATGTTCTGTAGCAGAGCTCTTGCAATTCTGTTCACAATGCTGACAAATTTAACCCAATAAATATGCTTTTTGGGTGCTTTAAAGGCTAAACAAATACACTACTAATGTCTTTATCCACAAAGAAGTAGTGCATTAATTCCAGAAGCTGACAACCACCTTACACAGCAGGAAGAAGATGACAAAGCTTTGTACTACCTCTTCAGTGTCAGAGAACACAATGATTATCCAAGAGTGGATATGAGGTACTGCATGAAGTACTGCATGAAGAGCTGGCAGGCTGTGCAGCAACATACCCACAGGCACTGTGACACAGCACAGCTCATCAGGAGACTGGACACCATGGGCGTGAAGTGTACTCAGAATACATTTCCACACCCTGGAGAAAAACTAGCACAGAGAAATAACCACAGACAAAACAACCACCTCTCCCAAGAACAGCAAGTATCATGGGCTACAGGAGTGAGTAGGCTTGGTAAACACTCTGATGATGAGCAAAGTGTGCTCATGGACAGAGACATGGGAGAAGAAAACTAAACCAACCAAACAAAACAACACAAAACTTAGGATAATGACTAATTTTGAGACTAGTCTGACATAATTTATCTCACTTTCCTGAACAATTCAATTCAATAGATCTTAAGGACAAATTAGCAAAACAGCTTTTTTTCTTTATAGCTACATGGTGCTTTTGCACATCCCAGACCACTTAGCTGTGTGAAAAGTTATTTTAAGAAAGCAAGGAAATCACAAGATTATGTTCATGATTAGTCACCTGTCAGTTTTCTGCAGTTCATATCGCACGTGGGATTTCTTATGGCTGGCTTTGTTCTGTAAACATGGGAATATTTTTCAGAGTAGCCAGGTGCATAAACATCTGTTATATAGATAGGCAAGATATTTTTAAGATAAGAAATTGAAAACAGATATTTACAAGAAAATACGAAGTCAAGACTGCAAAAAATTAAAGCCTTGATTGTTAGGTTTTTTTTGAAGTTAATACATATTAACTTGATTAATCACACTCAAGTGTTTCCAGAGAAATAAGCCCCTGAAGCTAACAACAAACATGGGAAACTTAAAAGTGAGAGAGGGGACAGCTCCTGACAGTTAGGACGTTTAAACACATAGAGAAGAGACAACAGATGCAGAGCTGGAAGATACATGATTTCCACAGACTGAAGACCCCAGGTTTCCCTCCTGTAAGCAACTAAAACTAGGAATACCTGAAGATGCAAGAATTAGTCTCATATCAGTAAAATGTTTGTATTTTCAACTCAGCTGTTCATTTAGCAGAGAGCTAAAGAAGTAAAAATCATTGAAGTGATACCACAGCATGGCTTCAAGACCTCATATTTTTTTCTCAAATGACATAACCTAATGTGAATGAGAAGCTTTCTTAGAGAGTAAAAATGGGGATTGACTGCTTTCCCATCAATGCAGCTTTCAAAACCTAAAAATCTTGCTGTCCTGTCTTACAAAGGGCACAGAAGAAAAATGGGCATCTAAAAACTTTTCTTTCTTGTCAAAGAAAACATACTGTGAATGTACTCACAGATAATTAAGTCACAGGTATCTCTCCTGGGAAATAACACTCTTATCCAATCCATTTTTCATTACCTGATATGACAGAGAATGAGGGCTTATCACATATAAAATCAAAACCAGGAACAAAGCCATTTGTTGTCTGGAAAAAGGACACAGAACTGGCTATATACGATCAGTCAAGTAAGCACATGGCCAGGGCAGTGACAGAGACTGGGACAAATCCTAGGATCCAGGATAAAGTAACATGGATCTTCTAGT
This sequence comes from Corvus kubaryi, assembly GCF_017639235.1. Lineage (NCBI taxonomy): Eukaryota > Metazoa > Chordata > Aves > Passeriformes > Corvidae > Corvus > Corvus kubaryi. The sequence continues at coordinate 23,513,514 of NW_024582091.1, read as the reverse complement.
TGGAAAAAGTAAAAATTAACAGTGGAGAATGAAAAAGGTCATTCTCAAAGGAAAGGGCAGGGTCACTGCTCAGAAACTAGAGAGGTGGACAGGCCAAAGAGACTTCATCACAGCCATCTAGAGAAAATGGGTGTTACTTAGCCCAGGAAATTACATAGCACTGCCCATCAGTCACATGCTCTCTGGCTTGTGGATTTTAAGATGCTTTTCCCTCTGTTGCTTTTAGTTCTATAAAAACTATACTTCTGTTTTAAGGTCATTTCTGGTCACTGATTAACACACCACTGCTCTTAAGGGGAAAAAAATGGCAGTTGTGAGCCCAGTTGCACTTGCTGAGCAGGAACATCACGGGATCCTTTTACAAGAGACAGGATGACTCAGGGCCAGGAAGCAGCTGGGTCATGGATTCAGCCTGGGACAGGCTGGCCAGGTTACCAATGCAACCTGCCTCAGTGTTTGCTAACACATGATGCTTCCCTGTTCAGGGAGTAAAAATTTTGCTGAGGGGACAGGCTTTTGAGTATTGCTAAAAGTTTCTGTAAATACAGAGCCCAGAGCTTGCCTGCTGAAGGTCTGGATTGCTTGCACTTCGAATGCCACAAGTTCATTCCAACACACCGAGTCTCTTTCCTTGCACTGGTGCCTTTGGTTTTCTGCCTTCCTGCCCCAGTAAGGCTTTGTTTATACAAAGATTCACACAGGGCTTGGTCTCAATTACAGCTGGTCATGTTTGAACAACCATCCAAGCCCTTATTCATAGAAAAAGGTATCTTTTTTGGCTGGTCAGAATGACTCCATGCTTCAAACCAGGATAAAACTCATAGGAGCCAACAGGAGCTTCACTCATCAAATCTCAGAGTGTAAACTATCACTACTAGATAGATAGCCACTGTCGCGGGTTCGGTTTGTAACCGGGCGGAAACACCAATTTAGTGTAGTGGTTTGGTCCAAAATACTCATTACTGTTTATCTGCTGTGAGATAAGAATTAGGAGAAATGCAAAACAGGCACCAAACTTGAAAGAATATAAAGAAGTTTATTAACAGACCTAAAAGAAGAAAAAAAAAAAATACCACCTTCAGAACTCTCCTCCTCCCCCCACCTTCCTCCCTTCTCCCACTGACGATGTAAAAAGACAACCCTTAAGATGTTCAGTCTGTTTACCACTTCCATAATAACCTTGTTCAGTCCATTTAGAAAGAGAAGTCTCTTCTTGCTCATGCTATGAAAACATTATCACAACGAGACAGCCGCCCACTTCCAAATATCGTTCAGTCCATTTAGGAAGAGGAGTCTCTCTGCCTGCGTGTGAGTCCTTTCCCCCGACTTGCAGCTTTTCCCGCAACTGCCTTCGAGGGTCCACTCTTGAAGTTTTTTGGGGTACAATTTTTAAGGTTGAGCCGTTCAGAAACAAAAACAGAGGCCCTTCTCCTTCCCTGGGAGCAAAGGGTCTTCATCATCTTCATCTTTAGGACTATCTCTGGGAGCATCTCTACGGACTGAGGTTTTCTCCTTTCCCGTTCGGAGCAAAAGTCCTCATCTGGTTCATCTCTCCCTGTCCAAACTTCTCATGAAATTACAGCTGCGTCAGCATCTGCCTATCTCAGCGCAGGTGCTTTTGCTCACGAATTGAACACTCCACCCCCCATATCTTCATGAAATTACAACAGGATACTCTGATATATCATAGCTTCACAACAGAATTTCAGCTTTAAGCATCTCCTCTCTCTCTTCCCTCAGGTTTTCAGCTCTTCACAGCAATAAAAGGGTTACTCTCACCTCGGCCTTGCAGCTTTACAGCTGGAATGTTGAATTTTTTCTTATCGCAGTGGAGAGGGGGGAGAGCCGAGCTGCTCCGGCTGCCCACGGCAAGGCAGTGGGGGGGGGTCCACGGCTGGAACAGGTCCATGGCTTCAGGATGGCCGTGGCCCGGCCCGGCCTGGCCCAAGCAGGGCCTGGCCGGGCCCACTGGGCCCTGCTCGGGCCCTGCAGCCACCTGTCCCAGCGCCGGAAACGAGAGAGAGCTTGGGGGGGAGTTTGCCTATTCTTAAATGTGGATCACAGAGGTGATCACAACTTTAAGTGGCTTAGAGAATTGTCCATATTCAAACTGGCCAGCTGATAGGTTCTATCAGTTCCCAGAGGAAACTGTAAGCACCCCTTAGCAAGGACGTCCCTTCCGGGACTATGCTTGCTAACCTATGACAGCCACCAATGGTGTTTTTCTGAAATCTGAAGAACTCTCACCCACCAGAATGTTTTATTAATGACCTGATATATATATAAACATTTGCTGCACCTGTTTTGTGTTTTTCTACCTCAAATAGTAGCACTGCATCATTTCTGATACAGCCTTCTCCCAAGTCTTGAAAACCTTCTGACTCAATCATCTAAACACCAAGACTATTTTTAGCTTCCTTAACATGCTTCAACTTCAGGGCTTAACTGGAATTTCTAATAAAGAAATGGCAATATGCTTAGTAATGTGCTTAGATTTATAAGATATACTAACTGTATTTTATGCTGTAACAACCTGTAATCACAACTGTATGGAATATTGTGGGTTTGTCCCTGATATTTTTCTGCTCCATTACAGTTAATATAAGAAGCTATCCAGGCAAGTTTTTTGGCCAAATATGACATTTCAGTTCTTAAAACAAACCAACCAAGCCACTGCAAATGAACTGTTCAAAAAATAAAAATAGCTGGCTCTTTAAAAAGCAGCCTGAATCTACAATATCTTAAGAAATTCCATCAGTATGTGTAGACAAAGACAGGGATATGGATACCTATGTGTAGATACATACGGAGTATCCTATTATCAGAATATCCTGTTTTCAGAAACTGAGTATTTCTGAAATGACAACACAAGTAAAACGATATAAACTCATTGACCTAATTTTTAATTTAAACAATGGCCTTGTCAGGAAAAGGGAGAAACTCCCTTCTGGTGTTCCCTGCTGGAGATGAAGATTCTTTCCTTTACCCGGTGTACCAGGTTTGGCATTCATCTGAGTTATCACTAATTTAGGTAGCAATGTCCACACAAATTTAATTAAAAATTTTGGTTTTAGAACAAGTTTAGCTTGCTGAACTGCTTGATGCTGCTGGAGCCTGGGCCAGCACAGAAAGAGCAAAGAAGGTAAGACTGCTCCTTCTGATGCAGCGAATCTGAATGTGCTAAACTATGTCAAATCAGACCCTAAAAGTATCACTTAAATTTAGCTTTAAAAGATAAATAAAGTTTAGTAATTAAAAGCAATGTCAAAATATTTTTCTTAGTGGAATGTTTTATTTAGGTATTCACATGCTGTGGTCAGAACTCAGAGGGACACAGATGAACTCTTCAAGAAAAATTTGGAATTTGTCACAAAACCTTTCTATCAAGAATTTCAAAGACCTCTAAAACAAAAAATTCAAAGTTTACTTTGCACTTCACTGGGAAGTAAATTTGTTTGTATTAACATAATATACCCAATCTGTTACCGTGGGGAAACTGCAACACGCGGATCAATCAACGAGGCCTGTGGAAAGAATATCTATGGACCGATTCTTGATAGCTGTTTCAGAGATGTTTATTTCTCCAGCCGCATGGCCGGGGCTCTGCCGAGGAACTGCGGCAATCACGGGACCCGAGGGTCCTTCCCCGCACAGGGGAACACAAAACAACCAGTGAGGAACAAGGCTGAGCAGGGGCAGGGAAACCCCGTGTCTGTGCCCAGGGCCCCTCTCCCAGGACCACATGGCAAGCGGGGAGGGCCCCAACTCCAATCTATACAATTAAGATCTGGTAAGCTTAGTAACTGATGAGCCAATCAAGACACTAATTTTTTTCAACCCCTTTCTCATGTCATCTTCACACTTCTATTGCCTCTAAAATCATGGATTACTAAGTGCTAACATACTGAATTAGAGATGGCAAGTGCTGTTGGATTAAGTCTGAGTAAATAGTTGAGCTTCTTAGCAGCTAGGAACTAATATAAAGCAGGAATGAAAAACATTTCTGAAAAAAGATCAAGTTTGTGGAGCAGTGAACCACAGGGCTTTAAAAATTATTGCCATGAGATCCCCCAAAGAGCAATTAAGTGACAAGAAAAGACAGTTCTACGTCAGTACCAGAATTCAGCCTACAGAGCAGCTGATAGATAAAATGGTGCTGAGCACACCATGCCGATTCCTCCTGCTCTGCAAAAAGTGTATTATTGATAGCTCACACAGTATTTGGAAAATACATGCAAGAAAACAAAAACTACCATCCTCAGTTCCACTCAGACTGTGGATGGGGCTAAAGATAAGCACATTCTTTATGCACCATTTTATGAAGAAAAATTTCAGCCTCCTGCAAGAAACAGTAAACCTGACAATCAAACGTACTCACATTTTAGACTGTAACTGTGGGCTCATCTTCACTACCGCTAAATCAATTGTACTTAACTCAATTACAGTGAGGTAATTACATTAACATGAGTCAGTGCATCCACACATGGCATTTGCACGTGTGCTGAGCAAATTGCTGTTACCTCCCACATGGCACAAGTGCTTTGCTCAATCACATGAAACAGGACACAGCTCAGGACACCTTCACCTGCACTTCAAGGCGCCACACTGCTGTCCAATGCCTCTATCCCACTAGCACAGAGGAGACCTATTGCACAACTGCCTTTAGCCAGGTACAGACTAACCCCTGTGTGGGTTTACCTACCCACTGTAGTGCCTCTCATGTTCTAAACTTTACTATGTTCTAGTCCTTTCGGAAAGGGAACAAAAATACCCATCTTTGCAATCTGTTATTATTAAACTTAAAGGTAAGGAGAACATTAACAGTAATAAATAATTTTTAACAAATCAACAAACCTCTGTGAGTTACAAAGATTTTACCATTACCATAAACATGGTGATTCATTGGCTCCTGACTGCATCTGCTGGCAGACACATGTGTACCCATTTCAAGTCTATGTGGTCACAGGCTACATACATGCTTCCAATTAACAGCTTCAGCATCATTCCCTGGCTCTGAAGCAAGGTGGCACAGCATAATTTAACATTCATCTGGCAACATTCTTTCCTTCTCCACTTCTGCTCCATACCCAAAAGACAGGGTGGCTCTGCTCTGACTGCTGGTGGGAGCAATGCCCTCCTCTGTGTGCCAAATGCAGTAGCAGTGGCTGTGGGGAGGGGAAAAAACCAACATAGAGAACAACATGCAACCTCTTGCATGATGGAGGATCACACTCCACTGCCTCAGCCTGCTCCTGACCCAGGGTTATTTATCACCAGATGTAGTCTTAAAGCCCAGAGAGTGAGCAATACTGGTTTGTTAACTGGAGAGTTTCTGTTACTGGTCAGGCAGGTGTTTGCAGAAATTACGTATAGCTGGCCCATGCCTTAATTTAAGCAAGAACCCACATCCCGGTATCTGTGAGTAAAGCCCAGCAGAGCTTCTCGCCCATCTCTGGATCCTGAGAGAAATCTGTGCACTACTTTTTAATACAGCCAACAATCAGTTGCCAAGAAACTGAATCCATAGTCAGACATGTAAAAATCAGACCTATAGGTCCAGCAAAATAAAGTAATGCAACATGTATTTTCTCTTAAAAGGCTTGCCTGAAGCCACTGAACATGACATTAAGGAGATTCTTTTATCAGATACTGTACCTAATTCACAAAACTTGCGAATGCCTCTCCTCATTGTACTCTCTCCTCATGTGGAGAGCCATGACTGATAAACATGGAAATGAAATACCAACTACAGAAGACATTCCCTGGTGTTCAGGTGCATGACAAGGTTAACAAATGGTAGTGTTAAAATCCTATCAAAGGGAAGATCAAAATCAAACTAAAGATGGATATGACTTTAGAGACATAAGGACAAGTGGAATGGAAGTTTCTTATACTTGTCTCAAGAAGCACTTTCTAAAACACTTTTGAAGAGTTTCATCATGTACTCACTAGGCAGGAATAAGCATATTTTATCACGAAAGTACAAGTACCTTCTGCTTAACATTCTGTATTTGAATACACTATTCTACAGAACATGGAACCTAGAATACTAATCCCAAGAAATAGGTTAAATATATTAATATAAGGTTCTAAAATATCATTATTACAAAACACAAAGTTAAGATCCACTTCTGAATAAAAAAGTATATTTATACACACATCAGAAACGTAATTTCTTAGGAATAAATAAAAGGCATTAATTTTCAAGGACAAATTAATATTTAAATTGTGTCACATGGTTTTCAAAGGCTTATCTTGGGAAAACTTGCTTGAAATGCAAAAAAAACCACAAAGAAAATAATCCTTCTATTTGGTTCTTGCTTGTCTTTTTAGACTGAAAGTGCTTATTCTTATTTCTCTAGTCTTATTTTTTCTGAATTGTAATAACAAATCACAAGAGAAAAAAAGATCTTAACGAAATCTATTTAGGGATTTTTCACAAATAGCTGTGCTATCTTTCAAAATTAAATGTCAAATAATCTGTACAAAACTCAAGCCCTGCTTTCAGAGTACTGCATTATTTTGCAGAAAAAATCTGCAGACCTCCACTTTCCTTCTGCTGCCTTTGCAGACTCTTTCCTGACTTGTGCACTCGTAATCCAGCAGTAGTATTTTCTGATCTTGCCAGTGTCCTGTGTGGCTACGAGCTCACACAGTGAGGTCAAGAGAGAGCACAACCAGAAAACTTGTGAAAAAAGAAAACAAAATGGAGGAGGGGCGCCCGCAGGAGATGAAGGAAAGCCAGCAGAAATGCCTACAGTGTACAACGACATTTTTCTCAGCTCTCATGAAACAGCATGTCCTCATCGCTACCTGAGAACTTAAAAAAAAAGAAAGATATTAAAGAAAAACTCGTCCTTTGCCAACCTCCAGAACTTTCCAGCGACAATTTGGAAATTATTTATTTATTGTTACTTATATCCTATTTGTAAGACATCTAGATTTTATTGTAAAATGCTGACTCACAAATGCTAAGCTGATGGGACAGAAAATAAGAAATAAAATTTATACAGCTTCCTCTTGAAATTAGTGATTTATATATGTTTGCTCAGAAAGGGTAGACATTGTTTCATTTTGTTAAATTAAAAAAAAAATCTGTGCTATGCAAATACCTTTAAATGGAAATTAAATTCACATTTAATAGTAGTTCTTCAAACATTATTTTCACAACTGACACTCCCTTTAAAAATGTTTTCTCACATGCAGCTTTTTCTTTCTTACATTAAATTTTCCATTTGTTTGCAACATACCCTCCCTCAAGCCCTGAAAAAAAAAAAGACAAATTGCTTACTGTTCATGTCACTGATATAACTTATTATAACTATCTGAAATTCGGAAATCGATAATAATTCGAAGAACAGCCTATAAATAAAGACAAATGGTATTTTGTTCACTTAACTCTGTCTTTGCTAGAATAATTTGCCAAATAATTTAATTTGTTACAATATGGCAAATATTGATATTCTCCTGATTCTTATCTGTGTGCCAGAAACATCCATACCTACTCTGGTCAGCCTTATATTAAGGCAACTTGTGATCAGCTTTGACTGCACATGTAATATCAGTACACATGGCACACAGATTATTGTCTGCAAGAGAAAGTGCCAAATTACTTTAATCAACCATTAATCCATGCAACAAATGAAGGTTACTGAAAAGCGTAAGGATCTTCTCAGTTACACTCGCACTTGAACAGAATTTTTTTAGTTTAGCAGGTTTTCTTTCTAAAATAAATACCTAGTGCATTTATAAGAAAAGTAGCTACAACTCCAAACCATCTGAAATTTTATATATGAAAGACAACCTCATTGCGAGGATCCTGATCAAATGCTATTAAACACTGAGATTTGCTACTGGACAGGCTCCATTCATCAGTGGCAATCTCTCTGTATAAGGGAAATATTTCCCGAAATGTCAGGACATGCATTTTGCTCAATTAAAAACAGCGCCTATGCTGCCCACCCCAGCTGCCTGGGGCCACTCACCTTGATAGAAATTACATACATATATATATATATGTACATATAATAGAGAATATATGTATATAAATAAAGGCTCCTTCAATTTATTTACATCTGTATTACCTCCTCAGCAGTCTCCTTGGGGACAGGGGTGAACATTAACATACAGTAAGTAGAATTATGCTGTATCTGTAGTACAGTGCACCTTAGCCAGTCACAGCACAACTTGTGTCAATAAACAATCTCAAGACAACCATTCCTGCTTTTTATTAAATACAACATCCTTCTGACTTCATGTTAAATTAGCAGCAACCAGAACTCAAATGTTCTAATGTATCTACTAAATTTGCCCACGTTAATGTGTATGCAGCACCAGGCATAATTTCGTTGTCCCTGTACAGACAGAACTCAGTCCCAGTTGCTCTCAGACAAATTGAGGACCCATCCTACAACTTGTCACAGATTGGAAGCTGTGTAGAGCTCAGTTCCAGACTTCACCCATCAGCAGCCAAATCCAGTGAAATCCAAGTGACTTTGTAAGTGTGGCACGGTGTTTTGCAGCACTGAACTTATACCATGAATGACAAACGTGCATGCACATGAGAAGTATTTATTTTAAAACATTTTTAAGTTCATTCAGGACAATTCAGGGGTTTATTTCAGTGAAAATATTTTTCAAATGTCCTTCCAAGAAAAATGAAAATTACTGCAACAGCTTGCTTTGAAGCAGTTTGGACATCAGGAGAGAAGCTATTCATGGCTGAACCTTAGTTGAAGTAGCCACTGAGATCAGCTAATAAACATTACATTGAGTCTACTAAGTTCAAATCATGGAGACACTTCCAGGGAACTTAATATTATCCTCTTGTACTATTTAGGAGAAGGTGTGCTCAGTAAAGCAGACATCTCATTATACCTGCTAGTTACACACCAGAAGGGCAGTTACAAATTAAATGTTGCCAACAGGAAACTCACTGTATTTTTTTAAAAGTTACTGAAATAGACACATCCACTATTTCCAGGACTGGAGTCTTAACATCTGTTTCTGAGAAAATGAATGCCAGACCAAGCCCAGCACTGATATAAGGTGCAGTCACAGTGAGCACATGCCAACAGAGATGGCAGCTCTGTGAAATGCAATTGTGCAAAGTCTCACCCTGCCATTTTCCTCCTAGCTAGCAAGTTAAATCTATGAGAGCAACAAGAAGTTTGGGGAACAAGACCTCCCATTTTATTTTGGCTCAGTTCCTCAAAAATTACACTCCACCACTGCGCTGATACCAAATGGAATGGTGTTTTCTGCATTTCCTCACGCTGCACACCTCTACTGCTTTCCTCAAGTTAGCTCAATTTTTCATGCAGCAAAGCTGAAGTCTTGTGAGTTTCCTGATACAAATGAAACCCAAACATGAAAAATAAATTACTAGTTTTCATCTTAAAGAGCAAAGTATTGTAACTCCTGCAGCTACAAAGCAGTGGAATTGACACAGGAGTCCGGGTGGGAACACGAGGACAGGGTGGAGGAAGGGGTGGGAAGGATTGCATCTTCTAGCAGAAATCTACAGTTACGTGCTTAAGGCAATAATGAAACTTCAGGGTTGTAACAAGCAAGAATTTCATCCAGGAGAAGGAAAAACAAAAACTAAACCCCAAACTGAACAAGCCAGCACAAAACCAACAACAACCAAAGAAACTAAACCAAACCAAACAACCCCAAAAGCCTACCATGGATCACATCTTCAGCAAACAATTTTTTCAAGCTTAATAGAGATGCTTGCCTAATTTAAAAATAACCATGCAGAATAATTCAGGGCTCACAGCAACAACAATGAAAAGTTTAATGTGTATCAACTAAATGTACTTAGGCGCTGGTGTATGGAATGACGGTTACTGGGCTCTCCAAGATTTGAGATTTGTGAAAAGCATTTTTCCCACTTGGCATTATAAAATCAATACTTAGCATTAACCTTAAAAACAGACAAAGAATTTTACATAGAAAGGTTAAAATAAGTAGCTAATTCCAAACAAAACATCATTTCAATATTCCAATTATCTAACATGTATACTAGAAAAAAACTGTACATTGTAAAACAACCCTATGTTTAGCTGAAAATATGTAAGTACAAGGCACACATGGGTTAATTAAAACTACAGAATACCAACATACTTTGTATTGGAAACATTAAATACTTCTGCTTGAAAAACACTTCCAAAAAGCACGTGCCACCTATCTGAAGGCAGCAATAAAAGTAAAGCAGCCTTTAACCCCTATACTATTTGAAAACCAAAGCAACCTTAGGGTTCTGTCTGTAAAAACTCCTTTCATAACATATGCATCTAAAAAAATCGTTTGCAAGTAAAAATGTTATCAGAAAAACCCATGAGATTCCAGCAAGCTGGATGCTGATGAGGGAGGAAAGAACAACTGACACAAATAGATCATAGTCAATGGCATTACACCAAACTCATCCCTTAGGAGAGACTGTCCCAGAGGGGTGAATCATTACACACTGCTGACAGCCTAGAAGTACATTTTCTATTTAGGAATGTAAAAAATACTGGGTTTAATTATGCTGTTATAAACTACAGCAAGAAAACTTGTAAAAGCTTTACACAACTCACCCACAGAGCCCGAGAAATCAACATACTGTGACCTGCATTGGGAAAGATTGCTTGACTTTATTTCCATTAGAGCAAAACTGTTGTTGTGAAGAGATACATATATTTCATCTGTAGTATATAAAGTATGTATATGCACCACTTTTTGTGTTTTTATAAAGAAAAAAAATCAATAGACTATCAATTCTTTTTTCAAAAAATTATTTTAAATAGTAAAGCTATAGTCCTAACACAAGGAAAAAATATCCCCTGAAGTCCATGTGGAACTTCACCCAGGGACAGACTAAAGCAGAAGACCATTTAGTTATAAAAGCTGTACATTTAAGTTCCAAATCTTGAAACCTTTATTTACATGAAGAGGTCTTACTTTAAAGAATAAGTGTTTGCAAGATTGGAATCCAGCAATCCTTAATCTTGTTGAAAGACTTTTTAGCATGAAGGACTTTGCTATCCTTCCAAATAAACAAAAGTAGATAATTCTGCCAAATATTTTTCAAAAGTTCTGTCTTGTCACATTACAGCATTCAGAAGTTAAAAACAAATTGTAAGATGCGAGGTAAAACATCACTGAAAAGTTCTAACAATTCAAGAAAAATAACTTGCTATTAAAAATGTATTCCCTTTCAAATATTTCTGTAAATATGAGTGCTTCGAGGTGGTGTGTTATTTAGTAGTATGATTTGCTTGATCATTAGGAGGGCAAGCCCAAGAGGTCACAGAAAATTGTGAGGTGCCCAATTTTTTATCATCTTAGCTGAGCTTGTCAGAGCAGGGTGATAATAAGACCAAAGGTTGTGGGCCCGATCCCCATATGGGCCACTCACTGAAGAGTTGGACTCGATGACCCTGTGGGTCCCTTCTGACTCGGGATACTCAGTGATTCTGTGACTACTAAAGTTTAATTCTTCCTCTGAGCACCCATGAAGCAAATGAACAGCTCCTTAAAGGGAGGCCGCATTTCTCTTCAAAGTTGTTCTTGATGTCGTCCCTGCTGCCATCTTGGTGTGCGGCATCTCCTGCGGGCCGGGGAGAGAAGCGCAGGGTGCTGGGCATGGTGAACCCCAGCTCAGCCTCTTCCATAATCCAGTATGGACAGTGCTGCCACAAGTGGTGGCAAAGCTCCAGGGAAAAGTGTTTGCTTCACAGTTCTTTTATTCGCATTGCCTGGGTATCAAGTGTGCCCTGTGGCTGATGGCGGATTGGCCATGGCTGATGTAATACCCATCTCTGATCCAGAGATCAGTGGCACTGATCTCTTCTCTCTGGCAACCAGGGACAGGACTCGAGGGAATGGGCTGAAGCTGTTTCAGAGGAGGTTTAGGTTGGATATCAGCAAAAGGTTTTTCACCCAGAGGGTGGTTGGGCACTGGAACAGGCTCCCCAGGGCAGTGGTCACAGCACCAGATTGACAGAGTTCAAGAAGTGTTTGAACAAGGCTCTCAGGCACATGGCATTCCTCTTGGGGATGGTCCTGTGCAAGGCTAAAAGTTGGACTCAGTGATCCTTGTGGGTCTCTTCCAACTCAGAATATTCTGTGATTCTGGTCCTTCAGCACAGGGAGCTGTGACTGTCCCTGCTTACCCCACGCCAGCACCCCAGTGGAGGGCACGGATGTGTGCTACTGCGGGGGAGAATGGGCACACACAGCACTAAACCCATTAATTCCAGCAGTGCTGCCCTTCAGACAGTTTTCATCTATCATTATTTTGATCCTCAAAGATATTAATCAGCATTGCCAGCTCTGCACCGTGTGCCGAATTAGCTTTTTTTTTTAATAAACAAAACAAAACAAACAAGCCGAATATTTAAACCGTATTTATAGAGTAATAAAATCTTTGAATCTCTCACATCAATCACTTGCTTGGACCACAGTCAGCTGCCCGGGGAGGACCAGGTTATAAATGGCCCGAGGAAGCGATAGGCAATGAATAGCCCTGACCCTCGCTTCCCTGCTTCGGTCGGGGCTTGCAACCTGAGCCGGGAGGGGGCAAATTCCTGCCGCTCCCGCTCCAGCCGGGCAGGGGAGGGGAGCGGAGGGCGCCGTAAAGGAGGCCCCCGGCCCCTCCTCGGCGCCGCCGTGGCACCCGCGCCCCCAAACACTCCCTTCCCACCCAAATTCTCAGCTCCATCCTACAGTTCCTCCATCACCCGAGCAGCTCCAGACAGCTTCTGTAGCAGAAGCAACCTGCCCTGCAGCATTACCAACTGATCGCGCAATAAAACACAACATCCATGCGAGAGAAAAAGCAGTTTCATCCCTCGCCAGACCACAGGTTTGCCGCCACCCGCGCGACCTGCAGCGCAGCAGAGAAGTCAACAGCTGACTGGCAAATCTTGCCAGCAAGCAGAAAAATTAAGGCCCAGAGTCTTTTCCTTTGGCCCCTTCCAGATGCCAGTTACATGGGCTGGTTTCCACTGCACTGATCAGAAGGGAACGGGCAAATACAAAAACCACGGTTACAGTCTGCATCACTCTCTGCCATTCCTCCGTGCAGCAGAATCCAAACTGACCTACATTGTTAAACCTGTTTCCTGAAACACGCAGGAATGCGGTAGAAGATGAAAACAAGGCTTGTACGCAGATATCTAAGAGACCTTGTATTTCCTATATTAGCATCTATTCATAATGAATATTTCATTGTGGTTTTTTTTCCTAATTTCTAAATTAATTTTTCTGATTTAATGTCTTAATACTTGAATGTAGCTTTTTAATGGTAACATTTTAATAGCAACATTGCTACCAGAAAGCTTTTTATAAAATTTGTCAAATTAATGGAAACTTGACATTTCAAATAATTCAATAATTCAATAATTTTGACACAAAATTATTTTGTTTAGTAAATGTGTAAAAATTATGTTTAAAAAATGTAATCAGTATTTTTCAACAAACCAATTATTAAAATAAGCAAGGATTAATGTCTTTCTCCTGTATTTAGCATGTCTCTTATTGTTTGATAATTTACTTCCATACAGATTTAATAAAAGGAAGCAATTTGCTTTTTGTCCATCGTCTTTAAAAATTTGGCAGTGAAATGTTAGTGTGCCCAGAACAATATGCTCATAAGACATACAAATTCAGATTAACTTTGTTAAATCACTGGAATTAAACAGTAACAAAAAACTTGTACTGAATTTTTTATATGTTCACTTAAGTGGAGAAAATCGTAGATCAGTACGCATTTTTAGTTTCTTACATACTATCAATAAATAATTATCTGCCAAGTCCTCTTTTAGACCTGAAATGCCAGGAATTTCAAACTTGTCCACAAAATGGTACAGCTATGCTTAAACTAATGAAGACCCTGCTGAATGTGCTGAATGAACATTCATGTATGATAAGTTCATACAAATAATACTGTTATAGAATTTGTTTTGAGGGCCTTTTAAAGACTGCAAAGCTCTCACAAAGATAGTAAAAACAAGTCCACTGAATGATAGTTTATACACACAAACCCCCCTTTCATTTATTTAATCAAGCTTTTCTGGTTTAAGTATCTAAGCTCCCAAATGAAATGATCAGAAAAAAATCCTTGAGACAAACTGTGCATATGCACTGAAACTCCTTGACAACTATAGCACTGATTCCCCCTGGCTCAACATTTCATCTCTTAGTAACATGTGGTCCTTGAAATTTAGTTAAAACATACTGTACTTTCAAAATGCACATCAGATGGAGAGAGAAAACAGAAACTAAGCTAAGGTTTGCTAATTTTTAAGAATTTAACAAATAGATTATATTCGTCATCCTAAAACCAGAAATACTGCAACAAAATCAATAATTTTGTGCCATTAACTCACTTAAGACAATATAATATACTATAGGTGCATTTCATGACACCTATTGTGGCCAGTGCTGGCTTAGATCCCTTGTAATGGACATACAGTAAAAAGGAAATCAAATTATAACTATAAAAACATGTCAGTGTTATATATATAATTAAAAAAAATATACTGATTCCCATTAAAAAGATATTAATATGTAGATCACAGGAAATCTTAAACATTGATTATACTATCTAATAATGAACACTAAAAAAAATCATCTTTCACCAAATGCTCCAACTGCAGCCACTTCAACAGTCTAATCTTAGTCCATTTACAGCTGTCACCAGTTAAAGAACGATCATCCAAAGAAGTACTGTGTGAAGATTAACAATAAACCCACATAAGCATGGAATGGGCTATCATTTCCCAATAAACTACTGATGATTATTGTCAGTAAAAAAGGAACCATATTACAAAAATAAATTAATCTGCCATTTAAAAAAATATGTAATCGCTCAATAAAAATAAATTAATGAAGATTGATGTAAAAATTCTTTGGGGAATCTGGATCTCTCTATTACATTATTAAAGATAACGAGATGTTGCTCAAAGCAGACTCCAGATTAATTTTAAAAGCATATGTATTCTTGAAAAAGGTAGTTACTAAATGTAAATACATATAAAATGGAATATGCATTTTTATTTTTTATGTAAGTCTTTAATAATTTCTGCTGAAGACAATGTAGGCACAGATCAAATTTAAAGGAACCTTCTCAATCAGTGTCATGAATTTATATAATTGTAAACATTTTCAAATCCAATAGATCATATTTTGGAATGTGGTAAACTTTCTTTTTTAATTCTTGAGGAGGAGAAGGCATAGCTAAGAGGAGAAGCTGATAACCTACTTTCTTAATAGTCCAGGATAATTAAGCACTTCTTAGTGAAAGATGTGGTAATTACTGCTCCATTAAGTGTTCCCAAAAGCAGGAACTAACACTAACAAAATCCTAATCCTCCAAATCTAAGCAAAAATTTTATCTTCAGATGTACTATATTTCTGCCTAAAAAATCTTGAATATTGTTTTCATCTTAACAATGCACCTTAAAAATGCTCTCTCATTCTCTACAGTTCAATCCCACAGTCCTCTGTGACTAGTCCTGCAAAGTTAATGGTGACATATGAATTTCCCTACAGTACCAGAAATTAGGAGTTTCTTTGTTTATTAATGCATCTGCTTCACATCCAGATCAATCACCTTCAAGTAATGTCTTTCTTTAACAATTTTCACTAATTCCTGAATCCAATTAAACACACTTGTAAAAATTATTTTATCTTTTTTTTTTTTTTTTCCCCAGGTTGCAATAGTTTCTAAACCAGAATCACACACAACAAACAGGAGGCCCTGTTAGCTAAGACCGGCCAGCATGCTAGAGCCACACAGACCCCTGCAGAAGAAACCATCCATTCCTTGCAGGGTTCACTTCTACCCTACACTTCCCACCCATTAAACAGTTCTGCAAATCATGCTACATGAAAACATTGAACAAATGTGATTTTGACTCATATAAAACAGCTATTACAAATGTAATGTGCTTTCTTTAATTAACACACACAGGCACACAAACCTCTAAAACCAAACAACAAAGCAGGCAAACAAAGCAGATTTAGCACAGCCAAATGAGAATTATTCACTGTATTGGAGACCTGTTGAGCACTGTGGTGAAATGGAAACTTTTTTACAAATATTTGAGGACTATACTATGTCTCCAAATCTGTGAACTGTCCACCTGCTCCTGTCTGAGTAGGAGTTCACTACTTCCTCCTCCCCACCAGTCAGTGCTCTCCCTTGACTCTGAGTGGTATCTTACATCCCTAACATCAGGGCCTGGGAAGAAGACAGATCATGAAGGATCCAGCCAGCAGGACTCCCATCCTCCCCCTCATCAACACAGATATGCAATACTGCAAGTTACAAGGTTTTTAAAAAAAAATTCCCAGTACCTACTGCATCCCATCAGCCCTACTAGAAATCAAAGGCCCTGCACAGGGCTCAATAAATGTTCAACACCCCATAGGCACTTTCACTGCAAGGGTGAACCACATTCACCTTCAACAGAACCTGCCTGTGGCCACAGTGAGGGGGCTTTGCCACACTGGGGGCATTTCACATACTTCTTCTACTGCTTTTTCCTACTGTGAGGAACTTACTTGGGACTGAGCAATTTTTCAACAGGAAGATGGAAAAACCCACATTATCAGCCCGAGACCTTAGCATTAGAGCAGACTGGTAGTTGAGCGGTCAGGTGAATTTGGGTAAGGCATTAAATATTATACATTCACAGTAGAAAAAAGTAGCATATTGTGAAAAGTATATACAAATTACATACATAACATAATATGTATGCACGAACTTGAGAAGTTGTACCACTTTTAGTCAACTTTTAATTAACCAACAGTGACCCAAACCCTGTTTACTATTCTACATTTTAGGTGCTGTACAGGGAACAGCTCAGATCACAGTATGGCACTCACATTTTTGAGCACAAAATGCACATTTACAGCCTTATGAAAACAAAAGCCTGTAAACCACATACTTCCAGTAAAAGCATTCATGTAAGAGACTTAAAATCCACTTCTAATGCTGTCCATTTTATTGAACAAGTTTCATAGGTCAGTAGGACCACTTCACTTGATAGTACTGAGCAGAATTTGGCCCATCAGGTCTGTAATATCAACAAGAAGAAAAGAGACGTTATAGTTCCATTACATTAAGGAAAAGGAATTTTGTTCACTGTTGAAACAATTCTCAAATTTCCATTCACCTGATGTACTACTGTATTTAATATCTGGGAAAGAGGGCAGCAAACAAGTTCGTGGATAATTCTTGGATCTAATCCCACTTTAGTGTCAAAAATGGCTGATTCTCAGGATGTACAATCTGCATGCCTTAGACCAGGTAATTAAACTGGGTGAGATAACTATATATATGTTAAATAGAGGAGGCAGTTGGGGGTCTAATTCAACATCTACAGAAGTCAGCTTGGGTCTATTAGGTACATTCCATACTACTACTTTTATATATTTCTAGTATTTCCAGTACAATGAGTCTAAAAATATTCAGAAATTACTACATGTGGTCAGCAGAGGCTTTTTAAATCCCCTTATTTCCCCTAAGATTGTATTATTACAAATAGCTCATAAAACCAACCAAGATTTTGACTATTACCTTGGAAAACACACCTGTAAAATGAAAGAAAACATTTTTTAAACTATAGCACATGTGCACAATTAAGAGATTTTAAAGACACCTGTACTTTGAAAAAAAATACAGAATGATGCTTATTCTAATCTCCTTAAAGTACACAGTGGCCATCACTTTTAGTCTCAGTTTCAGACCAGGGTTTATTTTGGTGCATATATTTATATGACCATAAACAGAGAGTTGTAACACAAATGTTAAAGTAGCCTCACGTGGCACTATTATAAAAACAATCAAGAAAAAAAATTCTCTCAACACTGCATACCTTAAAATTACCATGAAAAATTAAAAGAAGGCCTCTCTGGGAACAGATTATCTCTGATGGGAAAGCCACTATCAGCTAAATTGATGAGAATTACACATTTGTGAATGCAATAACAACATTTGTGTTTTCTGACAGAGCATAAGATCTGTTGTAGTCATGAAATACTACTTTGACTTTGTAGATAAATTCATACACTCCAAATATTGATTACATGTGCCTTTACTCAGATTTTATGTGTTAAACAATTTTAACCAGTGAAAATACTGACTTTATGATGCTAAAAAATGAATCCAAACTTTCCAGCCTTCCTCCTGCCAAAAAATGCAATTCTAGCACCAGATCAGAACTTTGGAATGGAAACTGTGTGATTTTCTTGGTTCCTGCACTGATAATAGAATAAGAATATTCTACAAACTCTCACACAAATAATCTCAAACGTTTGGATGCATTTAATTTTCAAAGTTGAAATTCCATACATACGGAATAATTAAAGAGCTGTACTTTCCAGATTATCAACTAATTTCACTAAGATCTCACCTATCTGCTAAAAAGATCTATCCAAAATATTATGAACATGCTCTGTAAATATGCTTATTTCTGTTCTGTAGAAGAAAAAGCCCACATAATATTTATATGAATCAAAAATTCCCTGATTTTTTTTGACTTATAAATAGTGCTTTTTGTAAAACTGCAATCAATATATTTCAGTGCCACCACTGAACTGTAATCACTAAACAAGAAAAAGAGAAACTTGAAGACTGAAGTGTGACACAAAGATTCCTGAAACATTTCACTTCCAGAGAGAGCTCAGATGCTTGTACTCATTCCACTACCCTCAAGTGCCCTTTTTCTTGGAAAGTCATTATCACTTTTGTCGTCTCTCCATCCCCAGCTGAAGGTGGCAACCCGAGAACTCTGCTATTTTGCACCAGGAGACTGCAGTTTCATTCGCATTTCTGTGTCAGTAGCTTCCAGCTCTTTCCTCCAGTACCTTCACCTCACCTGGCTGCTGCTTGCTTGCACCCTTGGCCACCCTTCCATGGTGCCAACACTGCCCACCCTTATTTGTGGGGATCATGGGGATTCTCTGATATGAAAAATGGTACAAAAATCAGATACAAACATTTCCCCAGCTGAGTCTGCAATGCAGTCCCACAAGCACTTATCCTAGACCAACAAGAGTGACAGAAAAGGTCTTGAGGCTTACTGAGGCAGCTGCACTGCTGTCAAATGTAAAAGTCAAGTCATGTCCGTAGGATACCCACCGAGAAGGGTGGCTGTAGGAGTTTAAGCCTCCACCTATTCACCTCACACTGCTACTGCAAAGCCTTATTTGGCTGCTTGCAGAGCAGCTGCTGAACTGCTGCATGTTACAGCTTTGCATGTTAGGAAAAAATCAAATTCGGTGCCAGTTTTCCATAGTACAGCAGACTCTGAAGCTTGCAGCAAGTTCCACAGCTGCTCCACAAGCAGCCAAGCCACCTCTGGAGAGGGGATCTGGAATTCCCTTTAGCTATCTCCCACGCAGTTAACCCCTCCTCCATTTTAAGTCAGAACCAGCCAAATTAATCTGAGGAAAAGCCTGGACACCAGTTTCTCCAACTAAATAGGCTCAAGCAATCAGAAGCACTTCCCCACCTTCCATGCAGAGTTGTTTAGTGATACTCTGGTGATGTAAAAGCAATTTAAGGATTTACTGCTTTCGCCCATGATATCCATCAAGCAAAAGCCAGTCCAAATCTGTCCTGAAGAACTGTCCTTTAAAAAGAGCCATGCATCACATAATATCTCTCTAACAGTCCTGGTTACTTGCAGCTGATTTTAAAAAAGGCAAAAAACCAGCACCCCTACATACAGGGAATTAAAAATGTAAACAGTATGTCCTTATTTATTTGTGTTGGTTTTAACAAACATCATAAATGGTCTTTACCCTCTAGTTTGTAGTTCCTAGAATCTTTCTTAAATGACATCTTTACAGTCACTTGTATATACCTTTGTAGAACCTGGTGGGCCTTATTTTGCTTCTGTTGATTAGTGGGGAAATATGGCCGGCCTTTACTGCAATGAAGGCCTGTACTGCAATTACTTTACTTAAGGCAGATGAATTAAACAATATTTACATGGGAGTATATTTTGTAAAGAGCATGAAACAAAACTCTGGATGTCTCTAAATATACCTACTACCTCAGTAAGGTAGTTGCAAACCAGAACAAGCAACAATAACAACATTTTTCCCAATTTGACAATTCATTTCCTTTTAGCTTCGGTTCATGTATCTGCTTTGATATCTTATGTTTGTGTCCCAGACAAAATATCCTCTTCCTTCCAGTATCCCAACCCCTGTGCACAACTTCCTCAGTCTTGGAGAAAAGGACGATAGCGTGCTCTGGAAAGGGTGCACTTACTGCTCTGCCAAAGAGGGAAACACCTCTTAAGACAAAGTTGTCCCACTGCAGCCCTCTGCCTTTGGGCCGCTTGTGACTTCTGCTTGTTAACGTGCAAGGCTTAAAACTCTTCAGCAAAATCTGATCTGATTCAACATCACTTAGGTTTAATGGTGCTGCCATTCACCTAAATACTACATAGATTTACTAATAAAAATTTACTACAGTGTTTGGGTTAGAGGTAAATAGATGAACTCTGGAAGGTTCAGAAGATGGCAGCTCCATATTTCAAACAACCAAATTGCTAGTTTCTTCAGACAACCATCCTAAACCATCAAGCTGTCAGGGAAGTATTTTGCCATCTATGTGTCCATACACGATACTAACTTGTACAGTAATTAGTAGACAGAATAAATTATTAAAAAAAAAATCCCAGTGCTGTAGCGCTCCACACCACAAATCAGTGGTCCCCATCACTTCTCTGCATGCTGCAGCCCAGCTGGTGTGTGCCAGAGCTTGGCTCCGGGTCTCCAGCAGCTCCATCCTGTTATGGACACTACATGCGCTGAGGCTGCTGAGCAGACTTTGCCACCCGCGTCTGATCCCTGTCGGATCTCCCGTACACATGCTCACTGCAGACACACGTTTACTCCCCGTTCGCTTCCTTCCTCAGCCTCCCTCCCTAAATCCTGCTAGCCACTTCTGTTTTGATTAGGACTGGGCCTGCCTGGTCCCCAGCAGACGTCAAAGATGACAAGTCTGTAATAGCATACTCTGCATGGAGACTTCTACAGTCCAAATAGACATTCCTATGTCATATTAAACATAAGGAGCAATGAAATACTGATCCCACTTGCTCGCCCAGGACTTCCAGTTATCCTGAGCAATTAAATAGTTTTTAAAGGCTCCCAATAAAACAAAAATGAAAAAGAATGAATGCATCCTTGAAAAGGCACGGGATCACACGTGCTCACAATATAAGAAAGTCAGCATTGAGTGTATAATGCCATGCCCTACTCTGTCCTAGAAAAAGTAGTTCAACTATGCCTAAAAACTAGGAATTCAAAGAACGGGCATCTGATTCATCATTGAAAAGGACAGTTGGTCACATTAAGGGAAAAGACTGTTCAGATGCTGCTTATGTGTCTCATTTTCCATTTATTCTTCTGTTTATAGTCAAAATAGTCTCAGTAATTTTTCCTCCTTCTTTTGATATAGGTACTTGAAACAATAAGAGCAATATTTATAATGCACAAATGATAGTGCAGTACAGAAGCACTCAATGAAAGAAAAAAGGGTGTTTTCCATTTTTATCAAAATTTGTAGTAACAGTAACTTGTAGCAACAGCAAGAAAGTTCAGATGAAAGTGAAAATTTTCAAGCCAACTATGTTCCTTTTAATGAGAAAACAAAATACACCAGCTCCTATATGCTGCTCCTCCCTTCCTTCCTCTCCCCATCTCATAAAAGAGGATCCCAAAGAAGGATCGTGTTTAAGGTCCCAGTTCAGAAATCCTGTATCAATCCCTTATTGTGGTAAGAATTTTGGACCACAGAGCCATGTCCCAACAAACTCCATCTAAACTGAACAATCCACCCCATCCTGAAAAACTACATTACTGAGAAACAGACATAAATTTATAACCCTTGATACTCACAAATGCATATTTAATTGCATCTGTTTACGTTCAGCACCCTACAGTCCATTATCATCTTTAACATCTGGGCTTCATGCTAGGCAAAGGAAAAGAGACTTGTTTCTAACTTGATCTGTACAAAGTGTGTGCAAAAAAGAATATGCAGCATTTTTGCCTTACTGCCATCCAAAAAAAAAAGTAGTACGTATTTAAGTTGGGTACAATTTTGAATGTGCAAAAGAAGTTTTAACAAACATTATCCTTTTCTGATTCTATGAGAACTTCAGCTCTTCTTAGTTCTTTGCATTGAAAACCTTTTTTCATGTGCACCACAAAAGGTTTCCCTCACTTCACCTCTCCAGTCTGCTTTACCCTTTGACAAATAGATCTTTTTCTAAAATTTAATAAGAGTCACTCACACATAACTAGGTCCAAAATTCACATCACAAAAGAGAAACAAGCTATTTTATTCATTCCATGGTAACCTACTAAGAGCACATATGACAATATTCAGCTAAATTCAGTAAGGTGCACATTCAGTGGATTTAAAAATGTTACAAAGGACTATCACTGCTACTCTTCCTTTTTTTTTTTTTTTTCAAAAGAAACACAGGACTTGGCACATTGCTGCATTGAGCATGGCTTCTGTTGAAAAAATCAAATTGTTTTTAGAGCTTATAATTTTGATATGACCCTGAATGACTCAAACAAACAACTTAAAGATATAAGCTGTATCAGAATAAAGTTAAAAAGGAAAAGAGTGTGGGTATGTGTAAGTGTACCAAATTACATTGTAGACACACAGATGCACATATATAATGGCTGACGTGTTTCTGCCTTAAATAATGCATCCAGCTCTAGGTACCTCATTACCAGAAGGGTAACAACAGTCTGAAGGTAGTTCAGAGAAGATCAATCAAAATTATTAACACCAAAGGAGGGACTTAAAAGGCAGGGTTGAAAACTCAATACTGCAGCTGTTTTGTGAACAGGTCTTTCATTGGGTGAAGGGGAAGAGAAGTCCAAACAAAAGCATGGTCCTCTAAAAATGTACCAATATATACAATTAACAAAGCACTCAGTTTAGAAAAATGTGAGTATAATCCACACACAGCTAAAGGGGAACTCCAAGAAGAAAGCAAAATTACTTACTGCAAGCTCAAAAGTCTAGGTATAATGAGCTTAAACTATTACAGGAATTTTGACTTGACATACAGTAAGTTTTTATAGCAAGATCTCATAAACTGGGCATAACCTCACCAAAAAAGGTAAGATAAGAAAGTAAAAATATTGTTGTAGGGTTCAAGCTAGCTTTGACAGGACTTTGACTAAGTAAACTAGAAGCTTCTCTCCTCTGCTCAGACTGCCTAATTCTATAAAATTATACTAGTAGCTACAAACACTGCAGAATGAGTGAATGAATGCATGCAACACTATCTGCGCACACATAAATGATGAAGTGTTTTCAAGGCAGTTTTGAACAGTAGTATTTTGTTTCAACAGATTAATAAACTAACATCTTTGCCTTAAAAAGGACCCTCCACATGACAAAATTTCTCAGATTAATGAAACCAATAGGAATAGGGTCCAATCACTGTGCAGGCAACAGTTGTACAAGCAGCACTGTTAAATAACATTACAGATTTAAAGACATTTTTATGCTCTGGCTGTTACTGCTAGAACTGGTCAGCTAGTTAGCTAACACAAAGCATTCTGTGTAGCAATATCAATTATCTAAAACGTACTCTGAAACACAATAGATTCCCCCATTACATTACACAGAAAACCGATGGAAAGAAGATTCATGTCACCATGAAGTTATATATATACACCTTAGACTTCACCAGAAAGAAAATGATGAGAAACATTATTTTCTTTGCTGTAAGAAATACTAATAATAACTTCACTCAGTAAGATGTATCTCTAAGTAAACTCAAAATGACTGAGGCACACAGTTAACATGAAATGCAACACGGTATTTTTCACTGCATTACACTGTGGTATGTCTTAGAAACCCAAAGGTATGGATAAGTTGTAGATTATTAAACTGTAATAAACAAACTTGTCTAACATTTCCTTCTTTTCCCCTCCTTCAGGGGACACAACTCAATAGAGACTTCCAAATTTACTACTACTTTATTATTTTCTATGACTACTTTCCATTATGAAACCGAAAACCTTGTCTAGTATTACTTAAATGTATCAGGTTATCATGCAGTTCAATACTTCTCTATTTCCACAACTCTAAGAATATCTTTGTTTTCAAATGTGTTTTTTATTAACAGCACTGCTATGTTTCAAATATTTGTCTTCTACAATTCAAGAAGCAAAAGAATGACATATATTAACACAAAGTTACTTTAAAAAAAAGGGGGCGTTTATCTCTAAAGTAAATTTATAAAACTGTAAAGAGCAACTTCATGACTTAAAAAGATATAAAGAAAGGAAGAAAAGGGGAAAAAGGACGAAGACTGCTCCTTATTTGATAAGTGTTTCATTCATTCAGTTCTAATGAGAAAAAGCAGCAGCTTAAAGAGGGGGCAGCTTGTATGCCAGTACAAAGCAGGAAGTGTAGGAATTTAGTGAGTTCACTATCGGATTCTACACCTTGTACGTAATTCCAAATGCAAGCAACTATACTGAAGTGGAGGCCCTTAGGTGCAAGGGCACATGTAAGGCAGCAAGACCAGAAATCCACCCCACCACACACTGCAAGGCAACAGGCCACAGCAGCAGTTTCTTTAGAAGTTTCAGCCACCTTTTTACTAATCTAATCAGAGGTGTATGCTTTAAAAAAGCCTGACAAAGTTACTGCAGAATAAAGCCGGGCCACCAAATGCATCATCAAAAGAGAGTCACTATATAATCATGGAACACCCCCTTCACCGTCATTGCAAACGTCATAGAAAATGGACAACCACGTAAAAAGATGCCTTTTGCCTCTCTAACATGGCCCTAGCCAACCCCAAAATGGTCTCTTTACCTGATTCCTCTCTTCTCTGATCACAGAGAAGATAGGTGAAATTCAAAATAGCCTTGTTGCAACGGGAGACTTACAGAAGGAGCAGGGAAGGTCTACACATGCTCCTTCTTCAAAAAACACAGTACAGATCTCGAAAAAAGTTCCCTTATCATTTTGTACGTATTTTGCATCTGAAACTCTTTTACATGAAAGTAAAAGTTTCCACATTCAAAACACAAAACCATCCATGCTGTTGTGCTTAAAAACAAAACCATGGACCATACACACCCCTTGTCTCCCCAACAGCCTTACAGAGACACTGCTTTTGGTCTGAATACTTAAATAATTACTTTTTTTTTTCTCCCTAGAAAGGAATAATTAAAAATCAACCGGCGAAACCACATACACGCTTCAGAGTATCACCACAGGGACACTCACAGGTCTGAATTACTGCAAAATAACACTATAATTATGTCTTAATTTCACTAACTAATCTCAGATGAGCTTTTAAAAAGTAATTCGAGGTTTACAAGTAAACCGTTTAAAACTGTACTCAAATGTTATCTGAATGAAACCCGACATTTATTTATCCTTTTCCCAGCTTGATTTTAAACAGTTTCCAAGGAAAGGCATATCTGCTCTTGATCAGTCTGGTGACAAATGATAAACCTTGTTAAAAAGTGTGACATTTGAAAATAAATAAAAACCACAGGAGACTTTTCTAACCTAGGAGGAAGATATGAAGAAACATTATCCCCTTGCACAAATCACCAGCGACAGAGACTAAGCACAATCTAACGAGCTTATTTACTCAAATTGTACACTGCCAACAAAACCACTACCTAGGGCAGCTCTTTAACTACAGATACACTTAAATACCTAGAAAAAAATAGGTTACTTCTCTTCACATAAAACCGGAGTCCCTGTGAGCTCAACCAAATGTGGCAGGCTGAGATAGAAGACAAAAACGGGTCTTACTTGGTGTACAAAGACATCAACTGGAGACTCCAAGGGGCTTCCCTCTCGGTTGCTCATGGAGATGAACCCGAATCCCATTCTCACATTGAACCATTTGCAATGGCCGGTTCCGTGCAAAACCTGGGATTCCTCCTCTTCTTCCTGCTCCGGCAACTTCCCGGGTTCGTCTCCACCTTTACTCGCCCCTGCTGAGGAAGAGGGAAAGGCGGGGGGTGTGGGGGGGAAGGGGGGAGAAAAAGAAGGAAGAGAGGAACAAGATGCAAAGCAAAGAGTTAAATTCTGGTAACATCCTTTTGCCGCTGTATAGAGGAGTTACTACAAACGGAACAGGGGGAAAAAAGGGGGACGAACAAAACAAAATCAAAAAGCAAACAGCGAAGAGTGCGTATCTTTCCTAAATCGTAAAATAAACAACCTTCTCCCCAAAATACGTAAAAAAATTAAATCACCGGAGGTTACAGAGAGGAAACACTGCGCACGGAGGCTTTCCCTCTCTCTGAGCCCAGGGCAGCCCACGTTTCTGTACATACGTGTATTTTTCCATTTAACTCCATCTTTCAGCCACATTACAGCACGGAACGCGATACTTTACTTGAATATTGCTGGTTTAAGACCGATCCCATTTCTCAACAGAAATTCTCAGCCCAATTAGTCTCTCCTCCCAAGGCGCAGGACCGGGGGGGCGAGGGGGGAGGCCGGCCGAGGAGGGGTGGAGGAGAGAGAATAAGCAAAATTGGGTAGATTGCACAACTGGTTATTGCACATGCAGCGCCGAAACCACTATTTTCCAAAGTGTATCCATCCCTCCTTGGAATAAACTCTCGATTAAAGTTGGGACAGGTGTACGGCCGTTTTCTCATCCCACCACTGCAACTGTGCTTAATCAAACAGGAACAATTCAAACAATAGCCCCCTGAAAGCTTTTCAAGTTGTGAATCGGTGTGGGCGGTACGGAACAGTTTCTGAGCTGGGTAACAATGGGTTTGGAGAAAGCCCCCTTGCGCGAGCTGCTAAAAAAGGGTAATGCATAGTTGGGTTAAAAAGGGGTGGGGGGAGGGAGGAGAGGGGGAGAGAGCGAGCGAGCGAGCGAAAATCATAGTAAAACAATAGAAAAAGAAAATTAACCTTCGGCCATGTTGCCCCACGGGCCCTCTGCTCCAAACTCGTGAGATGAAAACTTTCCCTGTGGATCGAAGTGGTCTTCTGCATTAATCTAACATCCTGATTTTGAACGATCGCAAATTTAGCTCGCATGGTCTAATGTGCTTTCCCTCTTTTGATTTTTTCCCGTCTCTCTCGCTCCGTTTCTGGCCCCCTGCGCACACGTGACTCGGTCAATTACATGCTTTCTTGCTACTAATTTCGCATCGGATCCTTAAGGGGTTGGCAGGAGGCAGGAGCAGCCAATCGCCATTTCAAGTAGCCTGACACACCAAAATAATTTATGAATGAACAAGAAATTTTCAACACGGCGCTTTTTTTTTTTTTTTCTTCCCCCCCTTCCTTTTCGGACAGCTAATCTGCACGCTTCTTTACGGGAAATCGAGATGACGTATTATTCTGGGGTTTCTGCCCTCCCGTGCATGCACAAATCCGTAGGAAGATCCGTGTGTTTCTAGATACAGCCCACTGAACAACAGCTGCGCGCAAGGGCGGCCGTGCGGAGGAGATTATGGGGGTATCTGTGCCCACCGCAGGCGGGCTCCGCGCACGCACACCAGGGCGAGATGCTCGCGGACCAGGGACACACGTGTGTGCAGACACGCACGGGGAGCGCCGGCAGGCATCTGTGGCACCCTCTGCGCACAACGCGGGCAGATGCGCAACTGGATCGTTACTAATTTCGCATTCAAATTAAAAGCGCGCCGGAAACGCGATATCACCTTAATATGCCCCAGAATGTGCGGAGATCTAGCGTTTCACAACATTTCTGGAGGGGGGATGGGGCGAGGGATTGTACTTCACAGGTTTCTCCGCCATCTCTTTCCGGGGGAGGGGATGTGATTAATGACTTCCTAAATAAGAGCCCAGTTTTCAAGCCGAGAATTGGAGTGAACCTCAATCAGCAGTTGGGAGAGGACTGACAGAGAGAGGGATTTACTGGAGAAGAGGGCGGAAAAAAAAAAAAAAAAAAAAAAAAAAAAAAAAAAAAAAAAAAAAAAAGCCTCGGGGGAAGAGGACAAAGAGGGGAGAAATAACGCTGACCGGGGACTGCTGTTTTAAGTCTTCACTGCCAGCGGGAGTTGGGGATCCAATTCGGAAAAAAAATGTGTGATGTGTAACGGGCTTAGTAGCAGCCCCTTTGCAAAGGCACTCCCCTTCCGCGCTCACAGGTACACAGCTATGGCCCTGCCCTCCAGCCCTTCTCGTTGCTGGACGCATGGCCAAATGCTTTTAATGTTTTATAAACGTGAAAAATAAACAAACAATTAGGGAGAATTAGTTTTATTTTCCATCTGTCCATCTCCTTTAGTGTAAAGATACAGATGAAAGTATTTTGTCCTCATCACCATCTACTCGCGTTAACCTCGCTTTCCATCCGGTATTTTTTATATGTATGTATGTGTGTGTGCGTATGTGTATAATATATCTCCTTTAAACATTGCCCATATCTTGTTAAATCTTGGACTCTGACTTTCTTATTAGCCCCCTCCCTCCTCCCCCCAGCATCCTCTCTTATCCCAAGGACACACAAACAAAAGCCAAGGCAACAAACTGATCCGTGCAGAACCTGAATGCAAGGGGCTTATGCATTTGCAAAGCACTTGCTGTTGTTTGCGAAGTGGCGTCGATCAGTCTGCCCAGTTAAGGGGAACGCCTTTGCCCCCATGGGCCTGTTTACTCCTTTTGTTGCCTTTCAGGAAAGCGTCAATTCCCCCGCTAGCGCCTCATTTCTGTGTGAAACACCAAGGTGGAGGCTCCGTGTGATCGTTTGCAAGAAAGAAGCGAGGGTGGGCAAGAGTGTACAAATACAAGCACCCTGGCAAGTGGAGCAGAAGCTTTAAATCCTGAAATTCCTTTGCAGTCTTCAACCGTAAATTTCCTATAGGTTATTTCAACAGTGAGGTCGACTTCCTACACTGACCTGCCTTACGCATTCGTGCAACATACCACCGCTTTTGGCTCATAACCTCCCTTCCCCCCTTACAATAGCGATTATTTTACAATATTAAATCTCCAGTAATTTTATATGCTTGGATCTTATGACCCGGACGATATCTAATTTATAATAAATGTACGAGATTTTAATACACGTGACACCTCCGTTATGAACAAGAAATTAAGATACCGGAAGAAAACAATCCTTACACCTCTTACTTGAAGTGCCCGAGACTACGTTTCTTGTGGCAGAAAGGCACATTTATAAAATCAAGATCTCTCTGCCCCTCCACTCGAAAAGACAGAAAGTACCCGTTTAATAGAAAGTTTTAAGAGTCTTTATTTTTTAAAGATTTATTTATTTTACCGGCATTTGTTATAAAAAACCCCTTGGAGCCTAGAATATTGGTTAAACAGACACAAACGAGTTGATTGAGTTCATTACATGGACAAAATGTCTTGTTAGCAAATTTCAGTGAAAAGAAAATTCAGTATAATATGTTCTTCGATGAAGAAATGAAAGGCTACAAAACCACGTAAATAAATGAATGTAAATATATTGGTTGCAAAATTTTTCTTATGTTGCAAAATTAGTGCAGATTTTGTAAAATGGAGGGAGGTGGGATTTGCAATGTGTCTTTACTGAGATTTTCAGGCCTCCAGTATTAGTGGAATTAAGGTTGGGGTCACTGGACTGGTCACCGGTGTCAGATGTTATCGACTCATTCATTTCCTGCAAGGGACATCAGCCTTTCAAGTTTTGTGGAAGGTAGAGAGCTGTTGCCAGCTGGGAACTCTCCGGGAAAAAGAAGAAAAAAAAGGAACCCCAACCAACACCCTTCCCAAAATTCATTCTGAAAGAAGGGGAGGGGGGAAGAGGGAAAAAAAACCCTACGGAACAAGCCAGTTCGTGGAAAAAAAATAGTTTAATGGTAATGGTTTAGACATTAAAAAAACCCCCCCACCAACTATTTCTATCCTTGTATTTCGCTACAGAGATGCTAATTTTGGTGAAGACAATTATAGGAAGCTGGAATCATTGTCTTCCTACATGCACAGCAAGAGCTCGCTTGAAACTATGTAACCAAAACCAGTGGTGTTGGATTTCCCATTTGTCACCTTCCTAAAACTTTTAAAGTCCTAACTTCGGTTTCTTCTATTCCCTTAAACAAAACCAAAATAAGTCAAAAACCCCACAACCTCCCCCCCCCAAAAAAAAAACCCCAAACCACCACCCGGCCCCCCAAAACAGACCCCCCCCCCCAAAAAAAAAAAAAAAAAAAAAAAAAGGAAAAAACCCTCACCACAAAAATCCAAACAAACGACGGAGCCATGTGCATTTGAAACAAAACGCGTGTTTTACACTTGAAAGCAGAGCTCGGGGTGCTGCCACCACTTCCCATTTCAAAGCACAGCCAGCGCTCCTCGCCGACGGGCAGGCAGGAGGGGCAGGGACGGCGCCGGGGCGCCCCTGCCCCCTCTCCTCCGCTGCCCGGGCCTGGCTGCTCGGCGCCGCCCCGCCGATGTTGGACCGAATAGGATGCCCGTCGTGTTTTTCTACACGGTCTCTACCGAAACCGGCTCTTCCTAGATTTGCGGTCGGAGGGGCGCCTTTCCCGCCGCTCCTACGGGCGGGAGGCTGTGCCGGTGCGGAGCTGTTCCCGCCAAAACCCTCTCACCTACATTTTGGGCGCCAAAGCCGCTTTCCCTTTCCGCCGCCGCGCAGCGCCCGGGTCGAGGGCGGGGGTGGCCACCAGCCCGGCGGGCCCCGCTCCCGGCGCGGCTGTGCCGCTCGCGGGGAGAAGAGGCCGCTTCCCACCGCTGCGCGCCCCCGGGCGCAGGGCAGGGCGAGAGTCGAGCTTTGCCACCGGGCTTCTGTTTAACACTGGCTTCCCAGCGGGGACGTGGCGGCGTGCCTTCCCGCGCCTTTGGGAGAGCAGCGTCGGACGCGCTCAGGACACCGCCAGCTCCCCTGGTCGGGCTTATTACCCTCCCTTTTAATCGCGTGCATTAATAGTAGAAAATATGCAATTTTAAATTTGTTGTTGTTGTTGTTGTTAACAAAACACAGCGCCGGCCCAACTGCGCGCTGCCACGGCTCGGATCGAGCAGGGACGGGGTTTGCCCGACGTGCGACTGCGGGGTATGAAGTTACAGGCTTTATAGAGGCGCCTTCGCACCGCGCCCGTCCCGAACCGCGGCTCTTTTCGGGAAATGCAGTTTCAGGGCGCAGAAAGCGCCTCTCTCCCCTCACTCCCGCCCGCCGCAGGAGCTCGGTTTTTTAGCCTTCCCGGCGCTCCTCAGCCGTCACACCCAAGACGGGCGCTCCTGGGTGCCCGGAGTCCGCCTCTGCTCCCTCACGGGGAGGGGGCGGCCCTCGCCGAGGTTCGCAGGCACCACTGCTCGAACTGGGGGCCGGAGCGCGGTTTCAAGCACGAACTTTACGGGCACTTTCAGTCGAAACGAGAAGCGGCGGCCGTGGGTGCGGCGCGGGTTCGCTCTGCCGTCCGTGCATCTCTGCTGGCCGTGCCGGCGGTTTGCGGGGGAGTCCTAAAAATACTGTCAATTACTGTGATCCCGCGCATGACCCGCGGGCAGGAGGACGCGGGAGACACTCACTCGGAGAGCTCGGATGCAGGATGTGGTCTCACGTACATTAACCGTCTCTCAGCTGCGGATTTGCAACTGATAGCGGCCGCTTCCCCGGGGGATTTAAGGAGGCTCTGGAAGCAGTCGCGGGAGACCGTCTGAGAGTGCTAACGCCCCGCAGGGAAGACTGGCCCTCGCGGAGGGACCGGCCGCACGGCCCGCTGTCACCGCTTCGTCCCCCGCTCGGCAGGCAAGGACCATGAGCGGGCGAGTCCGCGCCTCGGGAGCTTTCGCTCCTGCCCGTCTCCTCAGGCGGGACTGCTGCACCGGGGCTTGGTGTGCGTGTCCCAGCGGGGAGCGCATCCTCCCCCGACGGGCAACTGCCCAGGCGCTCTCGCCTGCGCCAGCCCGGCGGTGACACGGACAGCTTCTCCCGCCCCAGCACACAGGCAACACCCGGCGCCTGCCATCGCCCGCCTCAGGCCGCCCACCGCTGTAGGGAGCGCGTCCCGCGGTGCGGGAGGCTCACGGGTATCCCCGGGATGCGCGCTCCTCCCTCGGGCGCGCAGCGCCGCTCCGCGGGGAGCTCCGCGCCCCAGCCCGCGCATGCGGGCGCCCGGGCAAGGGGGCTGGACGGGCGGGCAAAGGGGCTGGACGGGCGGGAAGGGGGCTGGACGGACGGACAAGGGGGCTGGACGGGCGGGCAAGGGGGCTGGACGGGCGGGCAAGGGGGCTGGACGGGCGGCCCTGGTGAGGCGTCGCGATCGGAGGAGGTGCGTGGCAGTAATGTGACAGCAGCACGAGAATAACTCCACGAGTATAAATTTTAGTCAGCGACTGAGGTGTGTGCGCCCATCGGGTGGTGGTCCCGCAGCGCTCATACAAACCCGTGGGCTCCCACCATTTGCGACAGATATGTGACATGGGGTTACTGTAAATAAACTTTCCTTATGTAATTGTTTATTTTTCTTACAGAAGCAGAGCACTCAGACTGCATCCAACAAGAACTCTGAAGCCTGTGCACAAAATTAGCGATTCTTCCCCCTCCCACCCAGTAATGACGTTCATCAGAGTCAGCGGGACAGAAGTGCTGCAGTCCCTCAGTTTTACAGATACACAGTCAGCCACACAAGACGCTGTAGAGAAGACTGACCTGAGCCTGAGGAGACCTTCTTGAATGACCTCATCGTCTTCTGAGGAACCTAAAATCAGAGAGCTGGAGTCAGTACCACGTACACTGTCCCAGAGTTACCGTAATTATCTCATCTCCAGTTTAACGGCTCATTAGGACGCCATAAAATGCCAGGGCACTGACTCTATGAAGTGACCTGTAAACCTACTGTTTGAGACTTACCTAGCTCATCAGAACCACCATGAGATAACCAAGGCATAAGATAAAAAAATCAAGTGCTGCTTTCCCCCCACTCCCCCCAGCATTGTAAAGGCATTGCCCCTTTCATTGGTCTCTTATGAAAACTACGCAGTTGATGACAACAGTGGGAAAAGACACAGATTTGCAGAGTATTGGAAGGTGTTTTTTTCCTTTATCAATATTTAATTGCAATAGGTAACCTAAGAACTAGTGAGTTGTCTTTACTATGCTTAAACTGTACATATTAAACAATGAAGTCATACCGTGTGATTTAAGAAAAGCCAATAAAAAGAATTCTCCAAGATTCTTTCATGGTCAAAATTGCCAGTGCCACTCAATGCCACCTTATGAATATCAACAGAAAAATGCTTTTAGTTATGATTGATAAAACTGCAGAGCATAGTGTGTAATGATATTAAATTCTAGGTCTCAATCTAAACAAAATCAGTCATACAAATACAATGTGTGACTTGACTGAAACTTCACGAAAGGTGTACTTTTGCTCTAGCTGAAAAAGACCTGGCTTATTTTGTATAATGTCAACAAAAATATCACCCAGAAAAAAAAACCGCTGCAGATGGCATGAAGCATTAAGGAAAATGTCTTGGTTTTGGAGTATTCTTGTTACTTAGGTTGTCCAGTTTGTTTAACAAATAAGGGTTGAATAGATAGGAGCATGCACAAACTCACCTGCCACAAGCCTGTCCTCTTGTCACGCTTTTATGTCTTTTTGAACAATCTACGTTAACTAAAACCCATCAAAAAGGAACAAGGAATTGCAGTATCAACCTGTTCAGATATAAGCCCAGACCTCTTCTGTTTTAGAGAAATCTGAGTTTTGTCTTTTTTCCAATTTAAGAGAACATCTGGACACCTATCATGCTCTCTTACTAAAAAAAAAAAAATTGGATATCCTACTAGGAGTGAGCAAAGTCAGAAGAAGAATGAACAAAGACGAATGAGAACCAATTTTCTCTAATTTCTTTTCCCTTACAGTCAAATACCCTGAATCTTTTCGAACACCAGAAATTGGAAAAGGGGGTGGTACAATCTTTCTTTCTTTTCAGTGCAACAACACTGGCAAGCTGATTCAGTTCCTCTTCTTTTGTAGTAACTAGGTTTTCCACTGGAATTGTGTGGGCTTTTGTCTTGTATTAAACCTAACTCTGCTTTTACACCTTCAAGCACTGAAGCCTAATCTCTTGTATCTGCTTCTTTGTTCTGCCAACCTGTGGCTGTGTGGCTTTTGTGTCTTTCAGATTTACTTGCATTATTTATGCAACATAATGAAATATGCAAGCGTAGAGTAAAGGATCCGTTCTTGGCTTTGGAACATAGCCTGCTTCAGTTTATGAAGAGATTAAAAATAAGTATTTGGGGGAGTGGTGTCGGGATTCAAAGCAGGAAAATATAGTTCTTAAACACTGTAGCAGAAAACAGCACAAGTTCAAGTTATTCTCATTTCCAGTACTGTCATTTCATAACACATTTTTAAGCATCACATATTCTAGAGGGTCACTTAACAGATTATTAAGCAGAAAAATGGATATCTAATTTTTTATAGTTACTACAAAAAGCTTCCTGATACGATACTCAAAGCTTGGCATAAGAGATGTTAGTGTAGAAAAGCCTGGGGATTACAATTCTATGAACTCATTTAAATAGGTAGTTTAAATGAGAAACTATTCTGGCATGTATTTTACTCTATCCTACTGAAAGACATACAAAATCAGCCCCTAATATAAATGAAAGCAGGTTTGGGCTCTGAAATGACTCACAGTGAACTCTCCTGTGCCCACTTATGCTGTACAAACCAAAAAAGTATCTTGCCATTTACATGAACTTTGTCACTGCAAGTAAATAAATGCTGTTTAGGAATTGTGTACTAGATAGCAAGATGTTTTCAGATAAAAAGTCACTGGCTTTGAAAGCAATCCTTATTTTAACTAGGCATTCACAGCACGTGGAAGGATACTGTAAGAGTAAGCACAAAAAATAATGCAAGAGAACACTATATGTAATTATTGCTGGATAGGAAATACAATGAAAAGTGCAGTATCAGTTAAAGGTACACTGACAGACACCCAACAAAGGTGTCCACTTTCCCCTACAAGTAGCACATTCTGTAATTCAATTTACTTAACAGCTTATGTAGTCTATTTTTTGACAACTTATTGATCAGTAAAAAATAATAGCAAGTTTATATCTATTTGAAAGGAATTCTCTTAAATTTGGATTGTTTTGAATTAATTACCTTAAGCAAGTTTGCTGCCAAAGGATTTAGAAACATAATTTGTTTGGAAGAAAGTAAAGCAGACGTAAATAGTTACTCCACTTAAGTAAGACACATGCTTTCCTCCAAAAGTAAGTTGAAAAGAAAAATTAATATGTTAAACTTCTTTCTTTCACAGTGGTAGCCAGGGGACTGTTTCCTTCCAGAGTAAAGCCAGCAGTATTTTTTTAAAGATTGCAGGGTACTATAAGTATGATTAGAGCATAGAAGAACTAGAAAACAAAACCCACCAATCCTTTATTATATAACAAACAAGGAAAATAGTGATGCAAAGGAATAGGGGAAAACATTGCAATGTTGAAAGGATCTTCTTTTAGTTAACTCATCAGGAGTGAAGACTTAACTGGATGAATGCTTCAAAGTATATATAAAATTTTAAAACTCTGTGTACAGAACCCAAGCATAGTGAGAGCATAAAACATGAGCTTTCAAAATATATCTGTATACACTACACACACACACCAGTCAGATATATTAACAAACTTTGCGGTCTATCATTTGAACCAGTCAGTAAAAATTAACCTTATTTACTGTTCTCGCCTGCTAGTAGAAGCATTATGCAAACAGTATTTTGATTTCAAACATCACAAATGAGTGTTGTCTGACACTCTGAATTGACTTGTTTTACACAGATTCCTCAATGTGCAATTCTAAATAATGGATTTCCTCTTGAGATGTTTTCATTGTTTAAACTCTTTTTTTTTTTTCCTTTTCATTTCGTTCAGTTCAATATAGTTACTCTGAAATGCATAAATAAGAAAAATTAGGGTTTCCTGAAAATGTACACTCAAGTGTTAATGTTCTTATGTAATTACAGGGTAGATAAGTTGAAAGCTCTCACAATTTAAATTCTTTGTTTAGCCATAATTTTCTTTGCTTTTCTTCCATACTTCTGTTTTTACACCATTACAGTATTTTTCTAGCACGTGAAGATGAAAGCAAGCGTGAGATATTTAAAAATATTTTTACAATGCTGATTTATGAAAACTAATTGAACAACTAGTAAATTAAAACTTAGTCTTTCTTTGCTAATTTCACCCACTTTACTCACTGATCTGAAGGAGGGTAACTACAGCTTCAAGTGAGTAACACAGCTAGATAATAGCCCAGCTATGCTTTTCTCCTGATATAAAAGAGGCTAAGCATATCTTAGTTTTTAGGAAATGAAGTTTTCGAAGATCGAACATCCAGTTATGCACCTTCCAATTATGTGCAAGAATGTTATTTGACTACAGTGAGAATAGGAACAAAGAAAGGTAAAATGTGCTTCCACCATTGTTATGAATCTGATTCTTTTGGGCAATAAAAAGGAGTAATAAACTCCACAATATCAGAATGGGAGCCAATGAAAGCCTGGCAACCCTAGGATCAGAGTTTCTCCTCAAAATTAAATGCTACTACTACAACTGACAATTTTTTTAGCAATAAAAACTATTTCACATTTATTTAGTTTAAAACATTAATAATACATACGAAAGGAATATGCTGAACAAGGTTATTTTTGTTTTAAGGACTGAAATTACTTACATACAATTCTTATATTTGGTGTATTTTGTTTAGTAAAATCTGCAATTTCTTATGGTCTGCATTTGAATATACATATGCTAAACAACTATCATAATTAATTAAAAACCAATGTAAACCAGGTATGTTTCAAACAATATTTTGTGATTCAAAGATGAATTTTTTAAACACACAATTTTAAAATGGAATGCTACTGTTCTGCTTCCTATATATTTAAAGTATTTTGTTCCCAGTTTGCTGTTAACAAGGGCATTTGAAATTGCCACACGTTCATTTGCTATACAGCAAATGAAACAATGAGAAAACTACCTTGTGATCTTATTACATGTTTTCAGATGGAATTTTCTTTGTACTTCTTAAATTACTTCATACCAGTTCTGTGTAAGGAAAAGAACTTTAAAAGCCCTAATTCTCAAATCATACATAGGTAATATTTTTCAGAGCTTGATCACTGATTTGTTATTTATTTCTGTGAGAAACTACATATAGAGAGTAAGATTTTATTTCCCCACTTAATAACTATTTGCAAACAAAACAATGCCAGAAGAAGTACTGAAAAAAAATACCTGCTAAAGGTCAAATTAAGAATGAATATTATGACAAGCTGAATTCAATATTTGTATAACTTACAACTTTTACTTAGGTTACAAAAATACTGCAGCCAATTAGGATTTTAATATTATCCCCTCAAAAGTGATGGCACTACAAGTTTTATTTTTAAAAATGAGTAATTTTTATTTACTTTTATAACAACTTTATTATTGTTTGTTCAGACCTCCTTTCTGAGATGTTTTACATTAATACTCGTTTTGATGGAATTTACACACCCTTCACCTATCTTTTCCTTTGCACAGAACTTTTGTCTTATTTGCACATCCTATTCACCTACAAAACACAGAATCTTCTTAATTTTTGTTGCTTTTTTTTAATCACTGAATTATTACTTGAGAGGACTACTAAAGATGGATTTTATCATCATTTGTATTTTGTAATATGCTTATCAAATACTGGTATGGATATTATTATCCATTAAAATAATCAAATCAAACACTGTAGAAGTTAAAAAGCAGATGAGTATCTGTATTTTAAACAATATTCACTTTCCTAGAAGAGTGGGTAGTACAGGGCACATCTTTCCCATTTCAACTGGAGTGGACATCACTCCTGTATGCCAGTGCCTTCTGACTGAGTCACTGTTTAAAACAACCGAACAAATAAAGTAATGCAAGTAAAGTAATTGTCTCTTTTTATAAACTTTAGTGGAGATGGGTCATTAATTCAAAACAGGGAAAAAAAAAGTAAACAAGAACATCAGTGATATATAACTAAAAATTCACAATCTCTAAAAGAAAATATGAAAACCTTTAAAAACAACGTTCACATCAGTAGCTGAAGTAGGTACAGGACACACAGTATCTGAAAGAAAAGCAAAAATCTAATATGTAATACAAAATTATTAGTGAGTGAATGTACAAATTTTAACAGTTGAATTTCTAGTACTTATCCTTAGGTGTCGCATTACTGCATGTGGTCTACCTATAGAATATTTGTTAAATATTTTCGGAATATTGATGAAAGCTTGGTTTAGTCTAAATGTGATATTACTGATATAAACACTGAACCAATACCTTCAAATTGTTAGAACACTGAATCTTAGACACTGTATATAATAAAATAATAATCACATAGACATACAAGTTAAACAGTCAGGTATTAGGTCTGTCTAATTACTGCACTTCGAGATATAGAATGTTGCAGACTGGAAGTAGGATTTTGGGGAAGTGGTTTGCTAGAAATAATAAGTATATGTATCAATGCCAAAATAAATGGATCTGCAAATTTAACTTTATTGAAACAATAGTATGTATGAGCAGGATTTTTTTTTTCTAAAATCACTGAAAAACCAGCAAAAGTCTACACAATCCTCTCATATCTGAAGTAATATTAAGTACACATGGTAAATTATTACATGTAAACTTAAGAAATGTATTTAAATATTTTAAGACAGACCCACTTTTGCAGCAGTAACAGAAGAAATAATTCCCTAATAAAGCTACATTCAAGAAAATAGGGAACTGTGTAACACTACCTTTATTTCTCTGTTAGAATTGACTAGTTAAATATTACAGTCCTAACTCTTTTGTATAATTAAGCTTTTGTTCAACTATGAAAAAACTAGAAAAACTGATTGCTTGAAAATGAGCTACATGACCTCTGTCCTGGTTTGTCACCTCTGACCTTTAATTTGAAGGTCAATTCATTCTGCATATCAATTCATTCTATTTTTAGAAGCAGAATGTATATTTTTAAAATTGTTATCCTCCCATATGAAACACATCATGTTGTTTTTGTCTTTTGTTTTTTCAGCCTCTGCACATCACACCAGAAGAGCATATTTGCTTTTTATGGTGCAACTGCATTCAAAACACCCAGTGTGCAACTACAGAAAATGAACACTTGTCTCTGCGATGAAACAAAGCTTTTTAATTTTTTTCACGTAGTAGAGATGTTGCAGCACATTAAAAGTGAATTTGGAAAAAAAGATTTGCTAGACAGCACACCTTTCTAAATTCGTCTTTTTTAAACAGAGGAAGAAAGGATAAAAACCCATGCCTGTGTTTGCATTGCTGCTAATGGATACCTGCTTTTTTCCTGAACCTTCCCTGTGCCATGAGTGGCTATTTTGTTCTCACTGATGACATGCTGTTTTGATATTCACTTTCAGAATGTCCTTTCATAAACTGAACCGGTGGTTAAAAATAGCGAATGCCAAGTTCCTGACTAGTTGCTGGTTTCATCCGCACTTCCATTCCATATAGGTAACGTTAAGCTTCCCAAGTTGGGTACAAAAAAATCTGCGTTGCTGGGAGAGCTCGTGTTCTGAAGGAGAAAGCGCTGTAGTATTTGTCATTGATTTTGCTGTCAGCATCCGATACCGGCGCGATACAGTGTATTACATAAAGGCTGTGGGTAAGAGCACTCCCCTGCCGTGACCCCCGCGCTGAAGCGGCCGAGAGCCGCACAGGGCAGCTCGCCCACGGCACGGCGCGGGCCGGCGGGCAGGGCTCCGCCGGGAATAACATGGCCGCGCGGTTCAGCACCGCGGACAGCGCCGCGCCCACGGAGGAGGGGCCGCGCCCGCCCCGGCCCTCGGCGCGCCCGCGGGTCAGCGCGCTGGGTGCCCGGCGCCCCTCGGGCGGCACGGCCGCGCTCCGCTGGAGAAGGGGGATGCGCGGCTCCCCGCCCAGGGGAAACCGGTTCCTTTGGAAACCGGGTCCCGGCCCAGCGCCCTGCTCGGAGCGACGCGTGGTGCCTCGCCTCTCCGCCCGAGGATCGCGCTGCGCGCCGCGGGCTTCAGCTGCCGCTCAAACAAAACGCTGCCACGGGGTTACAAAGCAGAAAAAGAGGAGGAACAAACGGCTTAACCGCTTGGGCTTTAAAATGCACTTCTGTGCTCGGGGATGCAATATGAAACACTGCGTGTGACCTACCACTGCATCCTGCAAACGGCCTAGACTGCAGCTGTTCAGGCCTAGGAGGGAGAGAATGTGGGGTTTCCTTCTTCATTTACGTATCACCATCTTCCCCTCTCATGAAATTCTCAGTACATGCCAGCTAATACATTTTCAGATTAATTATAATTTAAAAAAAAATTTATAAAATTGGGACAGTAGCACATGTCCTTTACAGAATGCATTTTAAAATAATCAGAGTAGAAGACAGTTACTTTTGTCATCCACACATATGCAGAGTTTTTAGTACAGCTGTGTTTTTGTAACTACTGCAAGGGACAAACACCAGATATAATCACTACTTTTGCCATTACATACATGATTCATTTGACTACAGCAAAAGAAACTTGACTTCCTGGAGTATTAATAATTTAGATCATAATTTAATTCAATATTGATTCTGACTACTCATACCAAAGGGGGAAAAAAATCATCATCCTTTGAAGAACTATAGCTTAGTTGCATATCTTACAAATAATTTTCGAAACAAGTTTGTCAGTATTATCTCCTCTGAAGCTTTAAGATATTTTTTTTTTAATAGTGTGTTTTAAAAAACACACGACTTGTAGTTTTGCAAAGCAAATCATACAAGTATCAATCTAAGAGTAAACATGCACTATTGCACTTCAGTTCAATGTTATGTCCAGATACCACT
Source organism: Corvus kubaryi (assembly GCF_017639235.1). Taxonomy (NCBI): domain Eukaryota; kingdom Metazoa; phylum Chordata; class Aves; order Passeriformes; family Corvidae; genus Corvus; species Corvus kubaryi. The sequence continues at coordinate 23,472,636 of NW_024582091.1, read as the reverse complement.
AAAAGTATACACAACTACATTTATATTAACTATGACCAAATTTAGCTGTAACTGTTTTCTTAGTGTCTAATGACTTGTCCATGACAGGACACTTCTCCATACTTGCAGTTTCCATGCAAGATGGGAAATCCAAAACAGGTGAGGAAAAAACCACAGCCCTGTGAACGGCCTCTTTAAAAAGAACAGCAAGACCAGTTACATAAGAAAAAAGAGTCAAGTCTGTAAATAAGTCAATGTAGCATACACTACTGTTTTGTCCCATCACTGTAAGACCACCGCACATCATTTACTCACCATCATTAACAAGCTAACGACTGGTAAGAGAGAAACAAGTAAATGACTCAAAGCACTTTAGGTAATATGTTTATCAGATTAAAATGGATAATTCCCTCATGTTAAAGCTAAAAGAGACTTGAAATTAACCTACAGTTTTCAAATTTATTTAGATACGCCAATTACATATTTTATTATAGCTTGGACAAAATGCATGCATTGCTGATGTTTACTTATTTTTAGACTAATGTTCTCATTTGATAGCGGGTTATCTGACCCGCTGTATGGTGTACTACAATGACACAACAGCCGAGTGGAGCTGCCGGCGCTCAGATACGGTCGCTGCCCGCGGAGCCCGGAGATGCCGCGGCCGTACCGTCACCGCGGCGGCAGGCGGCCAGCGGCCACGCCGCCGCTGCCCGCGGGCGCGCAACCCGACAAGGAGGAGCAAGGCGCGTCGGAGGCATTTCGGCACTTTATTTGTTCTGCCCCGCACCGCATCCCGCACCGTGCCTGGCTGGCACCTCAGAGCCGGCCGCGGGGCTACGTGTCACAGTGACCAGGCGAGCCCGCCCGCCCCCTCGCCGGCGGCGACGCGGCCCCGGCACTGCCGCGCCGCAGCCCCGGAGCTGTCCCCGCAGCCCCGCCGGGGGCGGGCAGCGCCCGGACGCGACCCCGCGCCGCGGCGGGAGCCATCCAAGATGGCGGCCCCGCCGCCACTCGCGTTAAACCCCCCGCACCGCGCACGCAGCGCCGCGCGTGAGACGCGGCCCCCGCCCGCCCCGCCACTGGTTACCGCAGGGCGGCCGAGCCCCGCGCCCTTCGGGGCGCGCCGCTTCCGCCCCATCCTCCGCGCCCCGGCCGCCTCCGAGCGGACGCGTCGCCCGGCGGGTCCCGTCCCGCCGTCAGTCCGCTCTTCTCCCCT